>NC_053405.1:2599259-2899259 GCF_016859285.1 Xiphias gladius
AGACCAAAACACCACAGAGTTCTGATTTGACATTTGTGCTGATCATTATACTGAGTACTTTTCTCCCCACTGCAGCTGGAGCACTTCTGTGTCTTAACTTGCGCAGATGAGGTCTGTTCTAGCGCAGCACTAATGCCATGTTCCTCAGAGACGATGCGTACAACTGCCTCCATTCAAGGTAGCCTTTTCTTCATGCCAGTCTTTTACTTTTCAGTGAAATACATGTGTATCGAAGTTATATGTGCTTTCGATCGACATTAACAAACTGCACTATGACCCTGTAGCCACTTCACCTGGGCCGCAGCGATTCTTCTCTGGGTTTGCGTCTCCCTCCCTGTGTCCAGCCACAGGCTCTCAGATATTCTCAGCCAACTTGGGTTTTCCAAGTGTTGTTGTATCTGCTAAGTGCTGCAACATAGATAACTGCAACTCAGAAACTTCAGCTTGTAAGTGAAGATAGATAAATTTCTTGTTTAAGATAAGGAAAGATAAGCCAAATAGGAACTCTTCTTACATGTTCTACTTTCATTTTGTGACATGTAAATGTTCTCTCTCCCTCAAATAAATGATGCCGTTCTTTTCTGTTTCAGTACCTTTTGCTCAGCCAGATAACGGACTACCGTGTTTCTCTTGTAACCCCACCACCTCTCAGTGCACCACTCAATTACAGTGTAGGGGAGCGGAAGACGGCTGCTTTCAAGCAAGTGGTGAGTCTTCGTGTTACACTGTCTCCTAATCTGTTGTACAACTTCAAAGTATTTCAGACAAAGTCTGACTTGCGAATTCTGGAAAATCAACCAGTGGAGGAAAGTAATGAAATACATTTACTCAAGTACTAAACTTTAGGGCAATTTGAATTCACTTTTACATTTATACTTGCATTATATTTTACTTTACACTTCTAATCTGTTACGTTACAGGGGTTAAACTTTTCCCTCTAGCTCGTTCCTTTACATATTAAGGTTTTATGACAGATCATCTTACACGTGACCAGTTACAAATTTGTAACAGTGATCCAATTAGGACTGCATTTAACAGTTATTTTCTCAATTAATAATTTATCCTGTTAAGCAGCTAGAACATGAGAAAGATGCCCTTCACAATTTTCTGGAGATAAAGGTGATGGTATCAACTCTGTTGTTTTGTCCAACCAAGAGTCCAAACGAAGAGATATTCAATTCACTATCTAATGTAAGACAAGGAAAAGCAAAAAAGCCATTAAATTGTACAATTTCTGCTTGAAAATGTACTTAAATGATTATTTGATCATCAAAATAGTTGACCATTAACTTTCTTTTCAACTTTCTAGGCAATTAACCGACTAATCACTGCAGCTCTAAGTAAAATGAAGTAGAAAATATATATAATAACAGAACAGTCTGAGAGGGACCATTCTGGATGAGGACCACACATCTGAAAACATCACTGTTGGATGTGGTTGGATGTGATCAGTGATGTCACCAGGTCCTGGAGTACACCGGATGTCAGCGTAACCAAGATTTTCCACATGACTCTTCTTGAAATAAGTTAACTGACGACAATAGAGTTTTATAGTAACACAGTGATTTTTCATCTACAGTGACCAGTGGGGCCCATCATGTTTCCAGCCTTTGGCTGCGCACCTACGAACCTGTGCACAGCTGCCACCAGCCTGGGAAGCCTACTTTTCACGCAAAAATCTTGCCGCCACCATCAGTGGACTAACCTGCTGTGGGACCAGTTTGTGTAATGCTGTCACAACAACGACCTCCGCCCCCAAAAACAACAACGACTGCCCCGACGACAACACCCTCCGCCTCAGCAACACAATTGGCCACAACTACACATACTGCCAGTGACGCCTGTTGAATCGGACTGGCCATGATCCACCTGCTGCTCGGAGTCCATGTCTTTACCCTCTATTAGAAGATGGAAAAAAATGGATGAAGCACCTTTGAAGCCACCAGGAGGTCTCTGAAAGCTCCTTTTGAAACTTGGGTTTATTGCTCACTCACTTGTCGCCAAATTGATAATAATAATTGAAGAATTGGGCCCCTTTTCTCTAAATTTTTTTTTTTTTCTTTTCGTGAGACTTTAATAAAACCCAAAATTTCGAAAAATATTTGAAGTGCTGACTCTTCTGTCTGACACAAATTGGGCTTGCACAGTTGATGAAGGTGACAAAATATGGAAATGACCATAAATTAGTGTTATTACACCAAATAAGGAAATGCATATATTTGGTATGTTATAGGGGCGATGCATGAAGAAACATGATTTCATTTTTTTTTGTTTGGCAAAAAGTCTTTCACAGACAAAGAAATCTACAGTGTGTTATCCTACAGTCTGACACGACTGATGTTTTGGGGACAAGTAGAGGCAGTAAAACACTGGAACATAAACTCAGCAGCGAGGCATCAGTCTCATCACAGTAAGCGTTTATTCCACAGATCAGAATGAATAAAAAAAACACCGAACATATAATCCACGTGACTAACAAACAGCGAAACAGGAGCTCTTTGGCTTTAAACTGCAGCTTCGAGTGTCACACACCTGATCCATTAAGTTGACTTTGACTGTAAAAAAAAAAACATAGTGGTGTTTTAATCAGTGCTTTCAGAAAGCAAGTAGGATTTGCTTTCGCTGTGTGAAGTGAATTGAATGGTTTGTTCTAACGAAGCCGGATCGTACGAGCCACATAAACGTGTTCAGTCCATCCCTTCGGTGAAATCTCGAGCTGCAGATCACTGTGTAGCGAATGGCCTTCAAACGAGGGGGCTAAAGCTCTTCTTTCTTCTTTAGGATGATCTGCCGCACCATTTCGGCTATTTTTGGTCGGATTTCTTTGACGGAAACTTTTGGTCCCCATGCGTCCACCACTTTGCCATTCACATCAATTAGATACTTCCAGAAATTCCAGTCAGGCTCCTTGCCAGACGACTCTGCAGAGGATGAGAGAAGAAGAAAGAAGTCAAAGATTCAAAAGCATCCTTTCAAACAGGAGTGTTCAGTATATTACAGTGTTTTCCATTTGGGCTTCCGCCCTTCTTCCTAACGTTCTTCTGTTGACTCATTCTTATTTTCTTCTTCCCTTCTGTTTTCTTTCTTGGCGTCAAGACCAACTGGAAGCAAACAGATCGTGACACCACCTCTGCCCTTTCTCCAACATCTCAAACAGCTTTGTGTAGAGCGGTATTCATTTTCATTGTTTTGTCTTTTGTGTAGATGTAATCTCTCAGAAGGACGGATTTTCAGGACCTGCAGTGATGATCTCCTTCCCCGCAGACACGGACCCACGCTCGGTAAAGACTAAACCTCCTGACCCAGCGACGTTTCGTTATTTATCTCTGTTTTGTCTTTGTTTCCAAATCACTGCAGAGCTTCCAGGCAAAATTTTCTCGTATTTGCCAAAATAAATAAATAGATAAATAAATAATACGATTTTAAAATTTAAAAAACTACGATGCTTCCTTTTTTTCACATCACCGACCCCTCCCACATCCCTTGCCATCCCACAATGCCTTGAGAACTGATCCCGTCCCACGGAAGATGGGCAGGTCGTGTCCCATCAGTGGCTCGTACTTCATTCTTTTCACTTCTTCCTTTCTTGCGTCCCATCAGTTTTTCTTTCCTTCTTTTGTTCGCTGCCACCGTTTATTCTTTTTTCTTTCGCACTACTTTTAACAGGTCTCTTCTCCTGACAACTCTTCCTCCTGCTTCTTCTAATTTTACAGCTTTGCAATAGCACAACTTTTCAATTCATCAGTTCTCGATTCGTTTTTTTTTTTAAATATGCATTATAGAATTTTAGTCTTTAAAGGACAAGTGTTCCGTTTTATGAAGTCTCACACCTTGGCCAAACCCAGCTTCCCTCTGACGCAGTCGACCAGCACAAAGACTCTCTTCCCCTGCGGTTAAGCCTGTAACAGCTGTGTACGTGATGTCGGTATCGGTGTGTTTAGTATGTGCGGTCCGAGCTCTGTTCTTCGTGTCACATTAATTCTTGTCATTTCCGAATATCTAACATCTATTCCTTGTAATGATTTGATGTCTTTCGGGCTAATCGGCTCAATTGAGAATTGACCTTCGAGCGATTCGAGAAAAGACACTTCACATCTCACTCACCGACGAGGTACTTGTAGACATTGTTGGCTCCCGTTCCTACGACGGCGATCTTGCTGAACAGGGGGAAGGAGACGCCGTAGACTCCGCGCACGAAGCTGTCGATCTCCTTGTCGCTGCCGGGCTCCTGCTGCCCAAACTGGTTGCAGGGGAACGCCAGCACATTGAAGTGATACGGCCCAAAGTCCCGCTGGAGCTGCTGCAGGTCCTTGTAGTGTTGCTCGGTGAAGCCGCACTCGCTGGCTACGTTCACCACCAGGGACACCTGGAGCCAGAGAAGCGCACTGTGAAACGCCACAAAGACGGTCCTGACCGTCCCCCCGACCAGCAACCAGCAGACAGCTGTCCACATCTGTGCGCATCATCTGTTAGTTTGTTAGTTTGGGACCATCAGTAGCTGGAGCTTCAAAAGAAGCTTCAAAAGAAGCTCCAGCTACTTTTTAAACATTGTTTTACTATGACGGTGTTTTTTACCCCACGAGATACTATGATCTTTTCCCTCTTGGTCTCCTCCATGGTCATGTACTTTTACTCAAGTGCTGTACTCAAGTAAAACTTTGAGATACCTGTACTTTATTGGAGTTTTTCCATTTAATGCTACATTAAATATATTTATTTTATACACACACACACACGCACACATATATGTATATATATAATATATAGAAAATGTGGAGCCAGAGGATAATTGGTGTGTTGGCCTGTACGGGTCCACCCGTACTGGTGAAGGGCGCGGAAACAGCTGAGTATGGTAGCGAGGGGGTTACCACATGTTACGGCTTCACGCCTCGCGGGCCGGTTGGGTCGCCAATGCTTTGAGTCCCCCCCCCGTCCCACCACAGACCGGCAGCAGTCTGACGGTCCCATCGTCTACTGCTGACACCTAGCGTCGCGCTGAAGCAACTCCGGGTCGGGTGGACCTGAAAACGAATCGCGGAGGTACGTTCATTATCACCGAGTCCCGACTGGAGGGCGCGCGGTGCACTGGCCGCAGAGCGTTGAGTAACTGGGCCTGGAAACCGCGTAAATGACGAGGCCTCCGCGTGAGGAGACTGGGGACAAGGGGAAGGCTACACGGTTCAGTCGGGAGGGAAAGCGTGGGCGTCCTCATGTGAAGTAAACGTCCCTTCCACTGTCGCGTCAATACCGTGTCTCCCCCTAATGAACACAGTTTCTACCTTCCTCCGACCTGTTCGCATCCAGGGACAAAGCTGACCTGCGCCGAACCGCGCTCCACCGGCCAACCGCACCGAAGAAACGCCGCCCTGCGTGCAAACACGCCGGACGGCACGGCGACGAGGCGGTATGCGGGCCGGGGTGTACTCGCGCGGCCCCCCGTCCCCTCTCTGCGCTTTAACCACACAGCGAGGGGAACGAGAAGCTCGACTTCCGCCACCCAGCACTGTGCCCCCGCGAACACCCAGTATTCATGCAAACACTCCACGTTTCGTCCATTTCTCTTTTCCTCTCCCTCGTCCCTCGTCTTCCACGGCACCTACGGCGGGAAGCGGCAAAGCGGTTTAGCGCGCCCCGGATTCAGACAGCACGACGGGACGACCCGCTTGATGAGGTCGTCTGTATAAAGGGGTTAGAGGCTGCGATGAACGGCTCTGTTAATGGTGGGTAAATAATCTGCTAATGCCTAATAGGTCAGTTGTAAGCCATCATTAGGAGCAACTCTTCGGGGTTGCCAGGTTGTGGAAAACCCTCCTCCAGCACAGACGCTTTGCTCGTCCTCTCAGCTCTTTCATTCATCGGGGAGACCCCTTTAGCGGACTCTCTGACCGCATGTCTCCCCCGGGAAAGTGCCACGGGACGTCTGGACCATAACACATGTACACACATGTACTGACGCCTGAAACGTCAGACTTATCATGGTGCAACCACGAACTGACACACACGCGTAAGAGCGTGACTGCCTGTTGCCCCCCCGCGCAAAACAAAGCAGGTACGAACGCGGAGAGAAAAAAAATACACGAGTTGCGAGATGCTGATGCTAAAGGTCTGTTTTTAGGACATTTTGAAGCGAAGGAGTCCCGGTTCTGTTGTTAGAAGGGAGACCGCCGTGCGCCAGTGTCGGTAGTAAACTGCCCCGTAGTAATCCAGCTGTGGCAAACCACTGGTGAATACTTCTGTCAGTCCGCCGTGGCCGCAGTCATTAATAGAGGCTGAGGAGATTTTTCACTTTTTCCTACGAGTCATCAGCAAAAGTCAGCCGGTCGGTTCCAGGGCGACCCGCCAAGTCCGCGGCTGTAACTGTGGAGGAAACGGGCAGTTCGTGGACGGAGTTTGGTCCGGACGTCCTGCGGCGCTCCTCCGGGAGAAAAGTGCTCAAGCAGTCCTCTGGAGAGGTCTCTGGACGAGGACCCTCCGCAGCCTTCTTATCGGCGGCTTATAACGGACCCATAAAGCATTTATCAACCATCTAGTGCATCTCATGAGCCCTTCACAAAGGCCGCCTCATCAGACAGTGGTACCGAGGTACCCCGTGAATGGAGAGCCGAGTTAAACCGTCACCTACAGACAAAACCGAGTAAGTTCAGTCTCATTCAGTGACTCCGACGCGCTAAATAAAGTGGGCCGCAGTCCCGGGCGTCAAATCGATCTACCGTGGGCGGACCGGGGCTGACCCGACCGAGGGACCCGGACCTGGCTTGAGTGGGAAGCGCTTTGAAAACGCTACGAAGCTGCTGCTGCTGCTGCTGCTGCAGGGGCTCTGCAGGCCTCTTGCCACGTAGGCCAGCGGGGCTGCGAGACGGGACATCCCGGGCGGGCTACGGTGGAACCGATCCGCAGCGCTGCTACGTTAGTTACACCCACAGACCAAGTGTTAAGTGGGAGACGCAAAACCAACAAGCCAGCAAGCAAACAAACAAACAAAGAAACAATTTCCCATGCAACGCTCATTCATGCAACCGGTCGACGGGCAGAGACTGGTCCCAGTACAGACACTGGAACATCACCGGTGTAAACTGTTAAACTCGGCTGTGCAGACCCAGACTTACCGAGCCCCGGTATTTTTCCAGGGACACTAACTTCCCCCTGCTGTTGACTAATTTAAAAGTGTAAAAGTCTTTCTGTTTGCTCTCAGTGAGGCTGAGCAGAGTCAGTAACACGGCGAGCGCCCCGAGAAGCATCTTCACGGTCAAACTGCCAACGCAACAGCCGGGGGAACTTCGTCGAAACTCCCCCGCCGGTGAAGCTGGAGACAGGGAGCACAGCGCTTCCAGGACCGGGCGTCCCTTTCAAAACAAAAGCCGCGCCGACCGCTTGGGCGTCCGGAAAACCGAGCGGAGCTGAAACGATCCGGCAGCTCATCGGTTGGTTAAGTAGTGGCAACATGTTTGATAACTGATTAATCATTTAAGTCATATCTAAAAAAATGAAAAACAAAAATATATCACCACTGGTGCCAGTTTCACAAGGGGAATATTTGCTAGTTTCCCAGTTTTCTGTGATATTGAACTTAACATCTTTGGCTTTTTGACCTTTTTTTTTTTTTTACTACTTTCTGGCACTTTATTTACTAAACAATCAGTCTATACTAGATACATGGAAATTAAGCATTTGGATAAAACAGGACTTTACAACAAACGACAAACAAATTTTAATTTCAATTTCCCAAGCATATACCCCAAGTCTGCAGTACAAATTTGTATTTTTCGTTTCGTTTTCTTTTCTTGTTGAAATGCAGTTCTGCACATTTGAGTATTTAATTTTGTTCACTCACTTATTTAAATGTATCCATAATTATATTTCTTTTTATTTTCATTTGTCATTGTTATTTCAATTTTTCAAGTTTTTTTTAAGTCCCTGCACATTCATGCTCTGTCAAAATTATGCAATAGTAATGTTTAACAGAGTTTGTCACAGTTTTGACCTACCATGAGTATTTTTAAGATTGAAACGTTCCAACAGCCTTATTTTTCCAGTTTTGTAGTAAAATTAGTTTATTACTGTAGTTTATTTGTCAAGGGTAATGACCACAGATGAGAATAAACAATACATGAACCATTAATATTTTAGAGGGCTAAAGCTTTTCATTTGTTGGACAATGACTGTCTTTTAACGTTAAATGGAAGCCAAAAATTTAAATATAATAGAATTTGGTGGCCCACAGAAAGCTACAAACATGTTCAAACCAGTGAAAGTCCTTTTCGTCCCAATCAGCACGTGACACTTTTGTTGATTTGCTGGACCAAATGTGTGCTATATGCAGATGAGGGGTCTCAAGCTTTATTTTGAAGGTGTAATGGATAGAGAAGAATTGGAAGTGGGACAAAAACTTTTCAACCTCTCCCTCTCAGCTCATTAGGAATGCACACCATGACCTACTTCTTCTGGAGGAAAACAAATGAACACAATCCAAAAGTGCAGCACAAAACCTAACCTGTCTGCATACGTAGGCTTATTCCTCCGTAAGTGAAGTTTTCCCAAACTGGGTCTCATTTGTGTGGGTATTTAGGCTATGTCACATTCCTAACCAGAGTGTAATTACACAGAGTTGAGATGGGGTATTTTGGTTACGTCCTGTGTTTCGGGGGGGGGGTGTTTGGTTGGAGTGAATGGCCTACATACTGCATGCCAAAATAAATGAATAAATTACCCCGTGAAGTGGCCCACAGAGTGTAATTTATTTTTTTTGTTGCATCGCGTTACCCAATATCCAGATTATTTAAAAAAAAAAGATATGTCAAGATACAGTGTGTGAAAGCAGGAACATTTTCAACATTTAACTGTGTTTATTCTTATGTACAAAGTAACCGAGACTTTTTTGACGGAGACATCAACTTCTTAAAAAGTAAAGGAATGAAAGGTACAACATATGTCTTGTCTCAGCTCTTTAAAAAATATGTCTTCTGCTACATTTCCAATCAGTAACGTTTACATCAGATCGTTAATGATGCAACGGGTTTCTGAAGAGAAAGGAGATGACAGCTCTGAATTAGCCTCAAAATGACATTTGGAACTGCATTGCATTCCCTAACCCTCGGGAGTAGCCTTCACCCTATATTTGTTAATAAAATCCCTATAGAAAAAACAAAAAACAAAAAAAACCTTCCAAAATGTTCCTAATTTTGGATAACAATATACAGTATGCACTAAGAATACCACAATTTTTTCTATATACAGTACTGTGCAAAAGTCTTAGGCACTTTAGATGTTTAGAATTCCTCAGCAAGGAGTCTGATCGGTCCCAAATTCATTCTGCAGCAGGACGACGAGCCCAAACACACGGACAGAGTCACAAAGAGCTGGCTTCAGAGACAAGAAGAACAAGGAGCCCTGCAACAGACGGTCTGGCCCCCACAGGGCCCTGATCTCGACATGATGGAGACATTCTGGGATCACGTGAAGAGACAGAAGACAGTGACACAGACTAAAACCTCAGAAAACCTGTGGCAAGTTCTCCAAGATCCTTAGAACAACCTACCTGCCGAGAACCTTGAGAAACCTGTTCAGCTGTACCGAGGAGAACTGCTGATGTTTTTAAGGCAAAGGATGGCCACAGCAAATAGGGACTTGTTAACAAGTTAAACTGTAAATTAAAACAATTTATTGCATAATTTCTGAAAACATCTCCACTTTACGTTTAGTGCCCTAAAACTTTTGCACAGCAAGGAAATGTTGTTTTCTACTTTCGTCTCACTTTGATATTTTGAAGTGTCCTTGTACTTTAGTGTTGAGTAATAAATAGAGAAGGATAGAAGGAAAAAAGAAAGAAAGAAATAGAGAGAGAGAGAGAGAGAGAGAGAGAAGGGGTAACACTGTCCATTCTCTAGGGTTCCCGAGCGGTACCTGAACGCAGCACGTTGCACGCCCCTTTTCATCATCACTGGCACTCCCACAATGCAGCGGGATAATGTATTAACATGGCGTCAATGGTTGCTGTTTTGACCAGGGCCGTGGGATCTGAAAAACATTATGTAGAACAGAACCATGGAGACAGCTAAACAATAATCCGAAATCGACTTTCGAGCTCGAAAGTAAGTTAATACGCGCTCTTGAGTGTTGTAACGGTCGAAGCCGCCTTTTCCTGCTTTTAATGACTTGCTGCTGTGTGGCAGCTGGGTGCCAGTATTATTTATTTCCCGTTAGCTCTCTCAGCCGGACGACCGGGCACAGCGGCTAACGATAGTTAGCTCACGGAGGCAGCTAACGGCAAAGTCGGTTAAACAGAGAGAGTCCCCTGGATGTCAGCGCGGTTCCTCTCTATAACACGGGAAACACTTTTTGGTTTTAATGGTGAGCATTCCTCTAAGTCGATAATATCTGTGTGCTTTCGTTTCTGTTTTGGAAGTTGCGCTAACGTTAAGTCCCGGTGTTGTGTCGAAGTCCGCCCCCCCTCTCCTCCTCCTCCTTCTCCTTCTTCTTCTCCTTCTCCTCCTCACAGTTTCTGTTTCTCCCTCACCTGAACCACACAATATCGGCTATCACCCGGCCAGTCACGTCTGCGACGCGAAACCACGATCCAACATGAAACCCAAAATTAACCCCTTGCTAACCCCTAAAGAGGAAGCAGACTTCGACACAACATCTCTACGCTGGCTCCGTTCACGTGGGATGTGTTTGTGTTTAGTAGTAGTGGAAAGTAACTAAGTACATTTAAGTACAGTGTTGAGGTACTTGTATGTGAGTATTTCTATTTGATGCTACTTACTACTCCTATTCCACCGTATTTCAGGGGGAAATGTTGCACTTTTCACTCCACTAAATTTACCTGGCAGATGTAGTTCCGAGTTACTTTTCAGATTAAGACGCCGCATACAGTGTAATGATCACGTTAAAGTTACAGTTTAATCCAGTGGTTCCAAATCATTTTGGCTTGTGACCCCGTCAGATACCAATGAGCCACAAAGGCGGTCTCCCATTTGAAACTCTGTGATTGGTTTCTTTGAATAACTGTTTGAGGCCCAAATTGGTAAAATTATCAAATATTTTCAGCAAAAAGAATACAAAATAAAAGAAAAACAAACAACAATTGAATGCAAATTTGTATAGCAAGAAGTAGTTTTTCTTATTTGCTGTCCCATTGATCATCTCAGCACACCTCAGATTTATCTGGTGACCCTGTGGAGGGGCCCAACCCCTAGATTGGGAAACCCTGGACTAAACTGACCAACTCTAAATTAAGAATTTAAAATTAGCTCCACCCCGAGCAGCTGCGACAGTAAAATGCTGCTTTACACACTGATGCTTCAGTAATAAAAATTTAATAATGTAATATAAAATAATAATAATAATAATAATAATAATAATAATAATAATTATGATACATCACCAGCAGAATGCTGCTGCCAGAGTTTTAACTGGAACAAAGAAAAGGTCTCATATCACTCTGGTCCTTAAGTCCCTGCGCTGGCTTCAAGTTGGGTTTAGGATAAATATATTTATAGACTTTCCCTCCACTACATAGTTTATTTGATTCAAAGATAGGTCCCTGGTAGAGCCTGTAAATCCCCAGACTCTGTGCTGCTCAGTGTACTAATAGCTAAGTACAGTGAGATTACTTTCTGTAGTTGTGAACCCAAACTCCCCTTCTCTGAGTCTGAGCACATAAACATTGGTTCAGACTTTTTAGCATGTGTTTAAAAACTAACCTTTTTAGGCTTTCATTTTACCTAGAGTCTTTTATTACTACTGCCACTGCCATTGTTTGATTATCTACGGTAGATCTGAAATGACTAGTCGATTAATTAAATGGTCAGAAAGTTTATCGGCAGCTATTTTGATAATCGATTAGTTGTGTTATCTGTTTAAGATATCGAGCAGACATGCCAGTGAGACCTTTTCGAATAACTGTAGCTTTTTGACTGGTAACAAAACAAGCAATTTAATGGAATCAGTACTTTTCACTATTCTGAGACACCTTATAAACCAAATGATGCACTGGACTGGACTGATCAAAGAAACCATCTCCTACTGCTTCTGTCAGTGTATTTACACCAAGATAATCAAGAACTGGTTTTAAAAATATATGACACGAACACTCAGTGACATCATGGAGGTGAAACTCTTCCATGTTTTTATCCATAAGAAAAGGAATGAATTTCCCCAAAAAATCAAGGCACACTTTTTTGTGAAACTACAGAAATTAACAAACCTTCACTGTGGCACTGTGGCTTTAAATACAACACCAACGCTTCTTGTCATCCTTTCTGTTTTTAATTTTTAGCGCACCATGTACGTCAACAGAATGTTTTTTGGAATTCACTTGTTTACTTTACATTGAAAAAATCATATTCTTGTAGCAAAATAGTCAATTTGCAATTTTTTTGTCTTTTTAAAAAATGTAGCAATTCTGTATGTAAAGTTGATAAACAGCAATCAGAACTCATACCACATAAATTGACTGTAATAACTGTTGTGTAAGGCCTATGACTTGGTCTTTTTTTCACTTCTTCCTCTTTTCTCGTTTGTCTTCCTCTTTGCTTATTGAAGAATTATGATTCCTCTTTTCTAGTGGATTACTTGCTTTACATTTTGGTGGTATAAAATCTCATTAGTTACATGCACAGTAAGTTTACATGTGTATTTGGTTATTTATATTCACCTGAATTGGTAAAACAAGACACAACAGGCTAGCGCAGTGCTTTTGTCGTGCAGTCTTGCTACTTAGACTGATAGCTATGATTTTTTTTTTTTTTTTAACGTAGGTTTTAGGTCGCCTGCCTCCCTGGTGATCCTCAGCGTGGTGTTGACTCCACCAGGGACAGCAGCAGCAGGACAGGAGGGATGGATGAGTCCATAAGTCCAGTAAAATCAGTCAAACAGTCTCAGCCCAGAGGAGCAAAAGCTTTTTCCAGTGAGAAGTCAAATAAAGAGGCTCCTGTGCAGAGAGAGGGTACCAAGTGTGTGCCCCGCAGCAAAGAAAATCTCACCACTGCAAAGGATGACCATAATGTAGGCAGCCAGGGGAGCCGCGGGCAAGGCAAGACTCCCACGGACACCCCCCAGGACAAGAGGAGAGGACGACCTTCCAGGCTGACAAGGCTGTCTGGAAGAACCAGTTCTGGGGAGAGAGGCAGAGGCAAAGTGGCAAGCTCACAACAGCAGCTGGCGACACAGGCTCCTGACTCCAGGGCGTCTGTTTCTGCAGACAGCAGCCCTTCAGCATACAGAGAGACCAACTCTCCTGTAGTGCCTGGTACACCTGAGAAAGGCCTCGCGGAGCAGGACAAGAGCTCTAACGTAACTCCAGCAAAGGAAAGGCCCCATGGTGGGTTTCCAAGAGGTTTTCCCTGAGATGACTATGTCTTCTTCACCAAATGCATCTCTGGTACACTGTTTTGTCTTTGCTGTTTGTAGGGGTGAAAGCTGCAGCACTGATGCATCAGTCTGTTGAAGAGGGCACAGAGGTGAGGCCCACTGTGGAGGAAGGATCCCTGACAGAGCAACAGCTGGGCCTCCGACAGGCAGAGGAGCGTCTCTACAGAGACTACATCCACCGGCTGTTGAAGGTGAGTAAACAGTCCAATCATGCCCGATAATGTAGTGTTTAGTGAATGTAAGCGAGGGGTTGGTTGTTTTCCAGCTGTCTGTTATTTGGATAACTATACAGACCCGTCTAGTAAATGGCTATC
The DNA here is from genome assembly GCF_016859285.1 of Xiphias gladius. NCBI lineage: Eukaryota > Metazoa > Chordata > Actinopteri > Istiophoriformes > Xiphiidae > Xiphias > Xiphias gladius. The sequence goes on from NC_053405.1 coordinate 2,612,945, forward strand.
CTTTCTGAAAAATCACAGCAAGAAAATTTAATTTGTAGTGCCAAGGCGATTAGTCATTACAACGATCGGTAAATAGAAGGAAAATGAGTCAGAAGCAGTTTTGATAATTTGTCAGTCATTTAAGCTATTTATCAGTCAAACATGCCAAACATTCTCTGGTTCCAACCTCTTCATTGTGAGAATTTGCTGCGTTTCTTGGTTTTACGTCACTGTAACCTGAGCACGCTCTCGGAGTTGTGGTCTGTTGCTCAGGCAAAACAGTCTATTTGAAGATGTCACCGACAGCTGCGAGGATTAGTCGATGAATTGATGATTGTGACTGTTTTATATCACATTAAACTGAATATCTTTGGGGTTTGCGCTGTTGGTTGGGCAAAACAAGACATCTGGAGACATCATCAATACAAAAATGAAATCTTAATCGATCATGGCTACTTTTCTTTATCACAGTGGCATTTTTTTGGGATTGTGTCAAAATTAAGCAACTGATTGAAGTCAAACTACACCATGTGCATTTAAAACTTAAAGACTCCCTTACTGTTACTTCACTTGGATGTTTGAGCCTCATTCTGCGGAATGATGCATGTGCTGAGTTTGACACGAGACACTGAAAACACTGAGAATGGACTTCTAATGGAAGTAAAAGTAACGCTGTTAGTAGTAATTAAACGTTTGAAATGAACCAATATTTTCAAATTCATAGTTACTGGTTTTTGTCAATGAGGGAGAAAGAACAGATGTAAGAGTTTTTAACAAGGTTATTGAATATTTTGGTGGAAAACCCGTATTATTATTCCTAGCAGAGTATTTTTATATGTTGTAGAACATGTCAGAAGGGGCTCTTTAAACTTTAATAGAACGAATTATATCAATTGAGGATGAACAATATGGTCTTGTTTTCCAGTGGGGTTTATCTCATTTACTATAAAGCTTTAGCCTAGAACTGGAAAAAAACAGAGATCTAAGATGCCTTGGAAAAAATATCTGCACACAGGAGCTGATAGCTACTTATGTTCATGGTGTTTTACTGAAATTAAGTAATTTTAAAATGCTGTTAGAGGTCCATTCTCTAGGACTGGGTGTTGAATCTCGAATACTTTTTTGCTACCAACCCAAATGAGACTGTAGAGCCATGGTTCGTGTACAGCTGTGTTGTGTGAAGACAAAAATAAATGGTGATACACTGGAGAGGCAGGGCTTATTTTGATAAATAAGAATAACAATGGCATCCCAGCCCGTCTGTTCTTTCCCTTTCCCTTTGTCTCATCTCTTTGCCCCATGCAGTCATCACCAGTCTGTGTACTAGGGATTTGTTTGTTTTTATCTCCACCTAGCATGATCAGGTAGGGTTAATGTTTGTGATTATGGTGAGGTGGAGGAAAAATCTAAAAACTGAGAGAGAACATGCATAAACGGATTTTGCCTCTCTCTTTGTTTTCACAGCAGTCCCCCGAGTACCCAAACTATCAGTACTTATGCAAGCTCTGTTCGGTGCACATTGAGAACATTCAAGGAGCACACAAGCACATCAAGGAGAAGAGGCACAAGAAGAACATAATGGTACGGGAGTTTTAACTTTGTGTTCTCATTCCCGGGACGTGTACATAATTAATGCTCTTCTGAAAAGACATGAAGTGAGGGTTCAGAATTTAGTATTTTACGTATTCTGCTTCTGGGTTATCAGGAAAAACAGGAAGAGAATGAGCTGCGTGCCCTGCCGCCCCCCTCCGCTGCCCAGCTTAGGGCCGTGGATGCGGCCGTCCTAGAAACAGCCAGGCAGCACGGGATCTCGGAGGAGGACTTTGAAGTTCGGAAGGCCGTGGTCATCAGGATGGAGGAGATCATAAAGAGGCACCTCTCAGGTTCTCTGCTCTCATGTCATTCAGCCTGGTCCATCTGCCTCGAGAAACATTTGAATATCAAGTCTCACTGAAAGTAGACCTTGCTTTTCAGTGTCTGCTTTTCATCTGTTTTTATAAAGAGCAGCTAGTCACAAGTTGGCAGTGCCTCTGAGTGTGGAAAAAAAAAACTGCATACTGTACAATGTACATATTTTCCAGTATCTTTTCTTTGGTTTTTCAGCTTGTTCTCTCCGTCTCTATGGCTCATGTCTCACCCGATTTGCCTTCAAGACAAGCGATATCAACATCGATGTCACCTACCCTTCCTCAGTAAGTCTGCCTCTGCTGTTTCACAAAGCAGTGATGTATTTTCCTAAATAACATACAAAGGACGTTGTAAATCAGAGATGACATTCGGTCTTATAGTTGATATCTTACTTTCTCTCGCTACTTTCGTCTGTTCAGATGACACAGCCTGAGGTCTTGATTCAAGTGCTGGAAATCCTCAAGAACAGCTGTAAGTTTTGCTGAGAGCATTTCAATTTTTCCTGGAGTTGAGACATGATTAATTGTCATCACGCTGCATAAACAGACTGTTCTGGTTGGTCTGGAATTATTGGCTTTGCCTTGTTGGTTCATACATCTGATAGCATTTGCAAATTAGACTTAGCAGAACAATTTCAAGACACACATTGCTTGGAAATTCATTATTGGCTGTCTTCTTTCTTGAATTTGAATAAAATGTATGTCCTCATCCAAGTGCTTTGGCTATTTAATGCTACCTTGTGTGGCTGCGCCTTCATGTACAAGTCCTGTAAAGAATGTGTGTTCTTGCAGCTTTCTTGAAGTGAATTTACTGGATTTTTCCATCTCTCTTCTTTAGCGGAATTTTCTGACGTTGAGTCAGATTTTCATGCCAAAGTTCCTGCTGTGTTTTGTCGGGATGTTAGCAGGTCAGTGTTTGTTTAAATGCCTCAATCGTGTTTTTGTTTTTTTTTTTTTTTCCTATTTTCATTCATGTGTATGTATATTTTTGTTAATTTAAAAATCAATGAATGTAAACTATTTATTTAGTATCTATTTATTTTAGTATTAGTGTAGAGTAAGTAGTTATGATATATATATATATATAAGTATTTGTTTGTGACTTTTGTTTAGATGAAGGAAACCTTTTTATGACTGCGACCTGGTCCTTTTGGATTATGCCACCAGAGTCAGCTGTGTTAGATGATCTTGTTTTAGTGTACTTTTGTAACTGCTCATTGTTACAATGCATATTAACTCCTATTCATCCGATCACAATACATCACGTGTAAAGCGTTCAGCGTAGCACACAGTAGGTGTGTTTTTCACATGTGAATTGATATCTTTTTAAACACATCCCATCTCTTATCCCTCAGTGAGCCCAAGAGTTAGATTGGGATTCTGTTTGATGTAAATTTAAGATTTTTATCCAACGTTTCATCGCCGTCTCTCCTCACCTCTGTTTCTGCGCAGCGGCCTGATGTGTAAAGTGAGCGCAGGTAATGACGTCGCTTGTCTCACCACCAATCACCTGGCAGCCCTGGCTAAACTGGAGCCCAGATTGGTTCCCCTGGTGCTGGCCTTCCGCTACTGGGCACGGGTAAGGCTGTGACTGACTGACACCTCAGCTGAAAGAAGAAGCGATAAAGAGCCTCAGATGGGTTGCAGTGTGTGTGTGTTCCTGCAGTCCTCCTCCCCTCTTGTAAACCCTGTTTGTTTTTTAATACTTTGCTAATCAGTATGTTTTCTTTTTTTTTAAATGACGCATACAATGTACCAGTTTCACAGTCAGGACACCTTGGGTTTTAAGGCTGACAGGCCAGAAATAAATGCTTTGTAATGGTAACACTTGCATATTTTAAATTGTCTTTTTACCCAGGTTACTGTTTTTAAATAAAACAATCCTATTTCTGCATAAACACACTATATCACCTACAGTTTATGTCCAAATGCCAAAAACAGAGAATCAAATATTTTGTTGTATATAATTGACTTAATGTTTAGACTGTAACGAGTGATGATTTTATAATTGAACAAATTGATTTCAGATTCACAGTTTGCGTTAAGGCTGAAATGCAGACTAACCGAAGGCAGTTTTTTCCTCGTGTCTTTATGTCTGCAGCTGTGTCACATTGACTGCCAGGCTGAAGGTGGCATCCCCTCGTACTCCTTTGCCCTCATGGTTATCTTCTTCCTGCAGCAGAGGAAAGAGCCCATCCTCCCCGTCTACCTGGGCCGCTGGGTAGGTGACGTGTTACGTTCTTCAGGTCTTGTTCAGGGTTTTTTTTTTTTTTTTTCTGCCTTTATTAGATACAGTAGCTGACAGTAGAGAGGTGACAGGAAATGAGAGAGGAAGATGGGGAATGCGATGTGACAAAGGTCCCAGCTAGATACCATATCAGGGATGTTGTGGTTCACGGTGGGCACCTTACCCCTAAAGCGACGCAGGGCGCCCTCTTATCAATTCTCTTCGAAACACGTGAAGAACAGAGAACTGGTTTTGATTAATTCTTTTGTGATAATGACAGTCGCTATCACTGACACGGCTACACCTATAAGCTATATGCTTGACCCCTGTCAGGAGGCAGTAGGATCCAGTTACCACACCTGAGCCCTGGCATAGAAATAAGATTCACAAAAACTTCTCGTGTCTCTCCTACAACTAACGATTCGCTCAGTTATCTTGATTCTGGTCGCATTCTTGAATTGTTTAGACTTAATAACACTTCCTTGTGAATGATGAATGATTTTATATACATAAAATGAATGGAAATTCTAATTTTACACCTCTTTTAGGTGTCATCCTGCCTGCTCCCCATTATTTGTGGTGCATTAACCAGTAGTTCTCTCTTTAGATATAAAGCAGGGGAAATAGATTGAAACTCAAAAAATGTCTCAGAAAACTCTTAGGTTTCACAGCCTGGTGTGATGTAGACAGTGGCTGCCCATTTAATGTAATGCACGGGATGACTGCCCCCCTCCCCCTGCTCATTGTCTGTGTATTGTGTCACGTTTTTGTGAAAAAGGTTCCCACAAGGGTTGAGCACAAGATATATGTCTCTCTGCTGCTGTTTAGACGATCTCATAAATTTTTTTAGCACTGTTCCATACATTTGCATGTTAATGAGGAAAATCTATTTGACGATGCTACAAATCATTAATTTCATGAAGACGTAAGTGTCATATTCATAGTTTTATGAAGATATAAAATGACCCATTTAACTAAAATTGCATTTATCATTTCTGGCATCGCTGTTAGAAGGTGTATTCAAATGAAGTAGAAGTTTTCTTTTAGTGCACAGCATTTACCACCAGGAAGAACTCCTCTGTAATATTTATATGAGTGTAGGTGGGACATTTTCTTTTCTCTATAGTTTTTCTCCTCGAGGTGAACATTCGTTTTCTCGGGCCCTCAGGCTGTTTGTGCCATGAGGTGCTCACAGAGACGATGATAAATGTGAGATGCTACGTGAGCACAGGTTGAAGAAAGAATGTAATTCAAATTAACAAAGGTTTACTGAAGTTGGATGTCAACCATCCTTTCTACCGTCTAAAAACAGCCCCTGGAGCCTAGAATGTATCGATGAGTCATGACAGTACCTAGTGGGTGAGAAAGCTGCAGTGCCACGCTGCCAGGTCTAGGCAGCGTGGCACTGCATCACATCTGCAAAGAATTCATGTTCATGATGAAGCTGTATCCTGATTCAGGCCATGATGTCAACATTTCTAGGAGATCTTCTTAACAGACGGACGTGACATGTCCCATTTTACAGACTCTACCTGTATTTCGAGGACACAATTAGTGTGACTTTTGCAGCCCTTATTATCCCACAGACCACTCTGCACTGGTAAATTGTTCAATGGGCCCCCAGGCAATTTTCATCAACCTGTATAGTCAGGAAATATCATTTGACTATACTGCATCCACGGTACGCACTCAGGTGGCAGTTTATTAGGAACACCTCGCTAAAACCAATCCAGTCTAATCCAACAGTCCTGCAGCAAATCATCCCTTCGTGAAGGTTGTAATGTTCAGTTTTTATTGAAATTGTTTTAGAGAGGTGTTGATTCAAATGTATGATCATTCTGGAGGCTGTAGTTTGTGATGCTTATGACCTGTATTGCTCTGTGCAGAAAAGTGTTTCTGTTGTTTAGCCTCCCTGCATTGATATAAATGGGGTGGACAAAACAATGGAAACACCTGTCCGTATAACGCAATACAGTTCAACAGCCCCACAACCCTCTAAAACGATCATAAAGTTGAATCGGCCCTTCTTTGACACAGTTTCAACGCAAACTGAATATTTACCAGTTTATCACTTATCTTGTACACTATCGACAGTTCCTCCAATATATATATTCCGTCATATATGTTCAGTCCATTATATGTTCAGACCCGAGGCGCCATTAGTCCGGTGTGAGAGAGTCTAGACTATCTCATATGTGGGGGAGGAGGAGGAGCTTTAGCCTGTATGTCAGGTCCCCTGAACGACCTGCCTTCCTGGGCTGTGTTTCTCAGAAGATCTAACACGTGAATTGGGACTCGGGATGTGCCTGCACAAAATTAAATTATAACAATCTATACTCTGATAGCTATTTGAATCATACTTTTTTTTTTATACTGCAATAAACTGTAAATCAAAGGTCCAAAAAAGTCACTGCTAAAAATTAGGTTTCGTCTGTAACTGCACTGATGAAATGATCAGAATCCATCAAGAAGGTTTCAAAATGTTTCTAAGTGGCTTCACTATGTTCAGCTTAAGCTACAATCGCTCGAGATCTAAAGCGTGAGGTGCAGAGCTGCAGTGCCATGTTCAGCTCTTAACCTGATCACACTGAGGGGTTTTTTTTTTGTAGTGAGAGTGATGGGCTGTTGCAAGGCAACGCGCACTCCTCCATCAATCACTTGTGTGCTGCGAGCTACGAGTGGAAACTATTCACATCCGTGTTTTTTTTTTTTTGTTGTTGTTGTTTTTTCATGCAATCAAAACACAGTCGTAACAGACAGACAAGTCTAAAAACCTGACATGAAACTCCAAGGGATCCAGAAGTTCCCGTTCCTTTGCACGGTGGGTTAGGTGGATAAAACACAATGCGCAGGGCGGCGTGGTAGCCCACTGGTAAAAACGCATTCCATGTTATTGCAAAGGTGTTGGTGGGGGGGCTTTTGTTACACGATGTTTTCCTCAACTTTCTCCCCATGTCCTCTGTCTGTCTCTGGTCTCTTTCAGTGAGGCTAAAATGCCAAGAAAAAAAATGTTGTAAAAAAAAAAAAACTGCGTAAAATGTTTCAAACCCACTGGAAAAATGTCCTGCAGCTAAAAATGTGTCTAGTGTGATTTTTGCCTTTAGATGTCATTTTTTACATAATGTGTACAGTTTGAACCACTTCTCACTGAGATAGAAAAGCTACCGTCAGAGGCCGGCTCTATCGTTTTTCTGCTTGGTTTTCTGCATATTTGTTTTGGAGAAGCCAAGCTCAGAAATTTGTAATCATGTTTGTCCTGTGGTTGACGTTGTACTTGGGCTGGAAGTCTGCAGCTTGTGAAAGTAATTACAGTGGAAATTCATGTGGAATTCAGAGTTTTCACATTGATGGCCTTGTTTTCTGCAGCCAACATACACAATCAAAACTGGTTTGATAATCACTTACTAAGACAAATATTGTTCATGAAATGACTTTCAGATAAAAATTATTTATCTGAAAAAGGAAAATAACATTTGTCTTAACGTGGCCCTTATTTTCATATTTTTGCCCATTGTACCCATTGCCAATACCATCACTTGTCAAGTTACAGCATAAACACTTGCCTGTCAGGACAGAGTTGTAGAGTTTAACTGGCTTTTGCACAAAAAAAAAAAGCCAGAAAAAATTGAGTCATCATATTCTTGTACGCTGTTAGTTTTCCTCTCAGTTGTCTTTGACTTTCTTTTCCTCTTTCAGATCGAGGGCTTTGATGTGAAACACGTGGATGAGTATCATCTAACTGGAATCACGTTGGATATGTTTGTCCGATGGGAACACAGACCTCCAAGCTCCACGGAGGGACGAGGGGAGAACCGAAACGAGGCCAGAGGAGAAAGCAGACCCAAACCCGAGCAGAATAAACCCGATGATGCTCGATATTCAGAGGGCTTGGTGAGTCACAGTACTGCAAACAATCATCTCCTATGAGGAAGGGTTAGATTTCCTTTGGTTCAGATTTCACATCATTCTTCTATGAAGGGCAGTGTTGATATTCTTGCTTTGCCACCTTGTTTTTAACTATCCGTCTGTTACTTTCCCTTTGAAGACACGCCTAACCTTGGACCTGGGTAAAGGTGTGACGCTGGGCCAGTTGTGGTTGGAGCTCTTACGTTTCTACACACTGGAGTTTGCTCTTGAAGAATATATCATCAGCATCCGCTTAAAGGTACTCCTCTCCAGGGAAGCGAAGAACTGGCCTCGTCGCAGGCTCGCTATTGAAGGTAAGAGACCACTTTGTTGGAAATTTCATCTTACAGGTTTGGAGAATTACCAGAAATTCACTCTGCGTGTCTTTTTCCTCTTTGTTTTAGATCCTTTTGCCTTGAAGAGGAATGTTGCACGAAGCTTGAACAGCCAGATGGTGTTTGAGTACATCCAGGAGCGCTTCCGTACAGCTTACAAATATTTTGCCTGCCCTCAGAGAAGGGGCTCTGGGGGCCGCCAGAGAAGCAAAAAGGCAGGCAAGCAAGGTGCAAAGTTGGAAGGGGCTGAGAAGAACGAGGCTGCTTTTCTGAACAAGGAAGAAGACGACGGTGAAGAAAGTCAGAGCCCTCAGAGCGAACACCCGGATTTGAAGGAGGAAGAGGAGCCTGACAGCGATGACGAAGATGTTTCAGATCCGTCCACAATGAAGGATGAGAGGACTTTAGACGCCAGCCTCATGGACATGGCTCTCAGTGAGGGGAACAAACCCTCCTTCTCCCCCAATGGCCTGCTGGACAGTGACAACGAGGGGTGGGGGGAGGATGAGGACGAAAACGGTGTTTCAGAGAAGGACGGGCCTGTGACATCGGAGGATCTGCACTATGTGTTTGACAAGATGATTTTCACTGGAGGGAAGGTAATTATGTTGAACGCCACGTGTACATGTTAGAGTCAGTAGCAGAGTCGGCCAGAAATAGATTCTGTACGTGATACTATTTTATATAGCTCAAAACTGTTTGTGATCGAGCTAAGTCGAAAAAAGAAAAAAATGAATAGTAGATTTCAAGCTTTTCCACTTTCATAGCTGCAGTGTAGAAAAAGCATCATCTCACCTGTCAGCCCTGATGGGCCCGTGTCACTTAGGTGAGACATTTCAATTTAGGGAGGGTATTTCCTGGCATATCGACACATGATGACAGAGTCCAGTCCAGTCACATTTACGCTCTGTAATTAGCGTTGAATAGTTACAACGTTTTGGAATTTTTATTGATGCGATTATCTTGCACATACGTTGTGATGGTCGAGGCTGTCGTGTCTGGTTGATCATTTAATATATGGACTTTTTTTTTTTTTTTTTTTACTTCCAGCCTCCAACTGTTGTGTGCAGCATCTGCAAACGAGATGGTCACCTGAAGGACGAGTGTCCTGAAGACTTTAAGAAGATTGAGCTGAAGCCTTTGCCTCCTATGAACGACCGCTTCAGAGATATCCTTGATGGGCTCTGTAAATTGTGCTACTGTACGTAGTCAGCAGTGTAGTTCTGTCTTTTCTTTGACTTTTGTGGTTTCTGGTTTGAAGTTACAATTCTCTTTTGGAAGAATCTGAGTAGAGCATAAATATACGTTACCGATCTGAAATTGATGTGGCAACTATTGGCATTTAGATGACTGGATCTGATCTCATCTGCTCTTGCGTATTGCAAATAATGATGAGTGGCATGAAGACCCAAAAAATTCACACATTTTTATTTTATACTTTAAACCCATTGAAAGTAAACTGCGTTACATTTACTTCAAACTATAATATGACAGGAAATAGGATTTAGTAGGTTTACTCTCAGCCACCGCTAGCAAACCTGCGCTAAATCAGTGAATCGGTATAATCAATATTATGTGATTGAGGGGCTGCATCTGTTATTTTCATTACGGACTAATCTGCCATTTATTTTCTAGATTAAATGGTTAATTGTTAAGTAATGTTGCCACCATCAGTGTCTTGTTTTGCCCAAATCCCTGAAATATTCAATTCACTATAATTGTGGCCAAGAAAAACCCACAAAAGCGGCAAATTGTCACGTTTCTGAACCGAAAACCATCAAATGTTTGGGTTCTGTTTGAAAATTGACACGTAATCCATATCAATTAGTTGGGTTAAATGTTATTTAGTTTCAATAATCGAGTAATCATTGCAGCTCTGTGTGACTGAATGTCTGCTTTGCTGCTTGTAGATGAATTGTCACCTACACTTCCTGAGCAGCAGAAGAGGGAGCAGATCCTCGCCAGCCTGGAGAGGTTTATAAGGAAGGAGTACAATGGTGAGCACTAAGCATAAACTATTACAGTGAACAAAGTCTTAAATATTTACCAGAGTCTGTATATTCCTCCAATGACAAGAGAATCAGTATTTTAGTGAGTAGCCTTCCTGTTTTCTCCCTTTTTTTTTGCTGTGTTAATTTGCTTGTTGCTGTTTACTGTTGAACCTTCCTCAGTACATTTCAAGTTAAAAGCGTTTCAGCAGTAAACAAGACATGTTTTTCCTCGGAGGGCGTTTTTCGTGGATACCCTGGAATCGCTCCGAATAAATAGATGGAATGAATGAATAGGTAAATAATAAATCAGAATTTCTTCCTGTATCTGAACCCACAGATAAAGCCCAGCTCTGCTTGTTTGGTTCCTCCAAAAACGGCTTTGGCTTCCGCGACAGCGACCTTGACATCTGCATGACTCTGGAGGGTCATGAGACTGCAGAGGTAGGCAGACTAAACACACACACTGCCACTCGATGCAACTCACATTTCCTCAGTGGGATTAGAGACGTGACCCTTGTATTCTTTCACTGTTACACATTTCAATCTGCCTGAACAGAAGCTGAACTGCAAAGAGATCATTGAAGGCCTTGCAAAAGTGCTAAAGAAGCATACAGGTGAATTCATGTTTTACAAATTAACACTTTATAACACAGTGATATTTGTACGTGTCGAGGACTGAATCTGACTGGTCACCATCTCCTGTTTTCCCAACATCCCAGGTTTGAGGAACATCTTGCCTATTACAACAGCTAAAGTGCCTATTGTGAAGTTTGAACACAGACAGAGTGGTTTGGAGGGAGATATTAGCCTTTACAACACCCTGGTGAGTGACCACAATGTGCCTTCACTGTTACATAAAAGTTCTTGGACATGCCTTTTGTTTGTTGAAAGTGCTGCTTGAATGAATTTGGACGCTTCATCTCTGTAGGCTCAACACAACACAAGAATGCTGGCTACGTATGCAGCCCTGGATCCACGTGTGCAGTTCCTGGGATACACAATGAAGGTCTTTGCAAAGGTATGTGAAAGCTGACATACTGATACAGTAACCCCTAACTGCTGGCCTCTGGACAGTTCAGTTTTTCAGTTTTCTGTTTTGCCAACAGTTTGCTTGTTTGAATTTAATTAACATACACAATTCTGGCTGGATACATCCAATAACTACACCATCCTGACATAAAAAAAACTTGGCTTATTCACAATGTATGTATTTACACTGTTGACAATGTGTATATGTGTTCAGAAAAAGTAAAATGCATTCAGTTTAAAGTGAGAGGGAGCGATCTAATCTCTCTACCTACCTTCTTGGGTCATTTAGCCAAACATCTTTATAGCTTTAATGTGCAATTTCTGCCAAAATGTCATTTTTTGAAATATAATTATAACCCTCTTAATGTCACTTAATGTTACTCATAGTTCTACCCAGTCAAGCCTCTACATCTTAACGCCAATTTACCCCAATATTAAAACAGCTTTTTCTGTTTTAGTGTCTGATACTACGTCCTCCCTATTACCTCTTCCGCTCACTCTGAGCAGGGAATTTGTTTTTTTGACTAAATAATCTCAGCTCCAGGTCCGCTGACTGCATTTTGTAGTGTAGAAATCACTTTAACTTAATGGTATGCAAACCTCCACTTTAGCTCCTAACATGGGGGGAGGTGGGGAGTAAAATATTCACCCTGCTCCTCTGTAATTTAACTCATCATCCCAGACAGCATTTTAAGCATTTGGATAAATACTGGATATGGTCTGTAATAGACATGGACATTCAGCAGGACAAAAGCCTCCCCAGGGTTGCGTGGGAGAGCTGAAGGGGAGGCAAAGACACTGTGTGAGGTGCTAATGATTCAAAAGTCGTCCTCCCTCTCAGAGTCAATACACAGACATGAAACACGTGTGGATACGATTGACTGTGACTAACAGTTCCTGAGGATAACATCATCTCCGACGAATAAACGTCAATAAATCTGCTTAGAAATCACAGAAAAAAAGGTGCTTCAGAAGTTGCCTGAGGAAAAACCGTGATAGTTGTCTACACATCCATTGGTACATTACAAACAGGAACTGCTAACTGTTAACCCAGTGTACATTTAATGGTGCAGGTTTGACAAAATGTGAGTAAACAAAGGCTAAATGTGACGAGCTTTTACATGTTTTTGCTCTCCTGATGGTTTTAATGTTTTTCTGTGGTCATTTTGGTTCCCAAATAGTCCTATATGTTGTTGCTAACATGTTTCCAAGAAAGGCTTTTGACTTCCGCTATTTTCGCACATAAGTTGATTTTCACATGGAGCTCGTACAATAAGAATAAAATAAATAACAGGAAGAGCAGCTCTTCTCGTGGAAAAAACAAAGAGATCCCCTTTGATATAGAGGAAGGTCACTGTGAACGGGAAATAAACAACTACAGGCACCTGTGGCTGTCATTATTACTGGGCTGGGGGTAGAAAAACTACCCTTCAGACACACTCCAGACAGGATTAAAATCACTGACCAGTGACTTTGAGGAGCACGTGAAGGCACCGGAGTGTTGCCGTCCCTTACTGTCTCTAACCCCGACCCTAACTAGCCCCCCTCTGTGCTCACAGCGCTGCGACATTGGGGATGCATCCAGAGGAAGCCTCTCATCCTATGCTTACATCCTGATGGTGCTTTACTTCCTGCAGCAGAGGCAGCCGCCAGTCATCCCTGTCCTGCAGGAGGTACCAGTCACTGATTAATCACCATGGCCTTTACATTGAGAAGAAATAAGCTGAACCCACGTAAAGGGGAGTTTAGCTTTGAATAAAACAAAATGTAAAGCTCTGTGTGATGTTTTTCTTAGATCTTTGATGGAAAGAGTGTTCCCCAGCGAATGGTCGATGGCTGGAATGCTTTCTTTTTTGATGACCTTGAGGATCTGGTGAGTTTAATGAACATGACTCAAATTTACATCCTACTCGGTCTCCTTTAACTTGCACCGCATTATTTGACATCATCTGAATATAGTCCAGGTCTATTGTTGCTCTTGTCACATATCTTTTCTCCTTCAGAACGTAAGTTTGTACGAGGCGCCTTTTCTTCTTTCCACACAGCGTCGGCGTCTCTCAGAGCTGCAGCCGAACACAGAGTCAGTTGGAGAGCTGTGGTTGGGCCTCCTGCGCTTTTACACCGAGGAGTTTGACTTCAAAGAACACGTCATCAGCATCCGCCAGAGGAAACGCCTCACCACCTTTGAGAAACAGTGGACCAGCAAATGCATCGCTATTGAAGGTGCTCACATGGATCTGCTCATTGCTCTGTCCTCACCTCCTTCTTACTGTTACGGTCAGGGTCTTCGTTTCTACTCATTCGTTTGTTCTTCTCCTCAGACCCCTTTGATTTGAATCATAATCTTGGTGCAGGAGTTTCTCGCAAAAGTAAGTGCTTTAGTCCAACTTAGTTCATCATAACCTAAATACATTTGTTTTTAAAACTTCGCTGAGGGCATCATTGCATCACAGCATAAAATTACGCGTGTGTGTGTGTGTGTGTGTGTGTGTGTGTGTGTGTGTGTATATAATATTATTTAAAGGGACAACTTCATTTTGGAAGATGAACAAATAATCAACATTTGATATTTATAATATAACACATATATTTATCTTCCTTACCTGCAGAAATGTGAACTGAGCTGAGCTGTTCAGTTTTCGATGGTAGTTCTGAACTGAAAATACAAACCAGAAATATCAGCAACCGTATTTGTTACACAAATTTGCAGCCATTGTGAGATTGAAGTTCAGTTCTACACATTTTCACTGTAGCCTGATATTTACTGTATAACATATAAAGAATTTCATTGACAGTAATTGATTGGTCCAGAGGATCAGGCTGTTTGAAATTTATTTTTCGTATTCGAATGAATTTTTTAAAATTATTATCTTGGTGTTGAAGGCTAGTTTTAAAACTGTGAAAATGCCCTGTCGCTCCCACCCCCTCCTTTTCCTCCTCTAGTGACAAACTTCATCATGAAGGCTTTTATAAATGGCAGGAAGTTGTTTGGAACTCCTTTCTACCCCGTCCCCGGCACTGAAGTGGTACGTCATTCATGACTCCCAAATACAAAATACGATAAAATGTTCTGAATTTAACGCTATCTGCTCCTTGTCTCCTTGAGGAAACTGCTATTTGTCTAAAATATCTGCTGTCTCTGTTGTTTTCTGCTGCAGGACTACTTCTTTGACTCGAAGGTGCTGACAGACGGCGAGTTGGCGCCCAATGACAGGTGCTGCAGGATCTGCGGGAAGATTGGACATTACATGAAGGACTGTCCAAAGAGACGCAGGTTGTCCTCTCTTCCTTCATGGAAATATTTCTCTCACCCCGGTAGAATTCAAGAAAAACTAAAATAACGTACTGAGAAGCAATGAATATGTTATGAATTCATACAACTTCCAATTGTGCTTTCTCACAGTGTGTAAAAGTATATTGAAAATTTATGTGAACGGTTTTTACAGCATCAGTGTCCAAAGTGCTGCTGTTTTATACATCAAACATACTAGGGAGCATTACAGTTTTGATGTAGTTGCCATTAAAAATGAGAACATAAAAGTGAGCATATGGCTGCTATGGCAACAGCGACACTGTAATGTCCAGAAATGTAAGTAATGTTTGGACGTATGCCTCCGGACCGGGGAGTAGGTGCATTAGGTGTCATTACCAAATCGCCAGTGTAGCTTTTCAGCTTTGTTTTCAGTGTTCTCGTTGCCATCATACAGTAGGTGTGAGGAGAAACAGAGTAAGTGGTGGTTAATTAAATCTTCCACAGGAAAAAATCACCTGAACATCAGCTTAAACAAACGTAGGTGATTTTTTTGTTTTAAGCTTTCAGCATCATCAACACGACCGCTCAAAAATAGACGCGTGTAAAAAAAGAGGGTGTTAAATAAGAGTAATAAAAGTAATACCTCGAGAAAGGTACGAGAAGGAGACGGAAAGAGAAACGGGGAAACTTACTCAGGCTTGCTCACAACTGGCGGAACCATGAATGCCTCGCTTCTTTATAAGCTAGAAATCACAGCGTTTCCACCTAAAAAGCCTTGGTATTTAAAGCTAGTCTCACAAAGGGCACTGATTCTCTGTATAGGAATTTTGTGGAAATCTTGATCATTTCAGTTAAAATCTGAACTCTTTTTTGTTACAATAATTACTAAATGTATTGATATTTGAAGGCGTTTTCAATGGAAGGAAACAAAAGTCTTATTTGATATCGAGAAGAACCTGTACCACTGAGTTTTCTTCTGTGTATGTTTGCACACTGGCGTATGTGTGTTGGCGCCGAACGTGTCGGATTCATTCATCCCTTCCTGTCGTGCCCTGAACTTTTTTTCTTCGCCAGGATGAAGAAGAAGGAAAACGAAAAAGACGAGGACATAAAAGAGGAGGAGCGAGAGCCGAAGGACAGACGTTGTTTCCAGTGTGGGGACATGGGTCACGTACGAAGGGACTGTCCCGAGTACCGCCACCTCAAACAGAGGACAGCCGGAGCACCAGGTATCCACACCCTGTCTCACAGACACTGACCTCGCAAGTGAAGACAACCACAAAAAATACTTCTTCGTGATATTTTTCATCGTCGTTTTTTCACTGATACACATATTTTGAAACCTTCATTTAGAAGGGCTTTGTAAACTAAGGTTAACTGTTCTGACATATCTAAAATACAACACACCTCATGTTCTCAACAATAGAGCGGTGAAGCAAAGCTGCTTATGTGACTTCTCGTCCTTCCCCAGCTCCTCACATGGTACGAACTATAGTGAGCTCCCAGTCCATCCCCATTCCTCAGGCAGCTGCAGACTGTCCTGGAAGGACCAGACAGCCCTCTGAATGTGTGAGTACAATAGTTAGACATGACATGAGATATCTTCTCATGTAAACTGATAGAGATATCTGCTTTCATCCAAATACAATGGAGGTGAATGGAATTAAAATGGCGTTTAACTTCCTGGACCAAGGGAAGTGAAAAATTACAGTGAAAAAATGTAAGAAACTTTTCACTTGAATGAGTTTGTTCATATTTCCTGTGGAGAAACTCTAAGGATGACTTGATTAACGGTGTTTCAGTCCTTCATCGTTTACCTAATGAAGGTCTCAGATCCAAAATGTGGTTGAGAATGTGAGTACAAGTGATCGAAGGTGGTCAGCACTTTGAGTGCCGTACACCCATCAAAAGACTTTTTGGTGTGCAAAACGTTTTTCACAATCACGGGGATTAAAGTTCTCCGTCGCCACGACAGGTTTCCGTCAGTTGGTTTCCATAGAGGCCACGTACGAGATCGGTGTAGACCCGGAGGGGAAGAGAGCGAGGGGAGGGGGTTTGACACTGGGAGATGTAGAACGTAGGCTATTTTAAAGGGAAACAGATAGTTACTGACCCACATGTAGTCTTAGGGTGTGTACACGCAGTGGTGTACTGGCCATGGTGGGCCGCCGCCGGCGGACCGTCAAAAAACCCTTTGTGCCTATCATTCAGGGTGCGCATGAGAGCGTGCTGCGTGCATGTTCTGGGACTTTTTTTCTTTAACTCCTGTAATTATTAGTCTCTATAAAAAATTTTCACAATGATATCTTGAGATGCGGGCAAATAAAAACCCTTAAACCCCCTGCTGATGCTGCAAAAATGTTCGGAAATCAAATCTAACAGAGTATTTGAATATAAGAATGAAAGTGTGGCTTTTGTCTGCTTGTCGATTTCTAATACTTTTCCCTTTCTTCACCTTGATAGTCGGACAGTCGGCAGACTCCGCCCTACTCCCCGCAGCCCACCGCTGTCCCTCAGAATTCCTCCCAGTCCTCCAGCTCCCCTCAGCCCTCCCACAGTAAGACCAGTTCCGCTGGTCCCCCGAAGCAGCCCGCTCACCCCCAGGTCCCTCTGTCTCTCTTTAGCTTCCCTACCTCCCTTCCAGGCCAGTACCATCCAGGGACACTCACGGCACTGGGGCTTCTTCCCTCCCACCAGCACCAGTCACACCAGTCCCAGGGGCAACCTCACCACCCGGTCCACATCCCCTCCACCTCCTGGCCCATCCACGGACCGGTCCTCACTACGTCCTCTCCCACCGCCCCCTCCCCACCTGGCCTGAAATTCGCCCTGCGTTCAGCGTCGGGGAACGGGAGTCCCACGGGCTCAGGGGGCAACCCCAACGCCATGAACCTGAACGACCCCAGCATCATCTTTGCCCAGCCGGCGGGGAGACAGCTGGGCATCGGTGGGCCAGGACGGGAAGGACACTGGCACAACCACTTGGCACAACCTGGGTCACTCATGAGCAATGGCACTGTAGTCAAGTCAGGTATTCACTGGGTGAACTTTGGTGGCACCATCTGTCTGTTATTCTGTCTGTTAGTGTCTTCATGTAGTTGTATCTTTAAAGAGCAACTTAACGCTAATTCCACTTTTCTGAGTTAGTAAATTTTATGTTCGGCTATTTTTTTATACTATCAAATGATTCTGGTCCCAGTCGATCATATTCCGTGGTTTTTATTTCACCAGGAAGTCTCTTGAGATACTTTATCTCTTTTACAAGAGAACCTGGACAAAATGGCAACAAACTTTACAACGTCTCATATAACACAACAAAACAAGACCCGAGAGACATGAGAGATGAAACATAACTGTTTAAAACAATTAATATTCCTCATGAAACATTTTTTTAAACTTGATGTTTGAATGTTTGATGCCTGATACGAAGGCAGCATTTCCAGACCAAGTAAACAAGACAATGTGGATCTTAGCAGACTGTAGGGACCCTGAAGATTGTCCGTGTAGATGATCTGGTCTAATGACTGTTAGAAACGGGAGATGGGACAGGAAGTTTGGCAAGGACGGCTTTAAAGATAAAACGGTACACACGAGTCCACTCGTGTAAATTACAGGGATGAGTTCTCGTTCCAACATTCAAAATATTGCAACAAGAACAAGACAGCCCCAGTGTGTCAGGAGTTGGGGGTTAAAAATGATGAGTGAGTGGTGATGGGGCATGCCTTATTGATTTGAGTGCCGAATTGGCCCGTCTCTTTTGGTAAAAATCAAGTTCCAATGAATTTTGAGCTAGTGTGTAATTTGTGTGAATTAATTTGAACGCAACCCTCTGCTGAAATAGGCTGTGGGTGTAGCGCCCCGTCATTTCTATCAGGCGTTGGGGGGGGTTCAACTTGTTCATCCCTTTGGTCCTGTCCCGTCTTTTGCCCAAACAAGCGAGTAAATTTGGCCAAGCGAAGTCAGACTTTGGACTCCATTCCTTTACGGTGCCTCTGCTGCTACAAGCTAACGTTACGAGGCAGTGGCTCTTAACAGAGTCAGCAAACGGACGGACAGTGCATTTTAGAAACGTCTCCTGACGAAGTACGAGGCCCGGCACAGAACTTGTCATTTGTACAGACTACAGATAAAATACTTAATTATTTATGTCGTCCAAAAAGTAGTTCAAATTACGGATAAATGCATTTCTGGGACACGTTGAAGCTGAAATCGGGTGTTAAGTTGCCCTTTAAAATTAATGAAACACTTGATCAATTTAGACCTTAAAGGGTTAAATGAGGTAAGATGCAGTTGTTCAGGATGTGGGTGATGGTTCACTACATCACTGGTGAAGGATCACTGGTTTACACAAACTGGAGTATTACTGAAGTTCTGTAGTTGGATTTCATCGAACCTTGTGAGTCACTGAGTGTGTTTTGATCTTGCCTCTGCAGAGTCAGGCCACCCGGCCCAGTTCGTCGGTGTGAGCCAAGGCTCGCGGTTATGGGAGCACAATAAAACACCCCAGTACACCCTGTCGCCGTCCTGGCCCTACCGGATGCCCCAGAACTTCATCCAGCAGGGCAACGGAGGCTACCAGCCCGGCAAATCCTTCATGGCCCAAGGTCCGAGATGACGCAGTGGTTTTATTACCGCTGAGAAAAGTAGATTATCCCCAGTTGTCCTTTTTGTTCTGACTCGACCTTTTGTTTTTTATTCTCTCTTTCATCAGGTTCCGTGGTAAATCCGAATCCAAACTTCCCACTGGTCCCCCATGTCCGACATCAAGTCAATCTGAACTTCATCCAACAGAAGAAGTGAACTTGTATCTCCTTTTAATTAGGTTTATGGTCAGTAACATAACAAAGCAGAATTACGTACTCTTTGCATCATTTGATCGCAGGAATTTTTAAAATGAATTTTATCATTTTTGTACAGTTTTTATGTTTTATTTTTTGTCTCATTACATTGATTTGTGATACAAATGTCAAATATTTTAATACCCCCATTTTTGAGGGGGTCCAAAAAAGTGTTTTTATTTTATGTGTAAAGTAAGGAGGAAAAAATGTAAACCTTTATTTTTATTAGCTGTATTCATACTTTGCTTGCCACAAGATGAAGGCTTTGAATAGACGTTTGTTTTAAAAACAATCTAACATGTCAACCTAAGTATTTAGTGCCAAAAGCAGGGATAGCAAGAAAAAAGGGAAAAAATCTTAAATATAAAAAAAAAGTTCCAAAAAAATAAAGAAAAAAGCAAACAAGCCTGTTGTGTCATGTGGGTTAATCTGTTTGAATGCACCGCTGAATGATCCTGGATACCCCAGGATTAATAAACAGTAGTGACACAGTGAAAGTTTCGGGTTGCACCGCGACTTTAAAGTGCGTCGCACTACGGCAATGCGGCAACTTGTCATGATACCCGCTGTCCCAGACTAAGAATCAGATTTTACACTGCTGTTCCACGTCGTTCGGTCAGCCTGACATCGTCTTCATGTTGGCCAGTGTCTTTTTGGGAGGGCCCCCCCCCCCCGATTCAAACCCCGCTGTAGTGGTTGCTAGAAGCGCGTGCAGTATGTATAAAGAGCTGGATATGGCGGCGCCACCCAGCCCTGCTGCCACCGTACTGCACACTACTCCCAAAGCGTATTTTCCCCTTAGACAACCATTATAAAAGAGGCATCTGTAAAACTGGACAGGACGCCTCCCACTGCAAACGTCCGGCCTCGTGCTGTGTATTATTAGAAGGTTTTATGTTTTTAAACTTTCTCTAAAACTTAGACGTCAAGGCTATGGGACAAGTCTCCAGGGACGGGGGTCAACATGTGGGTAGCAAACTGGGAAGTGAGAAGGCTTTTTTTTTTGTTTTTGGGTTAATTCAGAAGAAAGGCTGCCATCTTGGAGTGCGGTATCCAGTTCTTGTCATACGTCCATGTGTTTCCGTCTGTGGTCTTGTCCCAGGATTTAGTAATGTAAATTAGTAAGGTTTTGAAAGTGTCCGTCCGTTCGTCCTGCACCCGACGACTGTGGCTTTACCTCGCCGTCACCGCCGAGTTCCTCCGGGAACGCAGAAGTTTTCACGAGCTGGAGGAGGTTTCTGTGATAAATCTCTGACGACGCAAGGCGGCACAGAGTGAAATCAGAGCCCGTTTTTCAGTTGAAAATCGCCGTGAGACAGTGTTTTCGTTTCCTTTTTAGTTTCCTGAAACTAAAAAAATAACAAGCAACATGTACGACACGTCCCCCAGCTCCCCCATTAGCGGGATACCTCTGTATGTTCCATCTGCCGACGAAGACCTTGAGATGCGACTGAAAGCTCCAGGAAAAGCAGCCAGTAAGTGGAGTCGGGCTGTAAGCTATGAAGCCTGATGCTCAGTGACGCTCAGCGTTGGCCTGCTGGCGAGCCGACGCGGTTCTAACACGTCGGCGCCTGTCTGATGTTTTTAGGTCGTTACCATGGTGACCGCGAGGCCCGCTGGGACCCATGCCCAGTGTCACGCCGTGCTCGGTGTCCCCAGGGGGCGCTGTTGCGTGACTGTTAGTGAGCGGGTTAAAGAGGGGTCGGGTGTAAACGTTTACTTAGAATGAAATATTATTTAGCTGCTGCCCGTTTTTGTCCCGTTTCCAGGGACAGTGAGGTCGTGTCACAGTTTGTGACCTTTACTCTGATCTGCTATTTTTTAATTTTTTTTTGCTTTACGTGCTGGATCCAGTAGGTGCTGGACATTTCTCTCTCCTCCTTTGAAACTGAATAAAACTAAAGCATCTTTCAGGTCAACAGACGCAGATTAGAACGAATGAGTCACCATTTCTGACTCATCTCCTCCCCTCCCTTCTCTCGTCTCCTTGTCCTCTCTCTTGTTCCCTCCTCTCCTCTCATCCTTTGTGTCCTCCTCTCCTTTGGCTTCTTCCTTTTAGTCCCTCTTCCTCTCATCTCTCATTTCATCCACTCCTTTTCTTCTCTTCTTCCTCTTTTCTCTCGTCTCCTCCTCTCCTTTCCTTTCCTCCTTTATCCCTTCCTCTCGTCACATCGCCTCATATCCTCTGCCTTCCTTCTCCCTTTACTTTCCTCTCTGGTCTCCTCCTTTCCTTTCCTCCTTTGCTGAGTTTCAGTCTAGATACCTTTAATGAGCAAATAAAATATGATGCATTTTTACAACCTATGTTAAAGCACCTAACAGCATATAAAATGACCACAATGGGCTCCAGTTCAGCTGTTATATAATACAACGGGACCATTTTGCCTGGTTACTTCTTTTACACTTGGAGTCAATTTTGCTGGTTATACTTCTGTACTTTTACTCGAGTACAGTTTGGAATACAGGACTTTTACTTGTAAGGGAGTATTTTGATGAGGTGGTTTCGCTACTTCTGCTTAAGTAAGGGATCCGAATACTTCTCCCACCACTGCTCAGGCTAATTCACATGTAAATAAAAAATGTAAAAACGTTTTTTTTGGGCATCTGACGTCTATTATTGCTTCCTTAGCAGAAAAAATGTGGAGAAGCAGAGAAAACGCTGGTAATTTCAGGGGAACGTCATTTTTCAGAAACAGGCGAGTGATCTCGGATCGATTCACCGTCCCGCTGAAGGAGGCATCAAGAGCCGCCACTTCGTCCTCTGTTGATCTCAGGGAGGAGAGCTGCCAATCAGACAGCTCCTCTCTGACAGCCGAGGAGAGCTGGGACTTATCTCTGTCCTCAGACGCACCTCTCTGGGAAAAGACCAGAAAAATCCAGCATGTGGGTTTATCTTCAGTCACGGTGGCAGCGGCCCGGTTTAACAGCAGCGCTACACTGTGAATCCGGGATGTGGATCACTGGTCTGGACGATGTAGCACAGACGAACCAGTCGGAGTCTGAGGTCGTCGGTGCATTTTACGCTTTTCATTATTCATTAGGAAATAACCACTTTATTTTACACCTTAGAAGCTGCGATTTGCGTATGACTAAGACGGGATGTGCTCGGAGTTGGGAACTTTAACTGAGATTGATCCTTAACAGACCAAAGTGAAGCTGCTCACGTTTTAATAACTTAAACCTACAGATTATTTAAGCAGCCTGGCCCCTTGTCCTATGAATCAAAGTCTGCTGCTGATTGTTGATTCCTTTCTTTGGTAAAACAATGGATCTAAAATTCCAGGAGTATTCCTTCTTCATTATATGAGTTTTGCCTCGATGTTCAAAAACCCAGCTCTGCTGCTTCTATAACCTTCAAAAAGTCAGAATCTGCACTTGAGGGTGAGATTTCTCATCTTATTCTCAGCTGTTAAGCGCTGAGTCATTCGTGACAGTTTTATCTGAATACTCCCTGACCGAAAGTTTCCTCCTCTCTAAGGTCATGTTTTACGGGGGAAACCTGTCGTGTTGTGTCCAGCGTTCAGCGGCGCGGCCGAGCCTTCGGGTGAACGTCGGACCCGGAGCGACCGGCCGGGGGCGCTGTCACACACAGCCTGCCGGGAAACCTGGAGAGGGGAGAAGGTCACCAAGTCAGCTGAGTTAAGGCCGCGGAGCGCATGCATGCAGTGGAGCACCGCAGTGAAGAAATACTGCCTTTGAGATTCAGCTCAAGTAAAAGGGCAGAAAGAAAGAACCTCGAGTAAAAGCACTCATCTTGTAGAATAGTCCATTTCACAATAATTAGTGTTTATAATTACTGATGCTCCACGGTGCTGATTTTCATCACCTTATATCCAGCTGGGTAGCTAGTGAACGTTCCCCCGAGGGATCAGTAAAGTCTTCTCCTAACCTATAATAACTCATCACACGCGTCACAGTTTCTTCGTCGGTGGTGTTTTGTATCATTAATCTGAATCTGCAAAGTAACAGAGGTCAAATGAATGTGGTAGAGTAAAAGCACCTAGGTACAGGTGCAGTGTGCTTGCTTACTTTCCACCACTGCTTGTGCCGGATGTGTGCACACTGGTAGCAGGTGAGAGGAAGAACATCCACTTCAGGGATTTTCCTCCGCGACGCGTCGCAGGGAAACATCGCTCCTTCTAGAGCTTGTTCCACTGAACTTGTCACATGTATCTGACAGATGCTGTTACTGGCTGTTCTGTAGATTCAGGTTTTACATGTCGGGGGGCTTTTTTTTTTTCAAGTATGACTCTTGTCTTTCTCGTCTTCTCTTCCTCACTTCCTTCTGTCCTTCAGTCTTTCCTTGATTTCCTTCTCCAGTAAACACTCCCCAACAGCGAAGATACAGTGACACCACAGAACTGCAATGAAAACGTTGACTTTTGGTCCATTTCGGAGCTTGTCTGCTTTTTAAAGCGGGACTTTCATTCAAACTCGGTTGGCTAGATTTTTTTTTTTTTAACTCTGAGGAGGCTACTTTTACTTCACTACGGGGTTTGAGTACTTCCTTTGAGACGGTATTTGTTGTAATTGTTTAATGATTTTATCTCGTTTTATATTTTATGATTTGAATTTTATTTTTACTGTAACGCACCATTGCACCAAAGACTCCATTACAAGTAACAATCCTGCATTTAAAACCCTACGTAAGTGAAAGCGCAGCTGTACTATCAGCAAAATGCACTAAAGTATCCAAAGTGAAAGTTTCACTCTGCAGTAAAATGTCCCCAGTGACTGATCTCGGATTCTGTCCGACATTATCTGATTTTTAGTACAGATGCATCGGTGCGTGAGCAGCATGTTACTCTTGTAGCTGCTCCAGGTGGAGCTGGTTTTACCTAATCTATATCCAGTGAAAGCTAATTTAGTCCAGTGGTTCCCAACCCAGGGGTCAGGTCCCTCCAAAGGGTCACTAGATAAATCCGAGGGGTCGTGAGATGATGAGTGAGGGCTGGCCGTTCTGATACGCAGATGTGTTTTAATTTTGAGTTTGGAAACCACTAGCTGGACATTTAGAAATGTTGTATTTTATAAACTTTCATGTTTTTTTATGTAAAATGTTGACCTGAAAAGTAACTAGTAACCAGACCTGACAAATGCCTGTAGAGGAGTAGAGAGTGAAATATTTCCCTCTGAAATCTGGTGGAGTAGATGTAGAAAGTAGCATAAAATGGAAATACACAAGTAAAGGACAATTACCTCCAAATGTTACTAACGGACAGTACTTGATTAAATGTCCTTTCCACCACCACAAAACACTTTGTACGTTTGTTTTGAAAGTTGCTCTATAAAAAAGTAATAATTACTTCCTCTGAATATCAGAAAACCATCCCACACATTTTACCTGGTTGATCACAGCCCAAAGTGCAGAGTCCGCTCGGTTCTGCAGCCGTCTGTGAGACCTGGACTCCATCCCATCTCCTTTTTCTGGAGGCTTCTGGGGATCGTCATCTGCAGCTTCAACAGGAGCATTTTCTGCTTCTTTCCCCTGACATGTCCTGTGTTTCTCTGTTCGGGAAAAGTCACATCAAGATAATAAGAGTGTTGTTCTTCGGCTGCACGTTTGACACAAGGGAGCTGCCTCCTTTGAAAAACAGACATTAAACTTTGATTCAAGCCAAATTAAATCAAGTCAGCTGCATTTGCACGGCCCGTAACCACAGTTAAAGCATCAAAGTGCCTCAAAAATACAAAACAAATAATAACCTTTCTGAGATGACAAGGAAAAACTCCCATATACACCTCAACACTGGAATAGCACACATTTTGATGGTGAGATCATGAGCATCCTTTTTACACTTTCACACTTTAAATGACCGATGACTTTTACATACAGTCGTCAGCCAACAATCGGAGTAAGTATCCTGAGTCCAAATGCCTGCACACGATAATGATAAAAATAAATGAGAAGAAGAGGAAAAACTTAATTTTTGTTTCACTCTTCAAACGGCGGTTACAAAGTGCCCGTCTGAGCAAAAATGAAGACACGAATATGAACGTACGAGAGACGATAAGAAACAAAACATAGACAAAATGCAAGGAACAAGAAGTAACATACTTAGAGCATCATTTCAAGGCTGAGACGCTTTTAGTGACCAATCTTAGTCCCTTAACCAGCCTTGTCATTATACTCACTCTCGTGACTCTTCAATAAACTGCTTGACTAGTTTGCCGCCTATGATCTGGACAACGAGTCTGGGGATTGTATTTGTTCCTGATGTGTTTTTCGGAGCCATGATGCAGGTGACGTGATCGGGACTCCCTAGAGACAGACAGACAAAGCAGGTCTTTCTTATAGCGAAAGCCTCGTATTAGCAAATCTTTCCTCCTATTTTTCGCTTGAAGACATCTCAGCAAAAATGGTCCCTACAGTATCGATGAACCGGTTCCCTTCAGTTTGCTCAAGAATTCCTGTCTGTATAATCATCCTTTACTTACATGTTCATTTATTCCATTTCCATTTTTTCCAGTTCTTACTCATTCCATTTCACTTTTCCATGACCGGGTGGATCCTGTTTCTTCGGGCTTCCTGTTTGCTCTTTCTGCACCACGGTTACCTCTCTGTTCCCACCCCCTGAGCTGCAAAAGCCCGACACACCGCGGCTCTCTGCAGAGGACTGGGAGTCACGTCAGCACAAAAACACTCTATGATTTATGGGTGTGTATTTTACATTTGAGTCTGCTGGCGTTATATAAAAAAAAAAAGGAAGTGTGTAAGTAGGGAGGGAGGACAGAGAACATAGCAGAGTACAGGTACCACATAAAGATGTAGAACAATAATGAGACTAATAATAAAACTAATAATTATAATATTAGGGTGAATAATAGTACTGATAAAACTAAATATATTAATAGATGATAATCATAATAATTGAAGCAGTGGGTGTTGAGCGGGATCATGGGGGGGCAGTAGGTGGTTTGCAGTCACAGATCCAGACTCTGAAATACCACAGAAAGCGACAGGGGGAGAGAGGAGAGAGAGACGAGAAAGGACAGAACTGCAGGAGGGAGAAGAAGCCGAGTTATTAACAGGCAGCGATGGGATGTGCATGCATATGGATGGAGAGGGGCTCGGTGCATCATGGGAAGTCCCCCGGCAGTCTAGGCCTATAGCAGCATAACTAGGGGTTGGTTCAAGACAAGCCTGAGCCAGACCTGACTATAAGCTTTATCAGAAAGGAGGGTTTTAAGCCTACTCTTAAACCTGGAGAGGAAGTCTGCCTCCTAGACCCAGACTGGAAGAAGGTTCCACAGTAGAGGAGTCTGATGACTGAAGGCTCTGCCTCCCATTGTACTTTGGAGACCCTAGGTACCACAAACAAGCCTGAGTTCTGGGAGAGCAGTTGTCTAGTGGGGTAATAGGTACTCTGAGCACTTTAAGATATGACGGTGCCTGACCATTAAGGGCTTTGTAGGTGAGGAGGAGGATTTTAAATTGTATTCTGGATTTTACCTGGAGCCAATGCAGAGAAGCTAACACAGGAGAAATGTGATCTCTTTTCCTAGTTCCTGTCAGTATTCACGCTGAGGCGTTCTGGATCAGCTGGAGAGTATTTAAAGATTTGTTGGGACAGGCCAATAACAAGGAATTCCTGTAAGACCGTCTAGAAGTAACATAAGCATGGACTAGTTTTTCTGCATCTTCTTGAGACAGCATGTGCCTGATTTTTGCAATCTTACGTAGGTGAAAAAAGACAGTCCTTGAAGTTTGTTTTATGTGGGGGTTACTCCGAGATTCCTAACAGTGGTGCTGGAGGCCGGGGCAATGCCATCTAGAGTAACTGTTACGTTAGATTATGTGTTTCTGAGGTGTTGGGGCCAAGTACAATAACTTAAGTTTTGTGTTAGTTTAACAGCAGAAAGTTGCTGATCTTCCAGGTCTTTATGTCCTTAAGGCAAGCTTGAAGGTTAGCTAACTGA
The DNA here is from genome assembly GCF_016859285.1 of Xiphias gladius. Classification (NCBI taxonomy): domain Eukaryota; kingdom Metazoa; phylum Chordata; class Actinopteri; order Istiophoriformes; family Xiphiidae; genus Xiphias; species Xiphias gladius. The sequence continues at coordinate 2,640,330 of NC_053405.1, forward strand.
TTGGTTTCATCAGGCTTCATTGACAAGTACAATTAGGTATCATCTGCATAACAATTAAAGTTTATGGAGTGTTTTCTGGTAATATTACCTAAAGGAAGCATATATAATGTGAATAGAACTGGTCCAAGCACAGAACCTTGTGGAACTCCGTGGCTAACTTTTGAGTATATGGAGGATTTATCGTTAATGTGCAAAAACTGAACATGATCTTATAAACAGGACTTAAACCAGCTCTGTGCTATGATGCACTCTAAGTCCTGACTGAAAATCCTCAAGTGAACTATTATCATGTAAAAACTCACACAACTGGTTGGCGACAGCTTTCTCAGGGATCTTAGAGAGAAAGGGAAGGTTAGATATGGGTTAGATATGGGTCTACACTTGGCTAAAACATCTTGATCAAGCTTTTTAAGAAGAGGTTTAATTACAGCTGTTTTATAGGACTGCGGTACGTGGCCTATTAATAAAGACATATTGATTATATCTTGTAAAGAGGTGCTAACTAAGGGTAAAATTTCCTTAAGCAGCGTAGTTGGGATGGGGTGTAAGACACAGGTTGATGGTTTAGATGAAGACACTGTTGAAGTTAGTTGGCGAAGGTTGATGGGAAAAAAATTGTCTAAGGATATATCAGGTTGCACAGCTGTTTCTAATGGGCCTGTCTTTGAAGATAGGTTGAGGTCAGGAGGTGGTGAATTTTGTCTCTAATAGTTAGAATTTCATCATTAAAGAAGCTCATGAAGTCGTCACTACTGAGAGCTTTAGGTACACATGGATCATGGATTTTTTGTTGGGTACCTAAGCCACCAAGCAAGGGTCTGATAAAAGAGGACTCTGTGGAAAAACTATTAAATGTTCAATTTCGATGCCATAAGTCAGAATGTGGTCCAGAGTGTGGTTAAAACAGTGAGTGGGTTCATTTACACGCTGAGCGAAGCCACTTGAGTCTAATAATGAGATAAACACAGTGCTAAGGCTCATTGTCAACGTCCACATGAATATTAAAATCACATACTATGATTACTCTATCAGTAATAAGGACTAAACTTGATAAAAACCCTGAGAATTCAGATAAAAATTCAGAGCGTGGGCCAGGAGAGCGGTAGGCTATAACAAACAGAACAGGCTTTAAAGTTTCCATGATGGATGTGTAAGACATAAGAACCAAGGTTTCGAATGAGTCATCCCCATTGTGTTGGACATGATTGCTACTGATGTGTATGTACCAGGCCGCAGTTTGATGGAACAAGCACTCAAAGCCATCATTACTCCTAGTTCTATCACACCAGAAAAACACTCATTTATTAGTAAGAGTCCTGCGTTAAAAATGTATGAATGCATTTATTTATTAAGTGAGAGTAATGGTAAACTGCAGGCCTACCCAAGTATCAACAGTAGAAGGGCTCACTGTGAAGAGTTGCCCCTTTCAGTGCTCAGTTATCATCTTAGTGCATTAATAATGAAAATCCCTAAACCTGGAGTACATGGGTTTTCTACCCTAGCTGATCCAAAGGATTTTTAAGGCTTTTATGTCCCCCCACAGGTATTTGGCCATACACTAAAGTATTGGACAAATTAAAACTTTGACCTAATGGTGGCGCTAGAGGAAATGTCAGAGGGTCACTAAAGTCGCGAGAGTTTATCCTCTAGGGACCTTGAATATCTGTTGCAGATTTCATGGCAATCCGTCTGATAGTTGAGTGTTTGTCGAGGCATAATGCTGCCGCCAGGTAGGTTTTCCATGGGTCCCTTGTGGATCTGGTCCAACATTTTGGGCCCATAAACAACTCAAGTACGGTATGTGCTATGTCATGTACGGTATTTCCTTCTGAAATCTGTTTCTCCCAAAAAAGAAAAACTAAATTAACGTATCAAAACCTTAATCCTGCGCTTGAAGCTGCGTTAATCAATTTCTAGCCACCAAAAGGCAAAAGAACTCGAGAACAAGCTGAGGGACGCACAGGCTGGACATGTTATCACATTATTGGTTGATCTGTGCGAATAAACACTTTAGAGGCGAAATGACTCATCCAGCAGTTACAGAGCGTCATTATCATTCAGTTGGACTGGTGTTTTTATCTGCCAGACGAACGTCACATAATCACTCTCCTAGTTTGGTCTTCCACCAACTCCTGAGAAACATGTCTGGCTCTAAAGCTGCTTGATGTCTCTAAGTGTGTCTGTCTGCTGTTTGGTGCTGGACAGGTAGTGGACAGTGGGTTTTTCAGAGCTGCTGCTGCTGGAGACAGTGAGACTGAGCCGCAGTAAATGTGCCTTAAACTGATAATGATTAGTGGATCTTTGAGTACAGCGCTAAAGTAACGTACAGACTGTTATTCCTTTCCACATCCGTCCAGCTGTCCAACATTTCTCTCTATATTCCTCTGGCCGTCAATTAACAAGGGAGTCAGCTGTTTGAAGTTACCTTTAATTTTGCTAAATCGTTAATGAGAAAGATTTTTCTAATTAAATTTCCAGAAGCGATAAAGAAACGGCTTTGATAAGAGGCCTGAGCAGAGATAGAGTGCCTAATTACATTAATTACTCTATACCAGGAGGAGAAATCTGAGTCAATAAGTTCTGCAACCCTTTAATCTTTCATAGAATAAAGCAGGAGGTGGACCACTGTACGGCTTTAGCCGGAGTCTGGCTCACTGCCAGGTGCAGCCGCTGGAGCTCGGCCTCGCTCCGTTTGATTCGCGGGAATTAAGTTATTAAATGGTCTTAATAACTGTGGAAATGGCTGCTCGTTCTTCACGGCATTGTCTGTCCCTGCACGTCACACACCTCTTTAAATGTCCTGCAGCGGCCCGAGCGTGAAAGTCAAACACAAAGTCCAGATCTTGATGATCAGACGAGCGGCGACAAAACAGCTGTAGGACGCTCGCTGCTGGGAGGAGTGAGGCGTCGACTCCACGACCGAGAGGCTGTTTACTGACAGGAGAATCGTCAGAGGCCCATCTGGTGCTTTCGTGAAATGACGGCCACTGTGTCTGAGCTCACATGCTGCTCAGTAATCTTACCAGCAGCCCAGGCGAGCAGGAGCTCAAAGAGTTACAATTCACTGCTTTCTTTTTTTGTTAAAATTTACAATCAGCTCGACCTGTCGCTGCCCTTTTGAAAATTCAGCAAACTGAACTAACGGAGGAGGACGCCCGTGAGCGAAGTCGTACCGATCGGCTAGTCACGACACTGAGGCGTCCGAGCAGCAGTGTGGGGAAGCATTTCGGGTTGTGTACTGTAGTTGGCGAATTTAGCAACAAAGGTAAGGCCGATTGCCGGCGTCGTAAAGAGCGGCTGTGCTTTATGCTGCATATGCTACATCATATGGGTTCTGTTCGAATGAATTCAAACAAATTACATGTTAGTCTGAATTTCGTTCAAACTTCACTTTCGGAAAAAGTGACAGTCCTACTGGCTGAGCTGTAAAATCACGTCTGGGTTGCAAACCATTAGGCAACGTTCTGCTGCCGGATAAGCCTTAAACCTATTAATCTGTGCGCCACGAAAAACACGTCCCCACCTGAGCCGCTAATGCAGGACTGTTTTCCTGATATGTGTGGCCGTTCTAAACAGCCGTTAACACTTAGCCTTCCAACGTGCTGCGTGGACGAGTTCGCTTCGGGCATACCCCCTGCCTTCACGCTTCATTTCTTCACATCTAAAAGGCCCAACCCTGAGGAGGGTTGAAAGGCGGTAAGCAGCATCCAAACGGCTCGACCAGGGCCAAACCTCTTTTCACACAGCTGAGAATCTGAGCGCACAAGACGTTAGACCCACTGGTGATCTTCAGATCGTTAACCAGGGTTAAATTAATACTCCTCCTGGGTCTCAGCTGATACAAGTTCAAGGTTAACAGTAATCTGCATCTTCTGTCTGTGGACGTTTGTAAACGTTTGTTTGGTGTAAGTTTAGATGAGCAGGATGACATGAAACACTGGGGTAAAATGTGTTCCGTTTAGTCACCTCTCCGTGTCGATCAGATCTGACTGCCGCCTCCTTTATGCACTTGGCTCAGACGATTTTGTTGCACACGGGCCTTAATTGATTAGCAGCCCAATTAAAGAGCAGCGATGGGGGCCGAGGCTGGAGGAGAAGGTGACAGAATCACGGCGCCCTCCTCTCCTCTTCAGTAATTCTTTTACCTAGTTTCTAAATCGGGTTTGCCTCGGACTGATAATGAATGTCTGAGCCAAATAAACATGCACCCAAAAGCCAGCTCAGCCCCTCAGCTGAGATGAAGCCGACAAATTACAGGAGGAATAAAAGAAACAGACCAGCTCCTGAAGTGTTTTATCAGACGATGCGGAGTGTTTGTGTTTGTAGATGTGCCTGTAAGTGGCTGTACCTCCTTGTTTGTCTGTGAATCAGTGTATGTGATTTTTGGGAGAGAAAAGACAAAAGATATATTTCAGATGATAAATTGATCATTTAATGGGTTATCTCTGTCTCGTTAACCTTCGCCTGCGTGCAAATGATGTGTTGGATTAAACAATGGGGTCTGAACATGGCAGGCGGTACATCTCTGCAACGGCTGTGTGGAGAGACACATTGATCAAAGCGTCACATCCATGATCTCCGACACTCCTGCTGCGTTCTGAGCCATCCATCACCGTTTCCTCCTCTGGTTCAGATGGCAGTGTCGTTTAACATTTTTATAAATGCCTCCTGCTCGACATACCCGCGCAGGAAATATGTGACATTACGATGTCCTTCGACAGCGCAATGGTCACGTTGGGGATGCGAAGGGACAAAAAACACCAAAGTCTGTACCCAGGTTCGCAGACTTGCGAGGCTGTACGGCTCGTTGCACTTCGGAGACCAAATTTCTTGGATAGATGACAAATGGAAAAACAACTTTGCTGTTGTTACCACTAGCGGGGGAGAAATGCAAAGTCTCTCCTGAGGGTGGCATCACAGTAAATGTCACGTTGTTTCCGAAATCAAAGGGTTTATCTTCTGTACGGTGAATATTTTTTGACATGTCAGGCTCAGGTTCAGTTATAAATCATCTGATTCATCAGTAGCACTTGAACATTGCCAGGCATAGTTCTGCTTTGAGCTCCATGCCAACTTGCTCATGTTAGCATTCGGCACAACTACTGAATGTTCATGCCGCCTTTTAATATTCTAACTTTTTAGCTTGCTAACATGCTAACATTTGCTTGAACGTGAGAGGTTATTTTCAACTTGGTGAGTCAAGTCCACAATTTGTTTAACAAGTGATGTAAGTCGTGGGAAAACTTACATCACGTTTAGGAATGAGAGATAGAACATTTAGCGAGTGAGATCAGTGGTTCTCGGACTTTTTCTGTCGTGCCTCCCTTCAGAAACCGAAAACAGGCTCAAATGAGAAATGTCCCAAGGAGACGTGTAACCTAAAGTTTACCCAAACTGCCTGAGTTTTTAGACACTAGAGAAACGAGCCCCTCACGCAACACTGATTATTAACCCTGAGAGGAAGACAAGCTTCACCGCATTTCTGACTTGACACACGTTTGACTAAACAGGTACAGCACATATATTTTAAAGCTGTAAGCCAAACGATATGACTGTAGTGTGATGAAACACATCACGGCTGCTGTTTATATTGTCATTTCTTACCAAAGTTGTGAAATTCTGCATTTCCTGGGTTGAAAACGGCTCAACGTACCATCTACTGTTTTAAATCATCCTGAGGCTTGTAAGGCCAGCGCTGACACAGAGTCAACCGTTTGGGGCTTTTTTACGTCATGAAAGTTATATAAAAATAAGAATGTCAGAGGTCATCAAAAGACTCCCACTGGTGGGCGGCCCACCTCCCCCAGCAGCCGTCTTTTAGCGGGAGTCTGTGAAACTGCGCTCATTTTCAAATATCTGCTGATCGAGACTCATCATTCACAAGAGTTTACGCCTTTTTTTTTTTTTTTTTTTTTGCTAACCCTCTACTTTGTGTTATTCAGTCTTGGCGCAGTGGTTCGGACTCGTGCCTTTGACGGCTGTGGCAGCACCACCAGACCGCGCTCTTTCCCTTCAGGCCCTCATACGGCTCAGCAGTGGTTGCAAATGGCAGCAGGTCCCTCGATGGCCACACACTGATTTGCACATTTGCAATCGGCATTTTTCACACATGCTCGGCTCCGAGAGGTGGTGCCAGATGAAAGGTGAGGGTATTACTAAAGTCGTAAGGATTTTTCTTGTAGGGGACATTAATGTCTGCATCAAAGGCCACAGCAATCCATCTAATATTTGTCAAGATATTTCACTCTAGACAAGAGTGTTGGACCAACTTTGCCCCCCCTAGAGAGATTAAAAACCTCAAAGAATATCATTCAAATTTAGAAGCAAAAGAACCAAAATGCCTCGGATCATGGCCGTATCACAGGTTGTATGATCGAGCATCAACATCATTGTTCAGTGAACTATTGACCACCCTGCACAGGTGGTAGCTATCATCCGTTTACAGTCCCCATCCCGACCTGGACGGAAGTCCTCCGCTACAGCGGGAACTGGCCCTCCGGTGGAGCAGCGGAGGCGTACACCTGCATGTCCCCGGAGGTCAAAGTTGAAATATATCCAGTGAGTATTTCATAAAGTGCGTTTGTCAAACTTAAGTTTAACTCTTCTTAAAAAAAAAAAAAAAAAAAAAAAAGTTTATGTTGGGATCTAGATTTTGACCTATAGCTGAGCTGAAATGAACTGACCCCATGTTCAGGCAAATAAACAGAAAAATAAATGCTGAAATGTAATAAATCAAAGGCATGTGTCGGTACAGGATTATAAATCTAGTTTCTCATTTGGCAGGTTGCAGTGTGGCCATGCCTCTCTATTGAGGAGGCGTCAAACGTGATAGGAGGGCTCTGCTCCGCCCTTCAGGGAGCTGGAGCAGCAGCGACGCTCCCGCGCTCGCACTGTCCTCGGCGTTAAAATGCAAATTGCTTTTTCCCGACCCCTCCGCAGCGGACGGGGAGGGCCTGTAGCTTTCAGAGTGACCTGCTTTTTGCCTCAAAAGGCCGCACGCTATGATGCAGCAGGTGGTGGCGGGACGAAGCAGCTTAGCAGATAATATCGTCCATGGCAACGGAGCAGCCGGCAAACCAGACAAAAACACCAAAATATACTCCCACACGGCATGTCTTTAACCCTGTGCAGTTTTGCCTTATATTGTCATGGAAACAGAGCCCCATTATTTACACGTTACAAGTTCCTTAAACTCCTCATATAAGGAATAAGGTGGAAATCATTTAGTCGGTTGATTTAAGGGGTAAAAATCACTGCATTTGATACTTAAAATACCAAACTTTACTTTCTCGCAGTGGACATTTTGACTTTTGGCAAACACAGGTGTACCTGAATCCATTAATCCCTGCCGTATTTCTCTCGGGTGTATCAGCTCCGGGGCTCTGGAACTGGTATGGGACCATGGCTCCATGGACGACAGTGCTGTCCGGTTGGTCCGCCACGTTGGTCCCGGCTGAAATGTCTAAACAACTATGGAATGCCATGAAATTTTGTACAGACCCTCACGGTCCCCGGAGGACGAATCCTACTGACTGGGGATCCTCTGACTTTTCCTGTACCACCATCATCAGGTCGATTCGTCCAATACCTTGGTTTATGTCCAAATACCTGCAAAATATTTACCAGTTCTGACCTCTAAATAATCTAAATACATATATATAGTCTATATAACAACAGGGCCAACAGCTCTGTCTAAATAATGTTTAAAAGGTTAGAAATTGCACTTTTGGCTGATTCTTCATATACTTCAACAGGGATTCATTCATAACGTATGCTTTCTGTGAAAGGGGGTCTATGTGGGAGAAACTTGATTTAACATACTGCTGTGAAGACCTGCTTCTGCCGCTTGGTGTTTGCAAAGATCTGTTCAAAGGTTTTTTTGTTTTGACTTTTATCTTTAGAAATTCTTTACCCCTTTTTTTAGTATAATTTCTTAATCACAGGCTTGTAAACCAGCTGGACCATCTCAAAGCCTTTAGCTAACAGCAGATGAAAGCAGCTAATTAAAGCCTTTTATATGGAGGTGTTGTAGTCTCGTTGACCTGCTGAGATATCCTGCAGTGCTCCGCTGGCCTTAGAACAGTTATTTATTAGTGATTAAAAAATAAATAAATAGCAGAAAAAAATCCACTGAAAAGGATTAACACATTTCTCACATTTTTTAATGTGTACTAGGGTTCATTAAAGGAAAAGTCTGACATTGTGGGAAATATGATCATTCACTTTCTTGCAGAGTTAGATGTTCAGATTGATCCCATGTCTGTAGAGTGAAACGGAAGCTGCAGTCAGAAGCTGATTGGTTTAGCTGAGCAAAAAGAGTGGAAACAGGGGGCCAATAGCTAACCGGGGTCCATCTAAAGGTAACGGGGTCTGTCTACCAACGCCACTAAAGCTCTCTAATTAACACGTTGTCTGCTGTTTTATGGGGAATTGTGTGCTGCGCTAGTTCTTCTGGGCTCATTGCCCCACAACTGGCACACAACCGCCCGTAAAGCAGCTAATTGTTGTTTTTGTATGAGATAGACGTGTTAATTAGGGAGCTTTAGTTCATTAGTGAGCTGTAGGTGGAGGTTGTTTCCTCATATTTAGCGTACAGACATTAGGGGTTGTATTAATCTTCTCATCTGACTCTCGTCAAGGAAGGAAATAAAATGTCAGACTATTCCTTTAAATCTATGACCTTAATGCCTAAAATCCCCCCTTCATTTGGGTTAATTAGAGTTAGAGCTAATCTAAACGCAGATTGAGGTGTACGACCAACATTCTCATCTTTGAAAGATCAAATTTGATTGTTTCTTTCTCTTCCAAAGCACATTCCACCTCAATCTTCATTTGGAAACTTCAAGGGAAATGTAAGGTAAAACTGTTACCATACATACATACAAGTAAAATTGTAATGACCTCGGACTCCACACGTGTTAAGATCTTACCAGGGACTGTAGTGCCGATTTTAAATTCAGGTCGTGTTGTATTTCTACAGAATAAATTCTCCACCAGTCGCTGAGCCATTAAAGACACCTCCTCCGGATGGATACGATCCAGCATACGCAATGAAATATTAAAGTAAAACAACGTGTTGGTGGGGCGAGCCCAGAGGAAAGCTCCTGTTCACAGTAGACTGACGTAGATCAGGTTGGAATTTCTGGAGCTGACAATCATCTACAGCAGAGGGCCTTTCTGGGCTTCCTCTGCCGACTCTCATCTTCCAGGCGGATGATACCAAGGAGACAGACACACATTATAAATGTGTGAGCGCTGAGTGTGTTTGTGTTTGAGACTATTTGTATGCGGCCGCACAACAGAGCCATCCTCAGCTGTTGCAGAGAAAAGCTGCGGGATCACGACAGGAAAACCAGGATGCAGAGAAATTCAGTAACATGTGATTCAGGGGTTACATTTGCCTCCGTTGGGATACTGGCATTCTGGTCTTTTCCTCAGGTATTAATCACTGTTTCTTGACATCATGCAGTCCCCGATGCACAGCCTTGCATCCTTTAAAAGTTCAGTGGGGTTCTGTGTTTTTTCCAAGGACTCTGACATGTGGTAAGGAGGAGCCGGGGATGGAAACACCAGCCCTGTGATTAGTCTCGCTGCACTTCCTGAGCCACCATTGATGATGATAACATTTGATCGACATTTGGAGATGGAGCGACACCAGTAGCCACCAGGGTAAGCAGAAGAAAGACCGCATTTACACCGGGCACATCGCAGGATATCCTATCTTGATAAAGAAGAACACGGCCATGAGAGGTGTAAATGCACACAGAGCGCACTGTGATCGAAATGCAAGCATTTCAGCCAGGCCGCATCTGGAGGTGGTCTGGCTCGCATTAAGGTCGGATCTCAGTCAGGTGTAAATCCAATCTGTACAGCGACACCACATTATAAAGAGAAAAAAAATGATCCAGTACGTTGAAAGGTCGTGTGATAGACTGGCGACCTGTCCAGGGTGTACCCCGCCTCTCGCCCAGTTCCAGCTGGGATTGGCTGCAGCCCCCCCCCCTACAACCCTCAAAGGATAAGCGGAATGGGTAATGGATGGGTGGATGGAAAGACGTTGACAGGTCAGTTCACTCCACCTTCAGCAAACCCGGCAAAAGAGAGCAGGCATCGCCTGCAGGTCTTCCCTCACAAAAAGTGATTTAAAAATGTACGATGCCTGTCTACGGCATTTCCTCTCTTGACCTGGGACGTGTTTGTCCACCTGCCCCACCTGGCTAATGTGCATAGTGAAATACAATCACAATGCAGGCAGAGTCGAGATGACGAGGACGCTTGTCAACAGCAGGTGTAAATGTAAAGGTCTCTGGATCTAACGTCATTACACATGTTAACACCAGGTGCATATGGGGCCAAGAGATCAAACAACCGGACAGGTTTTACGTAAAGTCAATCTCATCTAATGGGTCTTATTGAGGTTTACAGTAGACAGACTGGGTAACACTCAGTTTTACTTCCAGATACTTTCAATCTGAGTCAGCACAGCGCCGGCTCTCAACTTTAAAAGTTGGAGAGCAAAATTTTAGACCTGATAAGAGTGCTAAACCAAAACCACAAGAATAAAGGTAATTTAAGGGGAGCCGTCAAAGAGTCAGAGCAGCAACGAGGATTCTGCTGTGAGAACCAATCCCTCCTGACAAACACATACATGAGCTTAAATCTCAATTTGTCACAAGTAACAAAGGAACCCAAACGCTGGACACAACACTCAGAGTTCAGAAACAAGAGAAGCAAACTTATTTTAAACTCAGAGGTGAGGTGGAGGAGCGGGGGAATTTGGGGCAAGGGGCTGAGGGAAAGCGAGCAGCAGGCAGCAGGCAGCGAGGGTGAAGGGAAGGCGAAGGTCTTGAAAGCCGGGAAATGGTTAGCTTAATACACACACACAAGAAGACAGACAGGGGACAAACAGAACACATGGGGAAGAGGGAAACGGTAGAAACAAATGGGGAAGAAACTGGAGTCAGGGCCTAGGCATGGTGGAGGTCGCTAAACTCATACTTGGAAAGACTGTAGAGTTTTTCTGAGCGAAGAAGGCTTTTTTTTTTTGGTGAAGTGTGAAAGCTGCTGTGACAACTACGATCCACTTTCCCTGTGACCACCCAACAAGTCGTCATAACCACACAACAGAACGAGATGTTAACGTCTTCCAAAGCGTCCCAAGGGCTGTTCTAAAAACGTCACAGTTCCATGGTCAATGGCCGATTGAGTTTAGGCAACTAAAACCCGAAAAAGTTCGACCGTTCTGAAAGTCCAGAAAAGACATTGACGTCACGGCTTAAGGAAACAACTGTCGGTGGGGCACACATCACGGCCTCCAGCGTTGAAGCCATCCATCCTCCACTTTCAGCGCCTCATCCAAGACAAAGTCAGGCTGCTTCCATTTTTGACCCTTTTTGATACTGAACACAAACAAACGTTTGTTTTTCTGTGGCCAGTCTCGACATCCAGCTTGTCACTCCAACTTCACTCTTCGCCGCTTGAAAAAAGGGCGTATAGAACGTGGCCTTTTTTCATCGTGGCAGACAACTTCATGTTTGACCTTGGTCTGAAAGAACATATCCTCACCTTCAGACCCAGACTGTTAAAAAAAAAAAAAACCCCAACTAATTCTAATCTAGCTATGGAATGGCACTTCACCACTCTGGACTCTGAGTCTTCTCCAAATCAATCAATTAGCTCCTTCTGGCCATTCGACTGTGGGGGAGCGGAGCGATTATTCACCGGCTGTCAGGACGGTCGCAGGCGACGGGACAACAATCGGCGCCGTTGTCGCGTGTGCTCCGAGCGTCCGGCAGAACCTGCAGGTTTGTCGGAGACACAGCTCGGGGAAAAAGGTTAATAAGGACACCTCCTCTTTACCGGGGAGACAGCGCCGACACTTTGCCGGGGAGGGAGCCTTGAACAGGTCTCTGCCACATGCAGCGCAGGAATATTTTAGAATATTAATTGCACACTTAGTATGCTGTTGTCATATGGCTTTTATTAGTATTCCATCAACTCAATGAGGCGTGAAAGGGCCAGATGCTGTGTCCTCATCTATCCCACACGTATTCCTGTGTTTTGTCAGGTATTAGTGCGACGAGTGTCAGTCAGCTCATCACTTCGGCAATTTGAAGTCATGTGTTTATTAATTGGATCAGTGAGTTTGGAAACGGATTAATAACACAAAGTGGGGTGAAGAGTAAGGACAGTGGCAGTTTATACCCTACATTGCTCATTGTTGTCAACACACACACACACACACACACACACACATTAGTATAACTGTACGTATGAGGATGGTATTAACTTATATTAATTACTTAGAGGCTCACCCTCATGTTATCCCTTCCTTTTTTCTACTCCCAATCCTAATTTATCCTAATAATAAAAAAAGCACAATATCAGCTGAAATAATTAAATCCTTAGAACTAGATTTTTACACAGGAGCATTTTAATTTCAGTTTAGTTTTGTACTTTAAAAAAAATTTTTTTTAAATTGTTTGTTTCTTTTTCTGGAAATTAGGTTTCCGAGTTATTATGGGTTGTTTGTAGCTTCAAACTTTTTTTTTTTTTCCTTTGCTCTTTAAGTCACGTTACATTGTTTAATTTTTAATTAAGCTGGAGGGGAGTCTCTGTTTGATCCTAAAGGTTGATATTTTTTATTTTGAGAAAGGGCGATTGTATTTTATCATCTTGTAGGAACAGGACTCATATATTGTGCAAAGAAGTTATCTTTATAGAACAAGATCAACATTTTCCCTTTAAACAGATCTTGTCATAAATTCACAATTTGTTATCATAGGATTAAAAGTAGCGAGTGGTTTTGTGCTGTAGAGCTGCATCTGTTTATAGATATTTAAGTCGGTTCATGGGTGATTTTTTTTTTTTTATGTGATGACTCGTGTGTAGATGCTGGTTTGTGCTTCGACCATGTTGTTTAATGACTGTTTCCAAACCACTTTCCTGAAGTTGACACACTGATCTTCTCTCTGGCTTCTGCGATCATGTAAAAGTTTTGCTTGCCCCTGCACCCCGGCACTTAGTGAGCGGGGGTCTTCCCTGACGTTGTAACTCTGATTTACTGCACTCCACAGCCGTGAGCTGGTGGCTGAGCAGCGCCTCCGTTCCTCCTTTAACGCTCTCACTATCGCAGGACTGCTCACCCCCTGGGGAAGAAGTGGTCGCCATCGGGAGCACTTTTTAATCTGGTGCTTCCCCTCTGATATCCACTCTCAGCATCTACCTGAATAAATAAAAGAAAAAGTGCTTAACGTGTTGGGTTGTGATACTTTGAGTTTCAGGTTTTTGTGAAATTTCTTTCTTTTCTCTCTCTCTGTCTGTCTTTTTAGAGTGAGCACAGAGCCGAAGTCATGACGTCAGGGCTGGGCTAGGTTTACGACACATGGGCATCCAGATACACTCACTATTAGAAATTAAAACCACCATGAAAAAACTACGGGCGCGGCAGCGTGGTTGCTTATATCGTCGTAACTTGGTTTAGTCCTGATGCATAAAACCCACCAACGCTCTGTTTCAGAGTCATTTCTTCGACTGTCTCAAAACCGTCCTCTCTGTCCTGCTCTCGTCACAGACATGCCTGAGCTGACCGCAACCCCTCGACCTGTTCAGGGACTCGCCTCTTCTGTCGAGCTGCGATGTTTAGCCTGCAAACATCTGGGGTTCATGGGAATTTTTTATTTATTTATTTTTTGTTAAAGGTCGCTTAAAAAATTGATACTTACAAAAACGATGGTATCTGATCGTTTTTGGAAAAGCTACCGTCCTTATATGAAGACATGAATCGCGCCTCACATCAAACTGTTGAGAGAAGCTCTGTTCCGAGGCTGGATTTTTAGTTGTTAGCGTAGTTACGAATGTCGGCAGGACTCTGGGTGAGGTTTTCTTACTTCTGGAACCAAACCCCGAAGTTCTGGTGTCGCGTTGGCTCCCTCCAACTTAATAATGCTGGATTCGTTTTGGGGGTTGTTGTTAGCCACACTGGGCGCATGGCTCTAGGGGTGAAAATGTCCACCACTTTTGTCTCGCCACAATGAGGCTGACTTTTTTTTATTTTTTGTTGCTGTTGTTGTTCACAGCGAAAAGTCTTGAGCGTTTATGACCAAATACCTGCAAAACTAATGACATTCCCCTCAGCCCGAGCTACACTTTGTGCTTTGCGCTAATTAGCAAATATTAGCATGCGAACATGCAAAGCTAAGATGTCGACCACGGTCGACCTGCTAAACGTCAGCACGTTAGCGTTGACGCTGTGAGCATGCTACGTGCTAACATGAGTACAGCTTCAAGGAGCTGTTAGCATGGCTGTAGGCTTTTACTTTTACTTTTTTTTTTAGGGACAAATATTGTATTGTCACTACTGTTTTTTGTTTTTTTTTAAACTTGTGCTTTATTTGTAATTGGTACTGTATCATTAGTGGGTTAATAATAATAATAATTTGGGTTATTGATGAATTATCAAGCACGTACTGTGTCTCAATCTGTCACTGCGACAGTCCGTTCCTTTTCTTTTCTGCACCTACGACCTCTGTTTACTTTGCTGTCATCCAGAGTCTGCTATTCCCTGTCTGCCTCTCGTCATCGCCTGACTTCCGCATCCACACCTGCAACGTTCCCTCAGTTTGTCCGTTGCGCTAACCGGCCTGGCTCCGTCGTTTTCTCGTTTCTGCCTTTTTACGTCCAGAGATCTTCAGAGTTCTTTCCCGCCTGTCCGGCCCTTTTGGTTTTCATTGCCTGATTTTGATCACCGACACAGTGAACTTGCCGTCTCCTACCTGCCAGCCTCTGGGACGTGCATTTGCTCCGGGGATGCATGCTGGCATGTCGTGCCAGTATTAGCACAAATACTGATCTTATGAAGCGGATCAGGTATTGGCCGTGATGTGACCAAGCAGCATTGAAATACATTTTCGTTGCAAATGTCATAGTGAAAAAGAAGCGTTTCCACTATCAGTTGCATTACTTCGGTCGTGGTTTGCCGCAGACTCCACAGCAGCAGTCCCCGGCCTCACGATACACAAAAATGAGTCAAATGAATCCCACGCAGTGTGACATACACATTTCAAATTCTGGGGATAGGAGAGCGGCGGTGTGGTATCTGAATCCATAGCCTGAGCTGAGGTATCAGGAGGAGAAGGTAGTTGGGTGCATCCATAATTTGGGTCTTCTATGTGTTTTACATCAAACATTTGCTGGTTTCAGCTTTTAAATTCTGGGCATTTGCTGCTCTTCCCTTTTTTTTCAATATCATTGTCAACTGATGTATTTTGGGTTTCAGTTAAACAAATCAAGCAATTTGAAGACATCAACTCGGGCATATGATTGGGATTTCTAATTAGATTATTATTCTTATATTTTATAGACCAAACAACTAATTGATTCATATAAATCTGTAGATCACTGCACCAGTTTTCACTGGGATCGTCTCAATTTTCTAAAGAAAAAAAAACAAACTTGCCATTAGAATATTTTGAAAGATGCACATAAATTTCAACACATGATGGCTTTAAAAAGAGAAAATCTTTCAAAAATAATAAAAGAAAAATCTCTAAATTAGGAGAAATAAAGAGAAATAAAGAGAGAGCATGTCACAGACTGTCTTTACTTGGTTGTTGTTGTTTTTACAAATTTATAACCCCTTCCACTTACTTACTGGACACACACACACACACACACACACACACACACACACACACACAGTGATGGCGAGAGTCCCTCAGTTCATTAGAGTTTAGATTGGAATCTGTGGCGGTGTTGGTTGTGGCAGCTGTACTTTGTCCCCCGTAGGATTGGAGACGAGGAAAATTGAAACCACAAAACCTTGGACAAGCAGACGTTTAAGGCCTTGTCAGAGTGAGATAGGGCTCCCCGGCACCGCCGAGCCCTGAGGGCTGGCCCCATCACTCTCAGTATCCTCCCTCCTACTCACAGCAGCCCCCCCTTTAAAACAAAAGGAGATATGGAGAACGGATAGCGGGGGTCAAGCTCAGGGACAGACTGAGGGCTCAGACTTCGCCCTCTTTTTAAAAAAAATTTTTTTTAGGGAGAGCAGACATGGGGTCAGTGAGGGGGACACAAAACGAGGCGGCATTTTAAAACTTGAGCGGAAACTGTTTGCTTCCCGAAAAAAAGAAATCTACAGATATGATATATGAGGAAGAGGAACCGCAGGAAACTGCAGCAAAATTAGTCACACAAACTATCACACAGACACATGCGGCACAACCCACACACTCACACTGCACTGTGTGTTGTTGGCTCACCATAGCAAACAACTGATATATTGGTGAACAAACACAGACTGAAAAAAAAACCCTCCAGCTGTCAGATTCATGCAAATCCGTCGAGGCAAAAGATTCAGCCGGGACAGAATAAAAGTATGCACCTCGAATCTGTGTATATATTATTAAAATCAGCTATAGACTTTTGCTGCTATCTGCAGTGGTTGCAAACAGCCCACTATGTTGGTCACAACCTGATCATTTATTTATCTCAAGATGTTTTTCCCTTTTGGTTCGTTGGTTTCTCCTGCAGCTAAAGCTGAAGTAGTAACAGCAGACTATTTTTAGTCGTCCAGGACAAACACTGTAACTCACTTTTCGCTTTTGGCCCCTGGGTCTGGAGTAAGTCTGGATCACTGGCTTTTGGGGCTCTGCCGAGCAGGGAGGCGACGGCGGACCCTTCCCCGACGCCTTCCCCACACTGCGGCCGTCACCCTGCTCCCCCTCGCCCGACCAACACAATGTAGTCCCATCTCAGCTGATGGTGTGTACCTCCAGATATTCAGAAAACTCAGTGATGGTCTTGAAAAACTAGGGCCTAAAAAAGAAAAATCATTAGCCACCACAGCTTTTCTGCTCTACAAAATATCACCTCACAGCATCACTCCACTCAGCTAGCACATAATCAACACCTTCCAGTAGAGTCGTCTGCTCCTTTTGGTGCATAGCTCCGCATTACCACACAAACACCGACGCACACAATAAGGCGCACGCCGCAGCGGCTCGACACCGGATACATCAAATTAAAGACGTTCAGGGTTGTTGGATGGATCGTTAACATTAATGGCTCTGGCTCCAACGTAGAGGTGTGTGTGTGTGTGTGTAAATATATATATATATATATATATATATTCAGCTGCAAGATTAAAACCAATAGCTGATTTTAATGTCGTGGCAGTTGATGCAAGGTCAGTGACATTCTCACGCAGCCTGGCAGATATTTCCATCATTTTTAATAAAGTGAAACAAATGTGATTGCTGTGAGTAAATCTACATTACTGAATATGATTTTTTTTTTTTTACTGTCCCGACATCCTGCTCTGTGGGACCTCGCCGTTTCAGTCCCTCCCGTCCTTATCCCGCATCAGTCTGCAGAGATGCCAGGAGACGAATCCTCCCTTCAGAGGGGAGCGCTCTCCGCTCACCTCGGGGGAACCCGGTCTGAATGACACGCGACGACGACAGTGACAGCCTCGGCAAGGTCAGATGTTCGTCCACATAAATATAAACAACTGTGAGATTAAAACCGCCGCAATCGCCACGGTTCCATTACAACAACAACAACAGTCCTTGTCCTGCAGACACTGATGAATGCCATCATTATGGAGAATGATATGGAGTCACATGAACCACTAAAAAAACCCCAATCCTTATTTTATGATTAATTGAAAATGTATTATCGACCTCCTCCTACAGCTCGCCTCTCTCCTCAAGATGATCTGGCAAAATTATTGTCCCATCCCTAAACGCGTACTTTACATTTGATCACATTTCTCATGTGAAATGTTTGGTTATAGCAGTGGGCTGCAGGCGTGATCGTATCTAAATAACAAAATAGGTTGTTAGTTGGTGCCTTTCATAATGGAATATATGGGCGTTTTTTTTCCTGATCTGTTTGAGTTATGTTTAGGCAACTAAAACTAGTCGGCTAAGGTTAGAAAAAGGTGCTGGTCATGATTTAATCCTTTAATCCTTAAGAGATGACATTCGGTAACTGTCTCTCTAAGCGGCAGCTAAAACCCTGAGTGGAAACGCAGTTCTTGCGCTTGGCCGTGGTGGAAAAGTTGACGTATTGCTGAAAGCAAAATGCAGCAAGGTGCAGTGGAAACACCTTTAATGGAAAAATCAGGACGCACACGACTTAAACGTCCGCCGAGGCTTCCAGTGAAGAGACGAAAAGACATCGGATCTGCGCAGAGCGATGAGGAGACTGGAACGTTCCTCAAATCAATATATGAAACAAGCGGAAGTGTCATATTTTCATCATTTTTTCTTCATTTTTTCATCATTTGAGGTTCCACTTACGCACTTTTGATTACATCACCTTGTTGCCCCAGCTTCCTCTGCAGTGTTTTAATGGCACCGATTTTCTTGAAGTTTGGTTAAAATTTGTACCAAATCTGGATGGAAGCCAGGAAGTTTCCCGCGCAGAATCCAAATGCTGCACACAAGCAGGACAGATTCCCAGAAACGCACCAACCGTGGTGTGGAGTGCCAGGCATTTAGAAGGGGAAATGTAGGTGCTGTTGAAACCAGACTAAGATCACCGGAGTCACGAAAATATACATCGTCTGGGAACCGTGAATGTCTGTACAATTTTATGCCAATCCATCAATTAGATGTGGCAATATTTCAGAGGATTTGTGAAAACTTTGACCTGCTGGTGGCGCTAGAGAAAGGTCAGGGGGTCACCAGTCATTAGGATTAATCGTTTGGGAACCGTGAACGTATGTCATGTAAATTTCATGGAAATCCATCCATCAGTTATGGAACAACAGTATTTTGGCCCGGACCAAAGGGGCGGACCGACTGACACTGCCGTTAGCGTGGCATTAAAAACAATCCCAATGATCTTGGTTTGGGTTTGGAGACTATAGATTTACTGGGGGTGTTGTGAACCGGGGGCCCCAGCTTTACGGAGGTACAGTACTAAATTGCAGGACCATCCCTTTAAACTGTTGACCAGCACTACAGTTCCAGGGTCGTGATGGGTATGGTTCTGTGCGGCGCCTGCCAGCTGGCTGAAGACCACAAATCTGAAAATGCTGAAAACTCTGGGGGTGTGGCGTTAGACCGAAGTGCGCTGACCAGGCCTCTGTGGCCTGCTCCTCATCACCGCTTGAGGCTACATTAGCCACAGCTAGCGTAAGCATAGCACCTTCAAAACCTGACGCTCGGTTTTGACGAGGGAGAAGAATGTGTGAAATAAAAAAGATAATATCTGTGGTTCTGCTGCATCGATTTTGATCATTTGCTTCAAACGGTCCACGTGAGGCTGACAGCGTTGCGTGAGTGCAGTGATAAATTGGTGGCGTGTTCCTACCGTTTACTGTCGGTAACTGGTGTGAGCTGATGAGAGAGAACCGTTCTCCACGGCTGTGCTATAGTATCTGGAAACAGGAAACAAAGCAGACTGATGCTTATCAAGTATCGAGAAAGTGACATCTGAGTCCAGAAAAAAAAAAAGCTCAAAACAAGTTGATTTGTTTCAGACAAGTGTGAAATAATCTCTCCCAGCCGGAAGATTGAGTTTCTGTTTTCTTTTTTAAGATTTAACACTAAATAAACTGACTCGCTGAGATGCAAATTTCTTCAGGGCCCGTAAAGGAGGGCTCTCATTTCAACAGGACTGAAATCATCCGCGCATGTGATGATTCAGGACACCGGGGACTGCGGGACAGAGTGGACGCAGCACGTGTCCAAGCCTACAGTTTGACGGACCGTGGACCCGCTCGACTCTACGATAAACTCAATCTGCCGGTAGCAGACCTCAGCCGAAATGTGCCGAGGTGGTTGAGTGGGATGTCTGTGTGTTGAGATTGGGGGGAATCTCCCTCTGTCAGTGAACAGGGCGGCCCCCGCCCGTGCAAGCCCCTGCTCCTCCAGCTCACCATTTCTGATAATTACATTTTCTGAGAGCAGATTTTTCTCTTTCTGACACACTGAGGGGAAGCTGCGAAAATGAGCATTTTCCCTGCGAGGACGTCTGAGGAGGGAAAAGCTGCAGAAACTAATGTGTTTCATCAGGTGAAAACGCAGCCTGGGAAGCCTGTTCAAAACAATTCCATTTGCCAGAGGTTTCCATTATCACATCTGTGATGGAGGACACCGGCAGGGGTGGGAAGCTCTCAAAATAAATCTTTTCTACAGCAAAAATGCAGGAAGCAATAAAGATATTCTGCGAGAAAATATTGACTCCTTGAAAGGACAGCCGTGGCTGTTTGGCCACAAATGCTAAGTTGCATCGATTTTCCTGATTGTAATCACAGTTAACACGTTTGGTTCATTTTCAGTCTCGGCAAGTAAAATCAGCCTAGATTTCCGCTGGGTGTCGTGGAATTTCTGTTGCCGTTAAGTAGAGAATTGCAGAGTCTCTGTTACCACCAAGAGAAACGAGATTATCACGTCAGACTGATCAAAAAAAAAAAAAGGAATCGCCAATGTGTAATCGATTTGAAACTGAATCAAAACAATCGGTTGTGAAGACAGGGAAACCCCCCCAACATGTCTTCGACGCGGCAGCAGAACAGACATCGACTGTTCAATGATTCATGATGGTGGCAATTAAAGAAGGAGAGTGACGCTGCCGAACGGGCTGGGACAGGTACCCTTGGAGTCCACGGGGAGGAGAGAGCGCAAGGGGAATGCGTTAATGCGGAACTGCTCACAGTGACAGTGCTATCGGCTGAGGCGCACAGGAAGGTCGAAGTCACTCGCTCTGACTTCGCCTTGTGTGTCGGCCTCTCTCGCGCGGAGAGGAACAAAGAACCCAATGGACATAAATATCAGAGGGGTCCGTGAGACGCTTAGGTTCTGAGCAGAGTTCGGATTGTTCCTGCGATGGATCTACATGTTTCAGTTCCTGCGACAACTCTGGTTCGGTGTTTTGCATTGAGACAAAGCAGGATGTCCGACTGTCATACTTTCCCCTTTTGAGGCCCATCAATGATCCAGATAAGCAGGATTATTTATCTACTTTTTTTAAATCACATTTTCTCTCCGCCTTGGCCCATATTAGCTTCCGCACCCTAACTTTTTCTTCCGTCTGCAAGGCGCATACATTAAGGTGTGAGCTACTAAAAAAAAAAAAAAAAGACTTGACTTGAAGTTCTGGATCATGATCGTCCCTCACAAGCTGGAGGTTCAACATCGGAGTCAGATAACGGAAGTGGAAAAGTTTTCAAAAACTTCAACACTGGAGGGATATGGGAGAGTATTCATGGCAGCCCGGCGTCCCTAGAAATGACTCCGGGGACGATTCCGCACCTCGTGATTTGAGTCCGGCGTTCAGGATGTCATGCGTCCTTCGTGTAGTCAATCAGACTGTGTGAGTCTGGAGTGACTTTCACACGGAGACCGGAGTTTGCATCCTGCTTCCGACCGGAAATTGGCATTTGCGTTTCTATTAACAATAACCACCATGTTTCCCTGACCTTAGCTAAGAGTTTGGCCTGACACTAACTCGACCTTAA
Source organism: Xiphias gladius (assembly GCF_016859285.1). Taxonomy (NCBI): domain Eukaryota; kingdom Metazoa; phylum Chordata; class Actinopteri; order Istiophoriformes; family Xiphiidae; genus Xiphias; species Xiphias gladius. The sequence goes on from NC_053405.1 coordinate 2,661,802, forward strand.
CCGTAAATGATTTGTAATAACTACAACATTTTCCTATTACATAGTTGCAATGCACAGATGGCAACGATTGTATGGTAAACACTGAGCGTAATATGGGCTTTTGCAGAACTGTCCAATATAAATGTTCTTGCCTGGTCATTTTGTTGGATATAGACCGAATGCTCTCATTATCCTGTTGACGTTGTCTTTCCTGAAAGACCTTGCGTTGTATTTTCGGATGTCACGTTAAAAGTCAGCAGAGTCTTCTTCTTATTTTCATTCCTACTGTTGAGCTGAAAAGACAAAAGTGCGTCACGTCTGCTCCCGGGAGCCTTGCAGGACCGTGATCACTCATCCACCGGGGGAAAGAGTAAACTGTTGGTGCTACAGATCAGTTATTAAACAGAGGCGGTTTGGATCATTAGGCATGCTGAGGGGGACTCCCTGTGCCAGATGTGCTGCGCCTCTGGTTGAACTGTGGGACAGACACGTCCGAAACATTAACTCACTCGCTGACAGCGATCGCATTTTTGCTCATAAGCTGAGAGTAATGAGCTCAGGCGTCGAGGAAGAAACCCTCCGGGGACTTATTTAGGAGAAAGGGTGAATCCCCATTAATGTTCGGGTAAAAACCCGTTTCTGCCTGGCGTCACGTCTGAGGTGAAAACGGCACCAGATCACAGCCAGTGGCAGAAAAACATGGACAGTGGTTTTTCCTGCTACGGGATTTAATACTTTATATATGGGACATTTGAACTTACACATTTTTGGGGCTAGTAGCAATTTCTTTACACACCACAAAGTTTTATTTTTACAGGTACATTGGAAGTTTTTCTTGCTCCAACTTTAACTTCCAGAGCACAGAAAAGCTACAGGCTGAGTCAAAAACAGACTAATGACTGATGAAATAAGATTATTTAATTTCAAAATGACCATTTCTTATATTAATCAGCTCAGATAGACTTTGCTGTACCACTTAACCTTTAAGACACATTTTTGGTTGTGTCACATTTTCACTGAAAAACCCCCCAGAAACAATTGATTTTCATACAGATTTTTTTGTCCCCACGCATCCAAAAGAGGATGTATATTGTCTCAAAAAGGCACCGACCACTAATGTTTACAATAAACTCACCCTTTTTGCAAAAACCAGCTCAGAAAACGCTTCACATAATAGAAGGAAAAACATAAGGAGAACATGCAGATAAGCAGTTAGGTTTATGCTAAAGTCAGTGCTAAGAAGTAAAGCGAACATGGGGTTTGTGCAGCGAATCATCCAGTGTTTTTAAATGGGATTTTTTTTTTAAGTCTTAAATTTGAAATAATCAGACAAATTCCCACATTTTATATAAATCTAACCATACACTGGCTCAGAAGATTTAGGCTTTAACCCTCGATTATCAAGGTTTATATAGAGTTTAATGTATCACATATCACATCTCAGGCAGTAAATATGTAACGAGTGAAATAGGAAATTGTCTCAGGTTCAGTTACGGCCGCTCTGTTGGTACCATTCACCTGATGCCTCAGTGTGCAGCCGCTGCAGCTGGCGCGAGGTCGAAGGTGTTCGCAGTGATACAAAAGTTCAAAGGTCAACAGGGAGTTGCTCTTTGCCAAAAAGAAAAAAAAACCCCACCAGGCACGATTGTCCTGAACAGTGGGATGTGACAATGCTGCTTTCCAGACTTCAGACTCAATGAAACCCACCAAACAGCCGGACCCGAGTCTGACGGATAAACACAATCCAATTCCTCTGAAAAAATAAACACAGTTCACTTCCTACATTTATGCTTCACCTCTCTTTTTTCCATTTGGAATATTAAGATCACATCGCAAACAGTGATGTACGTTTTTTTTTTATTTTCGGAATTAATCTCCTGTCGAAAATGAGATTCCTGCTCTGATGTGATTAATGCAATGAAAAGAGTCGCTGCTCATCAGATCAAGGGATAATGACCCGTGGAGTTCAATCCAGATTTTGTGTCACCTGTAGCTGGTCAGACCAGACATGTGCTGTCACGAAGACACAAATACAATAATACACCATCATTATGGACATAACTATGGAATAAGGATCGGAATTCAGGCCTGGATAGGAACTGGCTTCCAATCATAAGATGTTTAATTAATTGAATAATCTCAATCAGGTGATTAGATTTGAAAAGAATGAGGCTGGAGAGAGAAGGAAGGACGGGAGCAAGCGGAGAAGGAACATCACCGCTTCAAGTGACCGTTGAAGCGGTGGACAGCGGCTGCTTGTCCACAGCAACTACTGTGCGTTCTGAGACATGAAACGTGTCAAGGTAGCAGCTTCTTTTCTTTGCCTGACCTTAACCAAAGTGCTTTTTAAGCCCAAACCTAAGCACAGTCGGGACTCTGGATGTGGACCCTGGTCTCTGCTGTCGCAGTCTGTTGCTGTAGATTAATCATGTGTCTTATTCAGGCTAAAAAAAAAAAAAAAAAAACACAGAAAAAATGTTGCCTGTGGTGATAATCCAGCCAACGATTACGTTTGCTGTTCACAGACAAAGCGTTTGACTTGTTGTCCTACAGTTTCGGGATTGTAATTCTTGTGGTGATTTTTGGGCACTCAGAGCATCCGGTTAAGGTTCAGGGAAGAATGTGGTCTCGGTTAAAAACTGAAAAAAGTCAATGGTGACTTGAAGCACAAGACAGCACTTTTTGTGAATTTGCCCAAACCATCATCTTCCCCGTACGTTACCCACCGTAGCCGGTTACAGCCGTGTGTCAGTAGCAGTCAAACAAGGCTAAGGATGCCGCTCTTCGCTAGGGCACCTTTTCTAAATATTAGATCAGCTAAACAGATCGCATGACTTCTGCTCTTTGCAAACAGCAGCTACAAACGTTAGCCGACATCTCCGTGTAGCTGCCGGAGCTAAGTTTATAAATGGAGTTATTTTCTGTTTCGTTTTGTTTTTTTCCCCCCAGTGGACGTGCAGACAGACGGCCGGCGGGGATATTGGATTAATGATAGATTATAGATGACAGATGCTGACATACAAAAAACAAAACCTATGACCAACCTCAACACATAAAAATTAATGTAAATGTCATTATTTCAGTCCGCTTGTGCATTTTACTGGTCAAATTAGAGAGCAGGCTTCACTGTAAACACGAGGTGGGAGACGAATGTCCCTTTGACCTACGGTTTGAAGAGGATGCTTTGGATTTGATAGAGGCCCTTAAAATACATCAAGCCAATTTCATTTCATTGGAGGAAAATCAATATGGCCCAGTGTCCTATTTACCTGCACAATATCCAGAGAGGAATGGAGAAGTAGATGAGGGTTGACCTGTTCCTGACATGATTACACAGATATCCTCCAGATGACTCGGGAGCGTAGGAGCTACGAGGACGGTTTTTTAAAATAAAACTAGATGAAAAACAAGATGCAAGAATAATTCTGAAATTTAAATGGTTTAAAACTGAGGGTTATTGACGACAGGTCTGGTTATGTTGTGTGTGTTTTTGTGTGGTCGGGGGTTTGTTGTCTACGTTCCCTGTCCACCATGAGGATGATCCTGTCTGGGTTCTCTAAGCGTGTCTGTGTGGAGTCAAAACCGCAAGAAGCAGCAACACTTATTTTGTAGCTTTGTAATTTTGATGCTCGGTTACTTTGTGGTTATATACTGTACTATATATATATATATATATATATATATATATGTATATATGTATATATATATATATGTATATATATATATATATATATATATATATATATATATATATATATATATATATATATATATATATATATATATATATATATATATATATATTTATATATATATATATACACATATGTATATGTACATATATATATGTGTATATACATATGTATAGAGAGCATTTCAGGCCATTTGCCATGTTCACATACGCTCACTATAATGAGCAACGGGGCGGCTGTTGAAAGGAACCACGTGTGCAGATCTGTGTGATTGTCAAGCTGTGGTATGGGTCACACTCCAGAATACACTGGATCCTTCGTTTGTCATAATGTGACCGAGCGTATCTTTCTGTCAGGCCCTCTCAGACTGGTAAATGCCCACATCTCCACACTGCTTATTTGTAATGCAGAATTTCTATTCTCTTATTTCTGCATTTCTCGTCCTCCGGCCCCGAGCTGACATAAACACACTAGTCAAATAAATGTTTTCGAGGGCTGAGTCGCACTCCTCATGATGAGCGAACTGACCTTTATGTGTGCCATTGTTGGACTGCCCCTTTAATAGGAGCCAAGACATAAACAAATGTTTCAGGAGACTGCTTTATAAACCAGGGCTGAGTATTCTGGATTAAAGCCTAATTCTGCTTTAATTTATACGTATCACCAACACATACTGTGCAGCCAAACACTGTTCAAATCCACAGAACTCAATTTTGATTTACTGGAAATCCCAAAGTTTCCAAAGACGCCAAATACCTCAGGCTGAATTTTGGGGAAATGTATTTAAAATGATGCAGAAGACATCTAGAGCATTAAACGCGGCGTCCGGGGCTGTAGATATTATAGCTTCAGTGATGAGCTGGAACAAGCTAAGGCTGATTAAGTCTCCCCTCAAAAAAAAAAAAAAAAAAATCACACATGATAAAATGTAAAACACTGCACTGATGTTCATTTCATAAAAAAAAAACAAAACGCCAAAATGTTGAGGATAAGCATCCTGGAGACCGTGTGCTGAAAGCGAATCCACTTCCTGAGACTCAGCTCACCTAAGGGTTGATGAGGATTAGATTTCTGACACGAGCGCGAGAGAGAGGGACTGGGTGTGTGACCTTGATGGTTTTAGGGGGAGAAAATGACTTTGCGTCCACGACGCCTGTGAGGACGAGGGGCGACGAGTGACACAAGGGAGCCTAATTCAGCCTGCGGGATGGAGGGTACAGGGAATGGATGAGGGGAGAGCTGGAATCGAGCATTCGTCTGGCTGGGGTCATATCTGATTAAAGTATATGAGTCCAGTATTGGGGGTAATTTTCATCAGGCAGCCAGATAAGGCAGAGCCGCGCAGACAGAGATTCTTTGTTCTTCAGCAGGACTCGATCACGGGCGTGTGTCCTCCGCTGCCGCCACAATCCCTGCTGATTAACACGGAATAGAGAGGATGCTCTTTTCCTATTTCTCTTTCTACACCCCCCCTTCCCCCGCCCCCTCCCTTTTTCTCAGTTTTTTTTTTTTTTTTCCCCCTTTCAGGCTCCATTGTGTCTCTCTTTATCATACAGAGCCTGGTGGTCGTGTCAGGAGTGAAACGTAAACTAAGAATAATTCCCGTAAATTGAGTGTGTGTGTGCTCATTTCCTTCTCCCAGTTTAGTTCTTTGTATCCTTCAAGTCTTTATCTCAAGTCAGTCATTCTGATGAAACCATCAGATTACAAGATAAGTCCCAAAACTCACTTGATCGATTTCAGTATTTCCTCAGGTAATTAAATAAGGTGGGTCCAGTTAACAGTTTACCATTTAACCAAACAATTAACCAATCGGAGCTTTGCAGCAGGGCCTAAGAATGGAAGCATCACCTTCCTGTGCCAGAGCCAGTAAAGTAGTGACAGATAAATTGCCATGAACATGAAGAGGAAGCACAGATGGGGTATGATATGGAGTTTTTGACCACTGGAAGCACTAACAAACGGCCCAAACCGCAGCAACGTCCCAACAGAGGCAAGGAAAAAACAAGCTCAAAAAACCCGAATGTAAACAAGGCAAGTGTCAAAATGTTCAGGAAATGCATTTAAGTGTTGTTAAATCGACATTTTTATTCGACTGACATCGAATAAGTTCACTGCTTCTGCTCGGGCTGAAAAGACATCAGCAGGATCCGATATATCAGTCACCACTCACTGGTTGGAGCAAAATATACGAGACGTATTCATCAGCTAAAACACTGTCAGGCTGAATTATGAAGTGAAAATGAAACAGCAGTTCAGTCTGATTATCAGGCAATCAAATTAAAAGTTTGAAAGTCCGTCCCCTCGATAGTGTCCTTACGGAACGCTGGGATTTGGTTTATTCTGATCTGAGACTGAGATCTCTGGCGCTGCCTTTGACATCCTTGCAGCATAACATGTTGTCTTTCTGTTACGAACTTCTGGCGACTGAGTGGATGCCTTCCAGTTCCTTTGTGGCAAAGACCCGTTGTGGCCTTCCAAATCATTTGAGAGTATGTTGTACTTTATTGATAATTACCCATTTGGCAGATTGAGGTCGAGCTGTAGTACCTAAGTTCGGTGTGTGACTCGGGACATTTTATGTCTCGTCTTAGTCAACAGTCTCGTCTCGTCTCTTGTCTCAACCCGTTGTCCCGTTGTTTTCCTGGGGTTTTTTTTTTAGCTTGTTTGTTTTTTCCCTTTCCTGTCCAACATCGCTGGCTGTTTTGCCATAAAGTAATAAAGAATTTTAGACGTGTAGTTTTATGCACACACGTGTATGAAGATATACTACTATTACTTTAGCCTGTAACCGCGTGCAGGGATATTTTTGCCCTGCTCTAAGCCCGAAAGGCTGCACTGACATACATCTTGACTCCACCTCGAAACCGCTCAGACTTGGGTTCGTCTCGGAGCCGACCTCTCGACCACAGCCCTGGTTTGAGTGACTGATGGCACTATTGGGACAAAGGATTTCAACCTAGTCGTGGATTATCCCTCAAATACACCGTATGCACTCGTTTGCATACTTAATAGTATGTTATGACACGTTCTGTCGACCCTTACATTAGTGACAAGTTACCATCAGGCTCTTTTCTCTTCTTTCAATATAATACCTGCAGAGTGTTTTTTTTTATCTCACCTGAGCACACAGCAGCCAGACGTACACAAAGCCCCCGTGACAAATTGACAGAGTTTTCAGGAGATTTATATTTTGCATAAACCATTCTCATATTCCCAGAGGATTATCAGACTAAAATAACTTCAGCAGCAAATGTCTTGTAAGTAAACACTCCGATAAGAAAGCGATTCCATTTTACTGTTTGTAGGACGAGGGAGTCGATTCACGGGCAGTTTTATGAGGCGGACGCTTCTCATGTTGTCGGCGGAACATATTAAATGCGGCTCTAACCTTAAACACAAAACATGCACATGAATATGTGAACGATATGGACACACACACACACACACACACACACGACCTTAAGTCTTAATCTTGACCTTCAAGCAGTCCTTTGAAGTAATAATGATCGGTCAAAATGTCCCTCACAGTGCAGTAATGTCCTCACTACGAGGGTTTAAAAACTGAAAGTGGTTCAAGGATAACAGGGGTAACAATGTGAGCCTCATCATGCATACCTGCAACGCGCAGACTCGCAAACTCGTAGACATACAAGACTCTCTCTGTCCACAACAGCGTTGACAGGTCAGACAACAACTAGGAGTAGACGAGTGAAAAAAAACGGATGGTCGGCCAAAGAAGTTGACAATCAGGCCTGAATCCAGTCAGAGGGAACCTTTCCTTTGTGATTTTCACTGATCTTTGTATCCAGCTCTGATCCCAACTGAGGTTTATGAGCACACAACTGCCGCCCCATTGCCAGAAGTCAAACACAAATCCAGCAGAGCGCTGCACTAATAAACATCCGATCACTGATCTTCTCGCTCTGTTACCGTGCTGCTAATTGCAGGGAGAAGCTAGTGGTTGAGCTTCATAAAGCTTGTTTAGCTACACTTTGGCATCTGTGCAACAACAGCAGCGCAGTGTTTTGTTGGTGATTGCGGCAGCGGCAAATGATTGATTTCACAGCTCTCGCTGGGGTCTGCTGAGGATCGTGGGTAGTGTAGTATTTAGTGCCATTCGTCAAACTGAAATAAACTTTCAAATGTGAACTTGCGGCGGGACGAATAGATCCCGCTTTGCTATGTTATTAAAACAGGAGTCAGACTACACCACATCAGCCCAATAGCGGCACACTGTCATTTTAACGCGTGCACGGTAGTGTTTCGTAGTGGACTGCAACCGATTCTGTGTCCAGAACGAGGCCCAGAGGAAAAATGTGACATTTTGGACACCATGGTTGGTTCGTCTCCGTCCACTGCCCCCAGATTACAGGTCGTAGAAGATCACGAGCACGATTGGTCAGGGTTCAACATGTAGTCTGACATGTCTTGGCCAATCACGCCATGACCGCCCAACCTCACATAGTGACAGATATCAGTTTCATGTAGTCTTATCCTGCTTCATGATGAATATGAACATAATTTAGAGGTCACCATTCCTAGAATTTGTCAGCCAGTTCGTGTCCGTGTTCGACCTGCTTGATTCTACCTTACGCCTTTATCGCATTTGATAACTGCACCATTGGACAAGCAAAGCTACAAGACGGCGACCTCCATTTTGAAACTGTCGATGGTCGATTTGGAAAATCTTAAAAAATGTCCTCTTCATTTCTGACAGCTAAAGCCCCGAAGGCCACGGCGGCGCCCGCAGGGACTCAGCGGATGCCATGATTGATTTAAGGGTCAGTGAGTCCAATACATTTCCTCTGAGCTGATCTTTGAAGGGCTGATGTGATCTTAATTGAGTCTGGTTCATCTTCCCAGGAAAAGAAAGGAGGAGAGGAGAAATACGCGGTCTCCGGATCCAGAGAGGTACGGGGAATGTCACAGAGATTACTGACAGCGTTCAGTTACGAGGTGGGTTTCTGCTGGTTCACTGCCCACACCGCCTAATGCAAGAGAAAATGTAAATGTGTGTTTTTCCTGTTTGGTTGGCCCACCTCACCTGACCGCAGAATGGAAAAGACATGTGAATGACACCGGTACCGCGTGATCCGGCTGTCCCGATGCACCACGTGTCGCTCCTTAACACCGCGGCGACACAGCGGGAATCGGCTGTGTGTAACGGACGGTCACGTACATACAGCACATGGATCTAGGCTACACGGTGACAGTGTGGGTCGGTCCGCCGCTTCGGTTCAGACTGAAACGTCTCAAAGACTGTCACGGCCCCCTGACAACGTACCCTGATGACTTTGGTGACACACTGGCTTTTCCCCTCTGGCACCGCTATCGGTTTGACATTTTGTGGCTATGTGTGAAATGTCTCCGCACCTATTGGATGGGTCTCCGCGATATTTAGTCCCGACATTCGCGTTCCACTCGGGGCTGACTCGTAACAACTTCCGTGATCCGCCGTGCCTTGTGCTTAGTGCGAATTAGCCAACGTTAGCATGCTAACTCACTAAACTAAAGTATCGTACTCCGGGACGGACGGGGACACACGCTTCTATACATACTACGATCGAGGGTATGTGTCCACTCGCGCGCTAGACAGCACGAAGAGCAGGAAGAAGAGCTCCTCCAGTCTTAAATTTTTGTTTGGCCGAAAGCGGGCGGGGGTCCGCGTGGACCCTCCCGGGCAAAATTCACGTCACGCAGACCCTCGCAGCGGCGCGGACGTCGACTCCACGAACTTGCCTTAAGATGGTGAACGTACGCGAACACGGTGAACATTCTGTGCGTGTTAACGTGGTCACATAACGTCACATTTGGCCCTGCTGATTTTAGCATTTAGCAAACGGCACTGCTGTGCCGCGCTTCAGAGCTGCTAGCCTGTACACGTGTTTTTCTAAAAGGCTTTCGCTGGTGAAAAAGAGGCCGGCTTACTGCACAGGAAGCCCAGAGTGTGGAGAACAAAGTGGACATAGGGTTAGTTTTATCTGTGCTGTGGATGGAACTATGATTTCTGCTTTTGAGACTTTTGCTTATGGAAGGGAGGCAGAAATAAGCCACAGCTCTCGGAGGCTCGTGGCGGAGATAACTGAAAGACTGGCATGTTTTGAGACAGAGATACATCTCAACAACTCCTCTGTCCTACAAAGAACAGGAGAGTTTCATCTCATTTTTATCAACGTTAATTTCAGCTCCTTGACCCAAACAAAGATGACTCACAGACAGCTCAGCAGGTGTTTTTGTTTCTGGTTGCCATCTTTGCTTGGGTCAACGTAGAGGCACTCTAGCAAATGGTTTACTGATTTGGCTAAATTACTTTTTCATCAAAGCTGAATTTAAATTTCATTAAATTTGAGTTTCGTTCTCGTTTCTTATTGATTTTCATTCCTTTGGTGGGGAACTTTGCACCGCTTTTTTCTCTTACTTTTTGCTGGTTGCAATTTTTATAAAGTCTGCTTTTAACCTTTGTGAAAGTTCCTAACGAGACAGGTATCTGATTTAAAGTGGGTTGCGTTGAAGGAAAATATCCTGTCCGCCATTTCTCTCGCCATCTATCTTACAGTCACCTTCGCATTTGTCCATTTCTGAGCGCAAAACCCCGCCACCGAGGTCTAAAACACCAGACTGGGGTCGAATAAAGACACGAACCCACCTCAGGGTGCTGGGTCTGCGGAGCATCGCCCAATCCGAAGCGGACAAGAAGGACAAGGAACAAGTGGATCCCGGGTTCTCCACCAGCCGCACGTCTCCGCTCCGGACACCCCAGAGCAGCGGGAGGTGGAGGCATCGTGACTCCTGCCTGCTCACCGGACCGTCCTCTCCACGCACGCTGCCTTCACCTGGAACAGGACGGAGCGTTTCAGGGTGTCGTTGTCCTCGTCACTGCGTGTGACAGCGGCCCGGTTCTACAGTCACACGCTTGGCTCCTGCAGTCAACCTCCACGCGTTTTTCAGGTCGGGGGCTAAACGCTGACACGTTTTCTGGCACGTTTCTTCCCTTGATCGACGCTGTGGGCTGTCGATCTCTGCCGCCGCCGTGTTTTTATTCCACTTTTGGAAATAAACCAAAGCTTGGACGCAAGAAATGACTTCTTTATTCGTGCGTAAAAGCCGCGCACCTCGTCAATGAATGACGCGTTGTGCGTTTCATCAATGAAAGCGAGGTTAAGTTTTCAGAGGCGCTGATGAGCTCCTGTCGGACGCAGACTCTGGCATCTGAGGAAACCTGTTGGATTATATTATAATATACATACATACATATATATATATATATATATGTATATATATATATATACAATCCGTGTGCTTGGAGAGTCTGGTGCGTCTTCAGAGGATTTTTTGCGCCTCTGTGACCCTGCAAATCCGGCCCCTCCTGTGGTGATTACCCGGTGGAGACAATGTTTTTATGCAACACGAGTGCCATAAAGGACTGGAGCTATTTTCTGTCTCAGATCTTGCCTCTGATGAATAAAACAACAGGCTTGGTCGCCATCGACAGAGCGGAGGCTGTGACGACCACCACGGTGACAGCTCTGCAGCCGGACAGCGCCATGAGCGCGAGTAACCCGCCTCTCAACTCGAACCATACCTCGGGCATGGAGCACGTCTTTCAGTACTCTTATTCGGAGAGTGGCCTGCTGTACACGGACTACCGGACACCTGTGCGTGACTCCATCCCGCTGCCCAAAGCGGTCCTCTACCTGGTCATGGCAGCGCTGGTGGTGGTGGCAGTGGCGTACGCGATAGTTGGACACCTGGTCAAAGATGTGGTAAATGACTTTGTCGGTATGTGACCCCTAATGTGTTTGTTTGTCTGCGTGTGTGTGTGTGTGTGTGTGTGTGTGTGTGCTTGTGTGTGTGTGTGTGTGTGTGTGTGTGTGTGTGTGCGTACATACTGGGATGACTAAAGGGAACACGGAAAGAACTGGAATTATTGTGAATAAAATGTGATCAAATTATAAAAGTAAGATAAAATGTTCTATTAGAACAGTGAGTTGTTATATAAATATACACTTTCAGAGTAACTTGTAGTAAAGAATTAGTGAAACTGACCTTTCCCTGATTTCTGACCCCCGGGACCAATTCAAGGACCCTTCCTGGACCCCACTTGGAGAGTCACTGTTTTAAGAGAAAGTGCTCAAAACAGAAGGATTCGTTCTTGAAACAGGCAACATGGATTCCCTACATCTTGATAAATAGATCTCTCAGGTTCTTAATTACTTGAATATGTATAATGACAGTTGATGGGGGGGGGGGGGGACCAGTAAACAGCGAAGAGTATTTTGCCGCCCCCCCCAACCAAAAAATAAAAGGAAAGTAAAGCAACTGTAATGCAGATGTACAGGAGCTGCGCTTCTGTATCCGGCAGTGACCTTGTGATGGAGATGTCCTGACAAACTACACCCTCAGCAAGTGTCCGTGTGGGAAATGGAGAGGAGGCCTGCTGTTTTCCTTTTTTTTTTTTTTTCTATGTTTGAAGAGCTTCCGTGAGCGGTACATAATGAATGAATGAACGAAACAATGAGTCTATTTTTAGGACACAGTGTGCTCCCATACTGCTGACTTGACCCGATTGTCAGCTTATTACATCAGGTGATTTCAAGCGAAATGCAAGACTTCGCTCAGTAATGTTTCAGCAGGGGCAGATCGGGACGGAGGACGATGTCAACCAAGCCGACGCCTGGGGCCCCCAGATGAATGGAAAATATGTTCTCATAATTCAAGTATGTAGAGATACAGTCCTTGAATTTGTGATCATTAGTTATTTGGTGGCACTGCAACAAATTTTGGAGGAATTTCATCCACATTTTTGGACTTTGGTGAACTCCAACAAATTCTGGGATCACAACAGCAAATTTGCACCTTTTGGGATCTGGGGTTGCTGCCAAATGTTTTGGAATTTTTTCGTTGGGAGTAATAGGTTGTGGCACTTGGTGGTTAATGACAGCAAAATTGGGAGTGGGGCTGTTATTCCAAATTTTTGGATTTTGGGGGCAGTACAGCAGATTTTGTCATCGTGACAACAAATTTTGGGGGTTTCTTGTAACAAATTGTTCAGGTTTACGGGCACGACGACAAATTCCGAGGTTGTTTGGAGGTTGTGACGACAAATTCTGGCGACATTGATCCAAATGTTCAGACTTTGGGACGCAACAATAAAATGCGTGATTATGACAGTTTTGGAGATCAGAGGCATTATACCAAATGTTCGGACTTTAGGGCAACGCAACACATTTTGGTGACATAATAACATAGTTGTACATTTGGGACGCTACATTATTAAGAATTTTTGGACTTTAGAATGAGACAGTGTATTTCACATTTAGGGATGCGGTGGCACGGGAACACATTTTTGGACTGTGGCAAAAAAATTGGAGGGTCAGCTATTATGCAAAAGTTTTGGACTTGGATGCAGCTCAATTCAACGTATATCTGAGTCGTGATGACAGATTTGATGGATGCCATAACAAACGTTTACGTTTGGGGGGATGCTACAACAAATTTTGGGATCATGACGATACGTTTTCAGGTACATTATAACAAATTTACAGATTTTGGGGTTCTACAGTGAAGTTTGGCATCAACAAAAGGTGGTAGGAGATAAAATCATACACCAGGACACCTCACCAACAGGACCTTGGCTCATTACCAGTTTACCCCAGCTGTTGAAACTAACTTAATGGTTTGAAGTGACTACAGGCACACTTTGAAAAATGGCTGATTTGAACACAGCTGGTCCACCACATTATTTTCATATATTGGAAACATTTTTATGTTTCACCATTTGGTGCCACGTATGTGCTTTTTATATTGGCATGTTAAAATACTTGAGCCGACACCGCTCCTGGTCATATAAGTAGATCACTGATCACTGTGTCTGCGCTTTCTCTTTTGTTTCAGTCACATTATTACACTTGCGTTTAAATAACTTCTGTTTCTGGCCCTTTTTGCTCCGTCTTCATCATTTCACGAGACACGTAGAGAGTCTGTGTTCAGTCACAAACATGTTCTCTTCCTCACTGCGTGTAGGTGGAGGCAGGTCGATTGTTGCTGAAGGTGACGGCGCTGAAACCGGTGAACCAGGTAAAGAACAAAGCTCACATGGGTCACAGTCTGCAGCACTTAGCTTTGCCACAGAGACATGCTGACCCCTCTCCTCTTCCGGTCAGCAGTGAGAGCTTATCTGTCTGCCCACCTTCACGTCACCTTCCCACCTTCATAGGAAAACTCACACATACACGTTTACACAAACACACAGGCAACACAATATTTGGACTCCTGGGCGTTTTTTGCTGACGTGTAAATGTGGAGGATTTGCGTCTTTCAGCTGGGAGGTAAAAAAGACACAGTCAAGTTTCCTGGTCACAGCAAGATGCTTTGCTCTTCTGACACGGTGCCACATCGAAAAAAAGCAAAACAGCCTCTTGCAGACACCTCCTGGTCCAAGTGCAAAGAAAAAACCTATGGAAAATGTCCATTGGCACGAATACAGACAGCACACGTTTATACAATGTTTTTAATGGGTAATTCAGTTTGATTACAAAGTGACCTCATCTCTATCAGTGCTAATGACATTGTAGTCACCAGGTTAATTGCTCAGATATGGGAACATGGTGAAAGTCCAGCGGAACAAGAAACATGAGCAGCCGACGATCAGATGTGTTGTCAGCAAACCTCCCGCTCAGCCAAACGTATTGAAAGAGAAGAACAACTGTAAAAGTATCACCTCAACCGTCCATTGTCAACACACAGTTTTCCTGTCCAGTGAGGGATTATTACAAACATTTCAGGTGAACTCCCTTTCAGTTTTATCTCCCACTAAAGTGCTTTAGACGATCTTGATAAACTGTTGGCTTGTTTAAAGCCGACTGGATCATCCGACGTCTCGTCTTCATTCCCCATGTGATTCTGCTGCAGCATCGTTGCCGCGTTACCACATGAACCCGGCATTTGGCCACTTGAGCTCGTACTTCTTGTTTACTGAATTAATAATGAGCATTAATCTCATGTCTCTAATCCCCACACACCCAAACGTGCATCATGGCAGACACATGGATGGATTTATTCCTGCCAATGTACCTGGCACCTTAAGGCTTCAGTAAAGTTCTATAAACTCAAGTCCAGCCAACAACCCAGTATTGGTGATGGTCTCCTGAGCTGGCAAAATCGTTCAGTGCACGCATGCTTTTTGCATGTAGATTGGGGTCGTCAGAAAAACTTCAAAGCCCCCATGTGCAGCATTTAAACGTTTCTGAGTTTGGTTACTCCTACTAGCTGTATCGAAAACACTTCCGACACTTAAGACTGCCCCAAATTCCCCCCTGGATTATAGACAAAGAAAAGTGCGTGCTATCAGAATAACATCGGCTTTTGCTGTAGCAGAGGATCCTACTCCTTTTCTGCTCAGAGTCACCCAGGTCCCCCTT
Organism: Xiphias gladius; assembly: GCF_016859285.1. Taxonomy (NCBI): domain Eukaryota; kingdom Metazoa; phylum Chordata; class Actinopteri; order Istiophoriformes; family Xiphiidae; genus Xiphias; species Xiphias gladius. The sequence goes on from NC_053405.1 coordinate 2,676,896, forward strand.
TGACTGCGCCATCTGAGCGGGGATGTAACCAGCGGATGCAGTCTGGTCATGTATCGGCCCGGTGGGTCTGAGGAATCCCGCCCTGCCTTCTGTTTGATCTCCGCACTCACAACTGTCAGCCTTAATCTCGGCTCCTCATCTGACAGAACAATGATTGATGTGTCCCAGTTCAAACAGGGCTCCACCACACATGGTGGGGCTGCCGTGCAGCACACATCTCCCCCAGAAACAATTTTATGGTGCCTTGCCTCTAATGGAATTACAGAGGCTGAACCCATCATCACTTTCTGTCAGATGTAGTTTGCAGCCTTGTTCTGTGCGTGTTCTAAATAATCAGCTTGCTTGTTTTTTTGCCCCGTGCTTGAATGTTACAGCATGTATGTGGTCACGCTTTATACCTCCACTCCCCAAAGGCTGCATCTGTTAAGGCTTGTCACGGTGGACACAGTACTCAATTCCTTTATTTAAAGGGAAGTATGAGTCTCACAGTCCTGCACCTCTCAGTTTTTTGGGATTTCCATACTATTAGACCAGTAGAGGAAGGAAGGGAAGAACATACGAACTGGAGGGAAAAGTATTTTTGTGGGCTTGTACATCGAAAATAGCTGGTAACTCAATCTGTAACAAAACTTCTCTTGAAACTGTATTTGATGTAACATGGTCTCCGACAAAAACAAAAAAATAGAAGTAAGCAAGAAAAGGAAAGGAAGTAACGAGGATGAAAAGAAAAAAGCAAAGAAAGAAAGAAAGAGGATGCATTTCTTTCCCCAAGACAAATTTAAGGAAAAATGCGGCACCCCAGTGGTGACTCCCCTCATGTGATGATTTCAGTGAATTTTATTTACAACACAAGGACAGACATCTGCACTGACTGCAAGGCTAACACCACTTTTGTCCCCGTGTCTCTCTTCAGATTGGGTATTTGGGTCTCGTCGAGTTACCAGCCGCAACAAGACTGAGATAAACTGCATCACCAACAACACGAACGAGATGGGTGAGTCGGGCGAGAGGCCCCGGCTGCTGGAAATGAGCTACATATCCCTCAACCACACTAACTGCCTGAGCTCCAGCAGACCAGAGGAGATAGTGGTCACCATAGACGAGACGCGACAGCAGAGACCTCCAGACACTCACTCTGGGACTTAGCTGTGACCTTCGGACCTTCTTCCCTGAGAGAAAAAACAAAGCAGCGTATTTGCTTGCGTTTCTTGTTCAAGTGGATTTACTGTACAAGTCTGTCATGAATGGAAGCTCTACCCACTGTTTCATGTTCTGCAGGTGGGCTGTAATACCTGTGTAACGTTGGGCCAAAAGGGACTTTGAATTGCGAGCCTGTGCTGGGACATTGGAGGCATCAGATGCAGATTTTCTTACCGGGTTGGACTCCTTTCTGCGGCTCTGACCGTAGAGGACGGCCGCAGCTTTTTTTGGACAAGCAGTCAGAGAAAAAAAGTGGGTTTCTTTGTTTTCTTTTCTTTCCTTTTTGTTTTTGTTTTTGTCCTCATCGTACCGCCCGTTTTTTCAAGTGAACCCTTAAGCTTTAATGTGAAACTACCACTCTGTTAATGTAACACGTGCAGTTCACTGTAACAACACACAGTAAGTAATCACTCTAAACACACAATACACGTTGGTCAGTACTTATGGTAATATCGCTGATATTAACAATCACATCAACATTTTTTTTTTAAATTTTCGTTGATGCTGTGAGACACTTAAAATTTTTTGTCATTATTGTAAACTTTGTCTCAAGCACCTCAAACGGCAGAGGTAGAATAAATGTTAACGCCGTCCCCCTTTTTTGTCTAATAATGCTGTAACTACTTGGGGAAAAAAAAAAAAAAATTCACTACATGATGATAAAAATAGAAGTATTTTGTAGTTTCATGTTATTAGCTTGATGTGAACAAGTGCTAAACGACGTTGAAAAGAGCTCCTGTAATACCTGACTGCAAAAAATCTAATATAAACGTATCAAAGCAATCGTTCTCATGTAAAAAAAAAAAAAAAGGAAAAATGATCGGGGTCATTTCAGTAGCTGAAGCTTTATGATTTCTAGGTCTCCACCTTTCTGGTTAAACGTCAAAACATGGCGTCACCTTTGAAGCCACCGTGTCGATTGCTTAGTCATCTTTTTAGTGGTTAATATTTCATGTGAATTGGCTTTTGTCAAAGCCTGTGTTTACCTTTATTACCTCAGTGTTAAGGGCTACGTAACGCTGCTGATGAGTCTGCGACACCACCGAAAGCTACGGCTAACGGGGCTCACTTTCGTGCGCATGCTGGGATCACGATGCTCTGCACGCACAGCTGCTGTGGACTGCGCGTCTGGGAAGACGCGTGGACCTGCAGCGGGGATGCAGCGAAGGGTAGAGAAGAAGGACTACACAGGAAAAAGAGACTTGGCTGCTGTACCTGAAATCGCTCGTGTCCGGACTTTACTTTGACATATTCACAGATCGTACACACTCTCATATGTTTTGAAGGCATTATGGTAAAGTGGTACCTGGAGGTACTGGTTTTAAGGGCAATATAATAAAATGGTGTTAAACTCTGCAGCAGTGATCATTTCCCAGGTGTTGAAGGCTCAGAACCTGAACCTTGAAAAAGCTCGTTTTTTTCACTGTCAATCGCTGTTTTACTTTCAAGTCATCCGATAAATACTCATGGGCAAAATTGTTGTAGTTAATCATTTTCAGATACATCACTGACTTCCCCTCTGGGTATGTCTTCTGTCAGCAAGGAAACAGTAGTTACACTCGTTCCTCTTTAGGAGGATAGACTTACATTTAAATGTTTCTCTTATATTAGATGGTTAGACTCAAGATATTAAAACAAACAGACCAAAACCTAAACCCTGTAATGACAACTGGGCAACATTATCCTCTGCCTAACAGTGGAGCAAACTCCATCCACGGAGAATGACCGCAATAAAAGGCTGAAAGCTCTGGGAGAAGTTAGCAGGTTGCCTTTGAGTTAAGAGCGATTTATTCCTTAATCTAAAAAGAAGGGATCAAACATGTGTTGTTTCTAATTTCTTAATTTTTGATTTTTTTAAGAACAATACATGGTGTGAAATCGTCACACAAGAGCACTTGTATTTATAAGTTTGCTGCTTGGTTTTTATAATTCTGCAGTCAACCAGCATTTTTTATTGAAATCAGTAATATTGAAATCAATAATCAGTTGTTGGGGACTATTTTCAGCGGCGAATTAATCCAAATTTGGTGCTCTAGTGATCATTTGGGGCAACAGGACGGTGTGTGTGGGACTGAGTCAAACTAAACTACAGTGTGTGTGTGTGTGTGTGTGTAGGTGTGTGTGTGTGTGTCCATGGGGATGAAGGAAAATGTCACCCAATGCAACAGTGTGGCTCAGTGATGTGTTATAATAGTTTTTGGACGACAAAGTGGAATAAGATATATCACACTCTGGAAACACACACAGCGCCTGCTAGTTGTTTGTTGGTGTTGGTCTGTTCATAGGGTTCGTTGACAGAGAGAAAATATAGAATATTTCCAGTCTTATTCTGTGAACCTACACTCTTACGCACCTTGAATGCACAAACAAAATGGTATCAATATAATAAATGTGGTTTATTTAGAATTGTTAAACTTTTAAACACGACTTTATAGTCATAGTTTTCTTCACTTGAAATCAAATTCAAAGAAACAATGAAGGGGCAGGCTAAGATGTCTATGTAAGGTCAAAGGGGCAACAGAATACAAATGTTATGTCAGTGGTGTCCTCCTGAAGCATTAAAGCATTAAAATGGCATTTCCTTACATCACAGAACCAGGGAGAAAATCACTGAGGCACAGCAGAGAACTTTTATTAAAAAAAGCACAAAATCCCGAGATTGGAACCGGTGTAACACGACCTTGGGGATGCTTGCTGCAGTATGTTTTTCCTACATCCACCCCTCCCTCGGCAACTTCACAGTCTCAGAGGTTCTTCAGTGACCAACTGCTGCGAGGACGCAGTGGAATAATAATGAGCACGGCGCACGGCTCACATGTTAAATAACATGCCAACGGATAAAGGACACGTGTGTCAGGAATTTCTACCTGTGCCTCCAACACATCTCGGGCCACCGCTGACGAGATTCCCCTAACGTTTGGTGTTCTCCGCCACGCTAGCAGCGTAGCGCTAGGAGACGTAATGTTGCTCTTTAATTCCATGACGTCGATTTAGTGAAACATCTCTACAACTACTGGGTGGATGGGTGTGGGAGGTGGATACGATGAGATAAAAATCTTTCTTGTCTAGCAGGGGATGTATTGACTTTGACAGCACACACATGGCAACCAACCCTGCTCTCGGGTGACGGAGGCACCTTCTTAGTCTGAAAAAAGTCTGACTCCCTGTATTCTGAGGACAAACCCCAACATGTTGCCCTGACTGCTGAGTGCAGTTGTTGCCTGTCAGCCGCCCCTCCCATTAAATAGGTGCGTGACACGGGAGCTAATGAAAGGGCAGCGAGGGCTGCCGGCGACCTGCCCACTCAGGTAACCATCTGTTCCAAAAACCTTCCTCTCGCTCGCTCGGCGAGACCTCCTGTCACCTGAGCAGCTTCGTCCCGAGAGCTGTCTCCTTGCCTGACTAGTCCTGCTACTCACCGAGTGTCTCCGGCCACAACAACCACCAGACAGGGCCTCAGTTTCCAACGGGGTCATCCGGCTGTGGTTACTGTGAGCATATTTTATCATTTATTCTGTTTATTATGCCCAAGCAGCATAATGATGCACCTATTGGGGAAGAGCAGAGTTGGTCTGAATACTTCTCTTCCTTCTATGGTTGTTTGTCCCCGTGTTTTTTCAGCAGTTTCTGTCGCAGAAAAAAAATACTACAAAAACTTAGTCAGAACTTTTTATCCCTAGAAAATCGAAACCATAAAAACTTGAGAAACCATATTACGATAATGTTATGAGGCTACTGAATCATTCAGTGATCGGATTCTATTCTATTCTATCAGTCAAGTTTGCATTTTACAATTCGCCATCCTTTAATCCAAAACCGAGTCTGTGTATGACGCTACATTTACTGTGACTGCAAGGGTAGATCTTAAAATACCATTCGTTTCACATTTTTGGGAAATGCACTCATTTGCCTTCGTTTTGTGAGTGAGATGAGAAGATTGGTATCAATCTCATGTCTGTGTGTTACGCACGTAGCGGAGTTCAGGATGTGGTTAGCCTAGCTTAGCATGAAGACTGGAAACAGGAGGAAGAAGCTAGCCTGACTCTGCCCAAAGTTCAGTCACCCACCGACAACCCTGAAGTTGTTTGACTGTCACGTTGTATCCTGTTTGTTTCATCAGTACAAAAACAAAAATGTAAAGCCAATATTCTGTGGTTTTAGGGAGCGTCACAGGCTGGAACTGCAGGTATTCCTTGATGAACATTGATTGTGTGCACAGTGAGGTTGCCAGGTTTGGTACCAGAGGCCAAAACCAAAATCTGTGCTCACTGCAACCTGGAGACACTGCACAGAGACACTGGGCCTTTTTTTGGTTTCTGAAGGAGGGGGGGGTTTGATGTGCACATTCCTCTTCATTTTCTGGATCACCAAATGATCCGGAAAATGGATTCCGTTCTGATCCCTTCTAGCCTCGTAAAGTGTCCATTGCTGCCCCTTGACTTTGAGATCTCGCCCTGTGACAGCAGGTCCTCCTCATCGTTTGCGCTGAAAGAAAGAGCAAAGCACGCTAATTTACTGACCGTCTAAAAATGTCACAAAGGCATGGTCACTCGCGAGGCCGTGTGTTGTTGTGAGCAGCAAAAGCTTCATCTCAGTAGTTCTGCACTTTGATTCGCATCCATCAAATCCGGCTTTGACTCAGCTGTAGCTTCAGCCTGTGACCGCCAGAGCAGAGCTGTTCAAACCGAGTATAAAAGGTCGGCTTCATTTGTTGTTTGGAGGAGGCAAAATCCCAAGTTAAGAGATCCTCACTTATACTGCAGTGTAGATTTAGTAAGTGATCATTTCTCAGCTAGTCTTCATAAAAATATGATCTGAAAAATAGTGTTTAATATCCACAGCTATTCCCCATCTCACCTGGAGTTACTATTCAAAGTATCTGTAACATTTCAAATGTGTTGAAACATTAAACACGCGGTCGAAAATGTGTATCAAAAATGATAAAGGTTGGAAACCACTACGTGATATTCACTGTGTAAAAGTGCCCTCAAGTGGCCAAGCAACAGAATACCTGCAGCTAGAGTGTAATGTCTTCAAAGGCAGCCGCAATTGGTTAATTAAGTGTTTTTTGACAAGCAAATGGATTTTGGAAACATGTCTGCCCTCAACATACTCTGGTACAACGTCACTATCCCCCACATGTTTTCTTGACACTTGCCACAGTGTGAAAATACTCCTTTAACCAGCGAAAGTCCTGCACTGAAAACGTTACAGAGGGAAAAGTAAAAGTGAGAGTGAGAGTCCAATTTTCACTTCATCTTCAGCTGAAGACCTGGTACCAACAGGATCTCTGTCCCAACATAATCCCTGCAGGTGAGTGGTTCTTAGTCCGAGGTTGCGGCCAAAGAGTTTAACGGTGGAAGGTTTCTCATCCGAGCTGACCGGCTGCCTGTGTGGACAAAGTCACGGGTTTCTGGGAAAAAAGCCACAATTAACCAGGCGCCAGGAAAGGAGGACCTGCCGCGGGGAGATGTGGCAACCAGACAAACCGAGAAGCGCTGGGGATGAACACCAACCGCTGCCGGACAGCAACAATGTACAAAAAGACTGAAGGAGGCTGGGTCGTCTCATTATCTCCCCGCCATCCAGAAAACAATCCCGTTTTGTCCAGCCTCATGGAACTAAAATAAATTGGATCAGGATGAGGTAGTTGAACAAGAATGCAGAGACACTGAATGAGTAAGGTCACGTCTTACTGGGCACAATGGTGAAAATGGTGACATTGTAAGGAAGGAAACAGGTAAGAATGACGGTGACTGGGACTAAAATGAAAAAAGCATGAGAGATTTTGGCTTGTCCAGGATTCAGACTCACAAACCCTGTTTCTCTTTTTTTTCCTCTTTTTTTTTTTTTTATGGCCAAACCACAGTAATACAAACAAGCTCTCCTTCCACTAAGGTCCACTATGATGGTTTTTGTTTTTTAAAAATGACTCAATCTTTGACAGATCCCAAAGCAAATTCAAGGCCGCGCAGCAAATTGCCCGAGAGTGTGTCCTGCTCACGGGCAGGTTTGTGGCCGGGTAACATTTCTTGAAACGGCAGTGTGTCAGGAATGAAATGACTGTTGTGTTTAGACAGCTGAGAAAGTGAAAGTACCTTGGAAGCGGGGCCTGACAGGCTGACGCTCGGCTCCCGGATCCAGTACAGTGAAGTTTGCACTGGTTTCAGTTTGAGTTTGCATGAGACCAATACTGGTTTGAACTGGATGTTATTGTGCAAATACCATGCAGTGAGACAGACACACAGTGGGATATTGCACATAGCAGTGGAAAGTAACAAAGTACATTTACTTAAATACTCTACTTAAGTACAATTTTGAGGTACTTGAACTTTACTTAGTTATTTCCATTTTTTGCTACTTTATACTTAGAATTCACTACATTTTAGAGGTAAATATGGTTCGATTCCCCCACTAGATTTATTTGACGGCCATAATAAAAAAAATAAATAAATAAAAATACAGTTTTCCAAACTAAAACATACAACAACCCTGTAAAATACAACTTAGTGTTTCCGATTAAACCAGTGGTTTCCAACCTGTTTGGCCTGTGGCCCCATATATAAACAAAGTGTGTGTTTAGGGCGCCTCAGACGTCTACGAGCTGTTAGCAGTCCCACCAGGGAGACAGTCCCCTTTTAAACTTTTCGGTTAATTCCTTTAAATAACTGTTTGAGACATCATTTTAAGAAATGATCAAACATTTTCTTAAAGACAAAACAAAACTAAACACCTTTAGAGAAACGTCTGAAAAAATGATCTGTGCTTTAGAATTATTTTTTTCTTCTTTTCTACCCCAGTAATGATCTCACAACCATTCAGATTTATCTGGTGTCCCCTCGGCTGCAAATAACTGGACTAAAATACCGGTGTACTGTATAAAGCCAACTACAGCAGTAAAATGCTGCTTACGCGTTGATGCATCAGCATTAAAAATCTAAAAATGTCACATATAATTCACAGGAGTCATTTTTCTCCGGAACGAGTACTTTTCACTCCAGTCAAAGAAAATTTAATTTTCCACCACTTCACAATGGCAGAAAGTTATAGTTTGGAGGTGTGGCTCTGCCCTTCCCTGTGGAAAACCTAAGGCTGGGAGAGCAGCGGCAAAGGTAGCAGCGAGGTTAGCAGGCTAAAGCAGCCTAAACAGGGCGCCCTGTGTGAGATTTGCCTATTGGATGCATGGAAGGGAATCAGCTGAGCCATCAGCTGATGTGGGCTGGCATGCGGATCTGCTGCCATCAGCTGATTGTGGGCTCAGCTTGACTTTGTGGCCCCCCTGAACTAAGGCTACGCTCGGTTTTTGATACTTTTAAGCACCTTTTACTGATAATGCCCCTGTACTTCTCCTCAAGTAGGATTTTGAATGTGGGACTTTTACTTGTAGTGGAGTATTTTTACATTCATACACTGGTGCTTTTACTCAAGCAAAGGATCCGAATCCTTCTTCCTCCAAGTTGCATATTTGCGGCGCAAACAAAATAGCGTCAAAGGCTCATATCAGTTTTGGGACTGTACATTCAATAATATTGTTTATTTTTTTTTAGTCACTTAAGTGTTTTCCAACACAAAGCTATACACAAGAAATGAGATACAATCTGGAACAACATAATGCCCATTCCATGATCGAAAAAGAGCAGGGAAAAGAGGAATCTTATTACCTGCCCCCTTCTCAAAAACACATAACATGAATGACCTATGACATACATTGAAATTTAACAATATCATGGGAATAAATGGTGTTGCTTTTCATAGAGAACTTACACACAGTTTAAAAAATAAATTAAAAAAATTCATTTCCAAACTATATAACCGTAAAACTCATTTATAAAATATGCTGATATTGATTTTAACCATAGAGCCCTGCCCTAATGAGTAGAGCGCAACTCAGATTTGTTTAGTGGCTTTGGGGAGAAACAAGGTTCTCCAAAGGGAAAATAAGATTTTTCTCCTAAACTACCAGCTGTAATAGTTGTAGTGGTAACATCACAGGTTACAAACCCCCGGGTCTTTTTAATGCAACACAGAATGCACTTTGCACACAGACATACAGACCAAAGCACGAGAGACATCCATACAAAATCAGTAGGGATTATACGGCCCACAATTATTCACCAACTGCAGGAATTTATTCACATTTGTATCACACAGTATATAACAATAGTTCCTAATAATATGAATAATTAATCATTAAAAATGAACTAGAGTTGGATCAGCAGTGGAAAATGGATGAATGGATTAACCCATAGAAAAAAAACAATACTATTTATTTATGGGCCCTGTATGAACATGACATCAGAGGTCTGGAACAATGGTACCGGATTGGAGATTTTCCGGCTAGTCGTTGCTTAAATCACACGAAAAACGTTTTGCAGGTGACATTACGACTTACAGCAAACTAGAAACAATATTTAAAGATGTTTGTAAATTAAATTTAAGACTTTCCAATAAATAAATCACTGCATTTTTAGACTTTTCAAGACCTGCAGATACCCTGTATTGTTGTTGTCATTATTATTGTCGTTGTTGTTGTTGTTATAAATCTTTCTTTGCGGGAAATGAAGTTATACTTTATTTATACTGTATTTATGTTCGTGTTTTCAGTCCCTACGCGGAGGCGGAGCCCACACGCAAGCCACAGCCCTGGCGTCGTCATGGCAACGGCCCGCGGGGCAAAGGGGGGCGCCTGGAGCGCCTTGTCACTGGTCAGTTCGGGCTGTCGTTCGGCCCCAATCCTCCCTCTGATTTGCTGCATCTACTGTCGCTCTCACAGACTGCAACGCGATTGGCTAGATTCTACATTCGCGACCCGCCTCGGCGAATAAGCCCCTTGCAGCCGCACACAAGTCAGAAAAAAGCGAGCGGAGGAGGAGGTGGTATCGCAGGGTAACGAGGTTTTTAGGAGTGAAAAGTAGTTTGTTGTATTCTACCGTTTGCCGACTTTACACAGATTATACAAAGCTGGGACAATGTAGGGACGTTTTGGCCGCCAGGGTCGTTGCTTCACGATGGAGGAACCTGCGACAAGGCAAGTGGTAAAACCGCGACTCGTTAGCTAACCTAACATAACCGTTTTTAGTTACATATTGTTGGCGTGAACGCTGTTTCCTGATGTGAGAGATGTGTTTGAAATACAGAGTGATGTAGGGCCAGTATGTGACACTTTTCAGTAAAAAAAAAACAAAAACAAACCACACACACATATATATATATTGACAGTGTTCTCCACAGAGAGTTTGAAACGTTGCTGTCAGACGGTGCCTCGGACGACGACATCCCCTTAACCTTACCCACAGAGGGGAGCCACTGCGGGAGCATCCGAAAGGTGAGACACCTGGAAACACACAGTTTCAAACACGTATATACATGTGCACACACTGCAGGTACGTGACCAACTTGAGGAAAGGGTCTGAAAACGGTTCTGGATGTCTCCCATGGGTGGCATTGGCTCCAAGTCCTTCCTCTTTTGTAAATAAACACGAAAACAGCCCTTCCACACGAAGCTCCTTTGGCAAAGCCGGTTTCACTTATGGATACTTGATGTCAGTAACGTGAAAAAAATGGTAAAAGAACCCTTGAACTGTGAAGATAATTTCTCTCTCAACAAGTGTCAGCTTTGACTCTGGTTGATTCAATTCCATATGGCTTTCGGTTGATCTTATTACCTTATTTTAGGTCAGTATTACTGAAGAAACATAGGAACAAAAAAAAAAGAAAAGAAAAAACAAAACAACCTCACTTTTTTTTTTCCACAATGTGTTGTTGAAATTTGGGAGGTGCACGCGTCAGCTCCTCTGCAAACCTCTGCAAGTTAAGTTACCTATAAAACCCTTCACATGTGTAGCTTCACAAAAGCGTAATTCCAACCATACTTAGGATAATCCACATACATGTTGTGGACTGTTTTAATCGGGAGAGTTTCTTTGGTATCAAATGGTTCCATTGTTTGTGGTAAGATGTGCCGCGGTCGAATTTCTTCTGTCTTTGGCTAGCAGCAGAAATCTCAGAGGTAGGTGTCTCAAGAGCACCGCAGATAAAACCAGAACTGTTGCTAGACACCGCTAAACATAAGTGGGAAAATATGTGTTTTGTTGGTCCGGTCCAGCTGATCTTTTGAGTAAGATATTGTGGGCGTGTTTTGAAAGCATGGATGGAAAATAAATAATGATCACAGACATGGTGCCCTAAAGCAAGGAGATTCACCTTCTGCTGCTTTACTGCAAAGAAAACTGTGTTGTGTTGTAAACCTGTAAACTATTGTAACAGTAGTTTAAAGGTTTACATGCTCGTCTCTGTGTTGCTGCAAAACGAGATCCGTGCTTAGAGAAAGTCACCTGGACACCGAAGGTTTATGACAAAGGCTTTTCGACTTTACCTGCACAGATGTCGGACAGCCTCCACTCTCTTGCCCTCCTGATGGTGGGGCAGAGGTGGGAGCTCGGCCAGAAGCCTAATCCACACAGGCACTGTGAGGATTACTTGACGTGTGCATGCTAAACAAACACCTTAACTGGGTGAGAGGGAACAAGAAAGATGCAGGGAGAAGGAGAGTGTGAGAAAATGGGAAACAGTCCATATTATATACAAATTGGCTTCAAGAGGGATATAGAAGGTGATGGAAGGAGCCACAAGGGTAAGGAAAGGGAGTATTCAGCATGTTTACAGCACAGCTGCTCCATCTGTCATGTTATTGTTCATCTGTTTATCTGTGTAACAGTTATAAACGGTGGTGAATTGTGTGATAGATTGCTGACTTTATAGAGAGCGGACTCTCGCCAGTCAGCTGTGGTGAAGCTGTTTGGGTGTTGCTGGCAAAATGCCTGTTGAAGCGAGACTTAAGAGGCCTTTCAGTCTTCAAGTGGATACACAGCTCTGACATATTACCAGGTCCTTTTTCTATCAAACATGAGATCCTGCTGGGGTGCAGGTTCTCTTCCTGCTGAACCATGTCAGTTTATTTCGACTTTAAGCATCCACAAGGCTCTCCTCTCCTGAGCCCTGAGTTACCCCACATCTCTGACATGCTCTGGGACACACCCATCACATCTGGCATGCTCTTCTGTCCAACACGGACTTTTTCCTCTGGAGTAAGCTTCTCAGGCAGCTTTCTGTCCAGCCTGTACTGTTTTGTTACCAATAAGCTCCAACAATAAAATACAATAGTTTACTGATGTTAAAGCCATGTGAAGTCTACTGTGGAAGCTCAACTTTGAAAAAATAAGTCCCTAAGGGTTCCCCGTTATCTATCCCTGTATATGCACAGTATATTTGTGGGAACATGTACTGTAGATGTAAAATCTTATTCTGATGTTTTCTCTTTTAAACATTTAGCTGGGATGTTCAAAATAAGTTGGACAAGTAAACCAGCAAACAGCAAAAACAATTTTCACATCAACTGGTTAGATGATGAACAACGATGTATTTGAAACTCTGAGTTGTTGGCGAAATTACTCCACTGTGGATTTGTCTTCTTGGATGTCCTACCTGGGCTGTATGGGACGTCCAAAAAGACAAATAAAGCAGTCTTCTTCAATACCTACTCTGGAGAACCTGCGTCATTGGCCATGTATAATACAATGCTGTTTATTTTCTGGAAATTATATTTGAAAAAGTACTAGAACTACTCAAGAGTAATACTCAAAGTAATTTCCCAAACGGTCACAGTATCCCTCTCGAGTGTCAAGGTCTCCGTCTAAATGTTGCTGTCTCTCAATTCAGTGATATTTTCCCAATGGTTGCTGTTCCTCTCTCTCAGACTGTGTCTCTTTATCTGTAGCTGATGTAGAGGAGAATCATTGAGTGAAAACATTAGTTACCTGACGTTAACTCCACCAGCGGCTTCCAACTTGGTTGACCCTGGTTGGTTAATTAATACAGTAATCCACTGGTTAATGGTGATTTTCTTTGGAGTTCGAGAAATGGAGTTGATAATACAGTTGATGTATAAAGAGGATAATAAAATTGTCAGATCTGTTGCTGTAATTGATTATTCATTACCTCATCACTTCTGTTGCCTCCTCGCCCACTTCATTTTCTCTGCAGGGATGTGACCCTTTCGCTCAGACTCAGCGCAGTAAACTGCAGCACAGACGAGCTCGCATCAACCAGCAGATCAACAAGGAGATGCGCATGAGAGCCGGAGCAGAGAACCTGTTCAGGTGAGCTGCTGGGACGGGTCAGGCGGCTGTTTTTCTTTATAACTATGACTGATGATGTACATTGTATTTTGATAATTATATGATACATGGCGATATTTTGTGAAGTCAAAGTTTAGCGTGAAATTGTTGACATTGCTCCGCATTCGTTTTGATGTAGCTTGTAACTTTTCCATGTTACAACATGTTGAAAATAAGTTGCATCACTACAACACTTAGGCCGGCTGTGGCTCAGGTGGTGGTTTGATCCCGGGCTCCTCCAGTCTGCATGTCGAAGCGTCCCTGGGCAGGATACCGAACCCCAAATTACACCCGATTTATCATCGGTGTGTGTGTGTGTGTGTGTGTGTGTGTGTGTGTACAAAGCGCCGTATGTATGGAAAAGAGCGCTGTGTGAATGTGGCCTGTGGTGTAAAGCGCTTTGACTGGTCAGTAAGACTAGAAAAGCGCTGAATGGTAATGACGGTAGCCTACTAACATGATGAGCAGCCAGCTCATGTTATAAGCTAACGCTACGTTAAACAAGGCAACGTTAGCTTTTGTGAACGTTGCGTGTGGAGCATTGGTACAAAAGATGCCAGCTGTCGTAATTCACAAACAAAAACTGTCACATTTCAGGATATGAACATTTTGAAATATTGTCACGTAAAGTAAACAATTGAAACTCGCTCATCTTGAATTCTGTGTACAGGGTCAGGATGCCTGTCGCTTGGATAAGTTTGAAGTGTTTCCGCCTTTCGTTCGAAATGCTCTGTGACAGATTGCATACTGGCTTTTGTGTGTCTGAGAGACGTCCCCGATGATCTGCCTCAATGGCAACGAGTCTTGGCGTGTTTTTGTCCACCTGTTGCTGCAGTTGCTGCTGCCGTTGCACGTGTTGTTGTTATTGTGTCTGCCTCCTTTCTACTCCTTCATTTGTGAGACTGGAACGCTCGTAGGGTTATTACGCTGCCCTCATCAGGCCCAGAAGAATACCATCTGCAGTACCTATGACAAAAACAAGTACTGTGACATTTTTAGATTTTTTTTGGCTTGGTACCAAAGTATTGGTTCTCGTGACATCTGTAGTAGTAAGGTGGACCATTGTTCATTGTTCATGGTGTTCATTTTCTACTAGATCAGCTTCTCCTCTCTAAGATGTAGTGATAAATGGTTTTCTGATCTCCTCTGTGTTGGCGTGCTCTTTGTTAACTTGTTGGCTCTGTCACATTTGTGGTGCAGTCCAGTGATGGGAAAAGGTCAGAGATCACTCCCCTCCAAAACACACACATACCAGCACCACCCAGTTTTATGGCTCTGTTTGTTGTGTTCACTGTGGGTGAACATGCGTGTTTATGTGTCTGCCTGTTTGTGTGTCTTCTCTGTGTTGTAGATGTTTGTGTTTTCTCTTCCTTTTTTTTTCATATTATATTAGTAATTTTTGAATCCTCATGCAAAACAATAATTGAACACTGCATACTTTTGCAGCATGAGCACCAACAGGGCTAATCACCCAACTGAACTGTGCTAGCTTTGAGTTTTTAAGCAGCAGGCTGTCATTTACACAGAATGCAAGAGTTTTATTGGTGAAGAAATGAGGGAAATGAAAAAAGAAACGGTGGCAGAACATCAAAGTATTCTCTCTGAGAACATTAGCATCATCTTTATCCTCGGCAGCTTCTCTCCATCTCTCCGTGCCCTTGCTTTCTCCCCCCCGTCTTTCTCCTTAACTGTTTGTCAGGCTGTTCGTGTTCGTTATCCACTCAGAGGTAGATTACCACAGATTCTGAAAGTATACATTTAATGTATGTGCATACATTTGGTCTGCACTTTTGTTGTGGCGGTTTGGAGAACATTTACAACATGAATAGCCCGTGGCGCAAAAGTCTGAAAACACACTTGCAGAGGAGTTTGCTGACGCTCCCTTACTCATAAAGATTCAACTTTGGAGTAGAGGGAGGAGCCACTAAATTAAAGCAAGGAGTTACTTTCTGCCACCTCAGTAGTGCCATGTCAGGATCCAATAAGATCAACCCAGAAAAAACAGTGTCTTTTAATTAACGGACAGCCAAGGGCAGCCCTCATTATTATCCCAGGACTTGTTTGGCTACAGCTAATTAGTTTTCACAAAGATCTTTCTCAGGGGTAGATGGATGACGGATAGC
This sequence comes from Xiphias gladius, assembly GCF_016859285.1. Classification (NCBI taxonomy): domain Eukaryota; kingdom Metazoa; phylum Chordata; class Actinopteri; order Istiophoriformes; family Xiphiidae; genus Xiphias; species Xiphias gladius. The sequence continues at coordinate 2,692,395 of NC_053405.1, forward strand.
AGGGCTACTACTTACAGTTATTTAATTGTTGTTTAGTGTCTCAATTATTTTATTCTATAAATTTACAGACATTATTTTTCTTGTCTGACACACCGTCAAAAATCCAAAGATATTAGTTAACCAGTATATAAAACTAGAGCTGAAACGATTAGTCCATTGATGGATTATTCTATTGAAAGGAAATAACTATTTTGATAATAAATGAATTGTTTAGTTCTTTTTCAAGCAAAACACCCAAACATGAACTTTTTTTAGCTCTTTAAATGTGATGATTTACTGCATTTTTGTCTAATGTGATAATAAACTGAATGTCTTTGGGTTTTTGGTCTGCTGGTTAGACAAAAAGGTCATTTGAAGACATCGCCATTCGCTTTAAAAAACCGAGATGGGCATTTTATGTTTACCAATTTCTGACATAAAAACCAAACTATTAATCAAGAATATAATCATTTGAACATAATCATTGGCCCAATGTAAAACAGAGAAAAGCGGCAAATCCTCACATTTGACAAGCTGGAGCCAGTGAATATTACTGACTTAAACAATTAATTCATTATTTTAAGTTAATTAGGTTGTCAGATAATTTTCTGTTGATTGATCAATCAACTGATTGTATCAGCACTAAAAGTTAGATTTGACTACCTCTTTTACAGGTGGTGATTTTTTTTTTTTTTTTTTTTTCTGGATCTCTCTTCCCAGCTCAATTTTTGACTGGTTTCAGGCTGTTATCCTAAAAGGTGATGACTCAGTTTAGGGGAAATAAAACAAGTCCTCCTGCCCTTTCTATTGGGACGCTGGGTCACAGAGACAAAGAGGACCCCCACATAGCCTGCCGGCCTGTAATCAGCTGGCTTTGTGTCCGCCTCCCGTCCCGTTCCCATGCAGAGATTTCCAATGAAGCCCTGGCAAGCTCATCCCCCACTTATTTGTCTGGCACCATCAGACCTTTTTTTTTCTATCCTCCCCCTTTCCAGTCAACTGGAATAGTCCACGCACGCACACCATGTCTCGCTTTCTTTTTCACTTCACTCACTCTGAAACTGTTATAGAATTGGGTCATGGTATGAGTGCTTGTGGGTGGGACGGGAAGGGGGGGTTGAGATGCTAATTACAGATGAAAGATGGGTTGTAACTCATCAGGGTTTGTGATTGGCTGATGCAGATGTCATGTTGTGTGCTGCAGAGTTTGTTTCTCTGTGGGAATTCAGCTGAGGGACAGGAACTAGTTTGATCCTGGCCTTCATGGCAGTTAGTTTGGTTACTACAGAACTATGATACGTTAGTGACCAAAAAACTTGTTTTCAGCTTCTCTGATACTTTCTACTAAGAAAGACCCATTTTTTTCCTTCAAAAGCTGCAGTATGTTGTGCGTGCAAGTGGGTGTGTGTGTGAAGGGGATATTTGGCAGCCCATTTAAAGCTGACTAATCAGATTGCCCTTGGCTTGATCCTAGATATACTGTAGGTGTGTGTGTGTGTGTGTGTGTGTGTGTGTGTGTGTGTGTGTGAGTGTGAGAGAGAGAGAAATCAGGAGAGAGTGACAAAGAGAGGTGAATGTGAATTGAACTAACTGTACAGATTAACATTATTTAAAAGGAGCTCAAAGGTGAGCTTCAGCGTCATGTTTGAGTCGAGTTTGGTCATGTGTTTGAAGACGCAGAAGCAAGTTAATCCAAAAAAAATCTAAAATACTGTTTTTGGAACATCTGTCTCATATAAGGTCTGGACAATTTATCATGTCTCATCATATTTACTGTACATACATAGAGTATATCAACTTTTTAAAATCTATTCAGTTAAACATTTCAGAATTTTACGATAAAGTTAACGCATTTTTGGTTCAGTTATAGAAGGCCTGTTGTAGTATATAAACCAAAAGTTGATTTAGATGTACTTTACTGTATTTGACAAAAGCCATGTTGTCAGCTGACAGCTGTTTTTAATTCCAAGGGTAAAGTATCTTCACATTGGTACAACCCTTTTCCATGATCTTTCCACAGGGCCCGATTCAGAAAAAGCTTTGTTCAAACCTCCTTTGTTTTTTCCCCACAAAAAAACAAGTCATATCCAAAAATGTTCCATTTTGTTCTTTTCAGGCGGGTCTTGAGTGGTCTGCCAGTTTTTCACAAATTGATGTCTGGGTCTGTGTTAATGCTGGTCACCATAGTGAAGCACCCTGACGCGTGGAAAAATCCTCATAGAAAAAAAACAGTTGTAAGGAGTGAATTCAAATGAAAAATATTTTTGATAAAGTGTAAGCAGTGGAGAAAGAGCACCTGAGAACAACCAGAAGTTATTGATGTTATCAGTAATTTAACATCAATGATGAGTACACTGGATACAGCAGAAAGAGCAGGTTTGACTTTAACCTACAATCAAAAAGTGTCTAATTAGAGACTGGTGGAGGGCAGGATGCTGTCAAGCAGTCTGATTTGGTAAAAGACAAGAGAGCCTTCTCTGTGTGTGTCTTGCCATCACTGGAGTGAAGACACCAATTTAAATTCTACGAAACTTTGTCAGATGAGTGACTTTTGTCAGATGAGTGACTTTTGCACGAGCAAAAGTCACTTGAGGCAAAATGTGCTCAAAAATTGAGAGAGAGACAAAATGGGAGAATACCATTTTCCCAGAAGGATTACACGAAGGAAGCCTGTCAGACATGACATTTTAGTGAAAGGCAAAAGGCCCTGTGATCAAATTGTTGGATTAGTGTATGTTTTCATCTTCACCTCTTACAGCCTGTTTGCACAGTGAGTGAAGGGCTACTTTTTTAGCTTAAGTGCCCAAAGTGAGCCTAAACGTAGCCACACCTAGCTACTTCTATGAATTTGTCATAGTTGACCTTTGCCGTTGACAGTTTCTGTTATTCTTTCCTTCCCAAGTCTTCCACCTGATTATGCTCCTGATGACTCATCCAGCACCAAGACCGTGAATCACTCCTTTTATCAGATAAAACCGAGACTCTGAAATGAAGAAAACTATCCGTGTTTCCTGCATCTAGTATTTATTTCTGCTGCTTTGTATTATTTTTTCTTTTCACATGTTTGCATGGAGATGCAGTTGAAAGCGAAGACTGACTGAAAAGTCTGCCGGAATGACCCATTCATGTGCAAAATGTCACCTATCTTGTGAACACAGTGCTGTTTGCAGGCCTCCCCTCGCCAGCGCTCAGCCTCATCTTGTCCTTGTAGTTGCCTTGTTTGTGCTCTAGACACACACGACTGAGTCTTCTTTTATCATCGAGCCAGGGAAATTTAATGATTGCATAATGAGTGGGATTTTTTTCTTGGCCAGTTTTCCAACAAAGTGTATATCATTAGTTACCATGGTAACCCGGTGTTGCCTCAGATTTCCAGGAACATTGAGTGTTGCTAATCTCAACACCCCCCCCACACACACACACGGCAGTGTGAGCTGGCTTTACATGGCACCAAGACCCTCCCCCTGTGTTTGGAGGAGGAGTGGAGAGTCTCGGACTGAACGAACAGGGGATGGTGGAGGAGAGGGTGGAGAAATAGATGCATACATTAAAGACAGGCTTTCTGTGAAAGAAAAGTCCACTGCTTACTGTGTTTATGTTGTCACTGTAAGAACTGCTTACATCCACTGATGCAGAATTACACCTGCAGTAGGTTGTACGACAAAGTAACATAATGTCCAAGTACTGCGGTGCTGACATCGGCAGCTCAGTTATTATTCTTTGCGTGGCTGAATTATGGCACAGTTTTTACTACAGAAATGCCAGACATTTGTGTGTATTGTCAAATTCACAACAACAACAACAACAACATTAGCAACAAATGTCAAACAAATGAAGTAGGGAGACGCAAAACTGGTCGCTCGCTATCACATTAAAATGATTAAGTTTCACGGCTGAGACTAATGTTCATTATCAATTCATCTATTCATGAATTGATCTTTTTTTTTTTTTTCAGTTAGTGCATAAAATGCCTGAAAATGCTGAACGTTGCTCATCATAATTATCCAGACTAAAGTTTTTGCCCGGCAAACAGTCAAAAACCCAAAGATACTCAATTTACAACATAGAACGGCAGAAATCCACATTTGAGAAGCTGAAACCAGGGAATCTTTTTTTTTTTTTAAATCAGAAGCTTAACTCTTGACTGATGTAAGTTATCTTGAGTGTGAACAATTACAGTTTCTGATTCTTTAACTCAAGGACTGATACTAACGAACCTACATATTATAGGATCCAAAGGGAATGCATATTGGTTATGGTATAGAACTTAGTTAATGCCAGATTTCTGGCCCAATTACCAGGATCTTTTCTGGTTTAGGAGGTGTGTGTGTTTGTCATGTTGATGGCTGGACCTTCTCCCGCTCAATGGCAAGAACTCAGATTTGTCTTTTGAAGTTGGTATCATGCTGACTCGGAGTAAAGTCAAAATATCTCGCCTTTTGTCCTGTCACATTGGAAGCTGATGCCTGCTGTATTCTGTTATAGTCAGTTAAACGTGTTAGTGTTAATGAAGGATGAGATCTGACCATGTGTGTGTGTTTTTTTTTTTTTCTTTCCCCCTGCAGGGCAACGACCAACAACAAGGTGAAGGAGACGGTTGCTCTGGAGCTCAGCTTCGTCAACTCCAACCTGCAGCTGCTGAAAGAAGAACTGGAGGAGCTCAACAGCAACATGGAGGTCTACCAGACAGACAGGTAGATGGTTCTGACACGCACATACGTAAATCACGGTCCATTTATTATTTGTACCAGGCATTCCAGGCCACACTCATTAGACTACTTAGAATTATAATTGGCGTAAACAAGCATCCATTAAATTTTTGCAGTCACACTGAGCATGGTGTGCATGTGCTCTTGTACCATTTATCTTTGTGAGGGCCAATTTATGTTTTGGACCACGAGAGAGCCAGGACATTTTGTCTGGTTCTCAGTTCGCCAGAAGACTGTTTGGCAGTAAAGACTTTGTTTAGGGTAGAATTGGGGTTCAGTCGAGGTTATAGTAAGGGGCTAGGAAATGATGTCAGTGAGGGTCCTCACAAGTATAGAAATACGTTTTGTTTGTGTGTAGTCCGTCACAGCCAGGAGATTCCTCCCAGTGCAGCCCCGGGTCATGGGAGGGATAAATCCCCTGATTAGAGTGTCATTAATGACCCTGTGGCGTGTGCGTCTGTTTGTGTTCACTGTGAATGGGAGGATGTGACTGTGGGGGATGTCAGGGCCGTAAGGGTTAATACTTGGCTCTAGCTTGGCTTATTAGCAGGATGAAGCACTGAGCAGTGTCCCTGCTGGGTTTGAAGACAAGCAGATGGCAGTGCTGACTTGACGGTGGTTGAAGCCTGCGCTGTGTGTGTACATGTTGGTGTTGATGTAGTGTGATCTGTGACAGAGATAAACAGACACATACTAAATTTATTTCTTCTCACAGTGAGGCTGTCAACGTTCCCATGATCCCGCTCGGCTTAAAAGAAACCAAAGAGGTGGACTTCACAGTTTCTATCCAGGTGAAGACATCATCCATCCACTCATGTTTCACCCCCTTGATCTGTCTCATTTATCAAGTTTCCTTTTCCTTTAGAGAAAAATTATACAGGTCCAAATGAAACAGTGAATATTGTATTTAAAATTTTAGAACAAGTACCGAGGGAACATTGTTAGCCTCATGGTACAAGTAGTGTTTTGAGCTTTGACACTAATTTTAAAGGCAATATACTGAACATCAATTGGCCTGATTTATTCTATAAACACTGAACCAATCTCGTATCCACAAGTTTTTTGCACTCCTTTTGTTAAGTGAACAATTCTAAGAAGTTATACTGTATTTTCTCAGAAATGCTGCTCATGAAAATGTCCTTTTGTATTTGCCAAGCTAGATTTTTTTTTTTTTTTTGCAGCTCACAAACACGCAGGAGTTTAAACCTGTGCAGTGAAAGCACTGTAACACAGACAAAGTCAAGGATTTTAAAGTGATTCTAGTGAATGATTCTTAGCTCGGTATTTGATGCATCACATAGGTCAAGATAGTATGCTATCAACAGCTTGACCTCTTAATTTGGCAATTTTTTTTCTGCTGTTTTCTATTATTGAGGCGCATGGCTTCATAAAGACTGCTGCAGTTTCTTTACATACTATAAAATACGTACATGTACACAAAAGGTTTTTAGTTGCTGTGAAGCTGATTTATCATCATGTCTTTGTCCGTCTCCTCTCACAGGACTTCATCTGTGAGCACTACGGAGAGGACAGCTCCCTCTACGACAAGGAGCTCAAGGAGCTTATGGAGCTCAGACAGGTTAATAAAGACACTCATACATCTTGATACAAAACAAACATTCGTCCGACTGAGTATTAGATCTGTTTTTATTAAGTTGGTTGTGGAAAATTAGTTTGGCAGCGGTAGAAAAAGAGGAAAAAAATTACAGGTATTTCAAAAAAAGCCTTAAATGTACATGTAGGAAATTTGCAGTGTGTCTGTTAGAAGTATATTTGTGTGTGTTGCCTTGGGCCAGGCCATGCGTACACCCAGTCGTAACCAGGCTGGTCTGGAGCTGCTGATGGAGTACTACAACCAGCTGTATTACCTGGACCAGCGCTTCTTCCCTCCACACAGGAACCTTGGCGTTCACTTCCACTGGTAGGATGTAAACACTTTTACTAAATTATGCACAAACAATAAGGTAGCCTGGTTGTGTACGTTAAAAATGGACAAGTGGAACTTTATTTTGCAGATTTTTTTTTTCTTCAGTCAGTAACTCAGCTTTAAGGAGTTGGTACATGGGTAACAGGCAGTTGTACATATTTATATGCAAGTGACCTCTGTGATGGATTGCATGGAGGTAAATGAAATATCATGTAAACTCACAGAAGTAAACTGTTGATAAGACATTGATTTAAAGGTCAGTCATAGAATTCGCTGTAGAATTTCATCTCTTTCATCGGTCTCTCAGGTACGACTCTCTGACGGGCGTCCCGTCGTGTCAGCGTGCGTTGGCCTTCGAGAAAGGAAGTGTGTTGTTCAACATCGGTGCTCTGTACACACAGATCGGAGCGCGGCAGGACCGCTCTGCAACGGCTGGCATAGACCGAGCTATAGATGCCTTTCAGCGAGCTGCAGGTACCGAAACAACACACAACAACGCATGTTCCACTAGCTTTGTTCACCTGTTTTTGTGAGACCACACAGTTCGGATGCCCACACATAACAGGAGCATTGTTTTACACAATAACAGTTGAACCTGTTTACCTTATGGTCAAATCATAGTTTTTTTTGTACATTTTGTTCATATTTAAATTTATTTGCGTACATTAATCTATTGCTGAAACTAATGATTATTTTAAGAATGTTTTAGTCAACGGTTGGTCGTTTTTCCGCTATAAACTGTGTAATCTACTTTAAACAGTTCAAGGTGTCCATCACAGTTTCCCCACAGTTCAAGACAACATCTTTACATGTCTTGCTTTGTCTGATCAGCAGTCGAAAACCCAAAACGCAATCAGGCACCTGAATGGCGGATTTTGACATACCGTTCTTGCTTTGGTATCTGTCCCATTATTGTCTCTGGTGTCAATGAATTTAATGAGCAGGACAGCTTTATGGCAAAATTGTATTTGTATTTATATGTACTTACGCTCTGTTTGCATCAAAGTGATGAAGTAACCTTAATTTAGTAGGTGGTTCATTTGATAATTATCCAAAAAACAGAGGTTCCTGTCCAGTTGTTTTATGTAAAAAAAAATTTCAATTGATTCCTGTAAAGTTTACTAAATCATGATATACTGTCTATTGATAATTGAATGTAAAATTTCATAAAATAGGGTTTGATCCATATAATGTCCTCCACGCGTGTTTAGGTGCATTCAATTACCTTAAGGATAATTTCTCCAATGCTCCGAGTCTGGACATGAGCGGTCCATCGCTCTGTATGCTGGTCCCGCTGATGGTTGCCCAGGTGCAGGAGTGCGTCTTTGAGCGTGTCACGCTCACAACGCAGGACGCACACTTCACGTGCCAACTCCGCCTGGCACAAGAGGCTGCACGGGTGAGCCCAAACCCTCTGGTTTGTCTGTGTCATTACGGTTTATATCCTGTGATACTCGCTCTGTAGTTACACGTGTGTCCTGTAGGTCTCGGACGTCTACTTGTTAGTGCAGCAGACCATGACCCAGCCTCTGATGAAGGACTATGTGCCGTTTTCGTGGGCGTCCATGGTTCAGGTCAAATCTGAACACTTCCGCGCTCTCTCACACTACTACACTGCTGTTGCACTCTGCGACCATATGTGTAAGTAAGAAGTTCAATTTAAAAAAAACAAAAAAAACAAAACAATGTAAGAGATATGTACACAAAGACATTTACTTACTTATATATTAACAAACTTAAACCCACACACATTCACTTTAAATAAACGTGCAGTAGAGGTGGGGAGCTCCTCTCAGAATTAATGCATTCATTTATCTTACTAAGTAATAAGTGATGGAAAAATTCAGCACTGATATTATAGATCAGGTTTCGTTGTCAACATTTTGCAAAGAGGCAAAACAGCAGTCAACAGCATTAGATTCCTGCTTCCTCTTGTAGTAATCCTTAATGGCTGCCTGACACACAGCGAAATGTGGTCCTTGCAAGTGTGGACTCTTAAATATTAATCACTGTGCTGTGATGAAGAGAACCGAGTAGTACTTTAGAAAATTGTAAGGTTGCTTTGAATTAATTTTACTAGCTAAAGGATCATGAAACGATATTAGTTATAATGAAGAGAAAACTGGTATTTCTCTGTCGCACTCAGGAGTTAACCACTGAACTCAAGGCTCACCCTTCGACTATCCTTGCTCAGGACAATTGAGAGTAGCTACGCATATTTTAACTTGGTATGTCTTCTTCTGTAGCGTCTGCTGAGGAGGAGGAGGCAGAGAAGGCTTTCCTCCAGTTTTATGTCAGCACTCCTGCAGGGCCCTCACTCAGCCAGGTTCTACAAGACGCTGAAAAAAGACGAAAGCTTGGTGAGTTCATGTGAACCAGGGCCGTGTTCTCTAGTCCAAATTTAAAGCAGTGGAGGCCTCCAGTCGTTACAGAGGGAAAAAAAAATCACCAGGTAGCAGCTGCTTTTAGTAACAATTACATTGCCATGAAAGTCAACTTCGTGCAAAGGAATTTTTACAGGTTTTTACAGGTGTTTCTTTTTTAGATTTGGTTAATGTCATCTGCCGAGTACGCTAGTTTGGGTAAAAATTATAATCACACATTTTAACAAAAAAAAAAAAATCTTGTTTACATGTGCACAGGTAAAGCTCACCTGCGGCGCGCAGTAATAAGACATGAGGAGGCAATGCGTGTCCATGGTCTTTGTAAGATCCTGAGGAAGATGGACATCCTGCAGGACGTGCTGTCCCTCACACACAAACGCTCTTTGGACAAGTACTCAGAGCTGGACCGAGAGGACGACTTTGACGAAACCGCCGAGGCTCCAGAGATACAGTGTAAGACACGTCTACAATATTACAACCCATAATATTCAATCGATGATGAAGTGACAGTTAAGGATTTTGGTTTCTTCTGTTGGCAGCTCAAACCCACCAGAAACCAGACATCACCGCACCCAACTTCGCTACAGTCCAAGTTACTGATATCTTCCAAAGACTAGTACGTCCCTCAGGGAGTAAATACACACTGCAGACATGAATACACAAAAAAAAGTTATAGCCATTAAACTATGCTGTAGCAACTATTGGTACTTGAGATGAAGATGAGTCCTCTCTGTGCTGCAGGGGCCTCTGTCACTGTTTTGCGCGCGGGCTCGTTGGGGTCCGGTGCGAGTGATCTGCCTGCAGAGGGGAGAAGGTGGACTGGGCCTAACGCTTAGAGGAGACTCCCCCGTCCTGGTGGCAGGAGTGGTACCTGGAGGCTGTGCAGCCGTAAGACGAAATCCACTGACCCTTTATGTGTATCAGTTGCAGCAGCAACGCTCATGTCTTCAACATTCTGTAAAACTATGAGATGGTTAGAAGCAGGTCGGACAGAAGTTACTCAAAAACTAAAAATCTGCACATTTGGGGGAAAAGTTCTCTGGGTGAAAAAAAACAAAAAACAACTTCATAATGGAAGTCTTGGTGAAGAAACCATTTGCACTGCATCTACGCAGCTCATTTGAGTTTTCTGAGCTGTACTTGTTGCAAAACGACCTTGTTTTCGGTTCATGGGGACATGAAATCCTGCTGAAAATCAATTTAAACTAGATTAAATGTTAATCTGATCAGGGGTATGATTTAATCAAAATATTCTTTTTCCCTGTAAAATCTGGAAACACAGATTAAACACCGAGTTTGATCTACCTTTAAAATCAGCATGAAAACAATTTTAGTCTTTGTGTATTAAATCTGCAATAATATATTTCTGACCAATAAAGGCTATAAAGGAGGCAAACAAATCTTTGTATCTTTTTAACCTGCTTTTGCTGCTGAGTCACCTTGACATCTCTGGATATATCCCTCAAACACACACAACATCCCAAAAATCGGATAATATTTCTTCAAGGAGTGTAGTTAGTGACGGTGTGGGCGCCACGCTAGCTCCCACAACGGCGGGGCTTAGCGAAAGGTCGAATATCAACCCCTTAGAAAATGCAAAAAATGCATAACTTGTTTGTCATCATCAAAGGATGTAGATTTTTACTCCTTTCCTAATGTGTGTTGTGCAGGAGGCAGGACTGAGGGAAGGAGACTACATAGTAGCCGTGGACGGACAGGACTGTAAATGGGCCAAACATGGTGACGTTGTCCACATGCTGAAGAGCTGCAGCGACAGAGGAGTGGAGCTCAGTGTGGTCACTTTACACTCACATGATACACAGGTACGTAAGTGAGAGTGCATGCGCGTGTGTTTGGGATGCCAGGGGCCGCTGTTTCCGTTGATGTGTGCTCGGACAATACCTGTGCGTGTTAGCAGGTGGAGAGGAGGGCCATCATGCTGTCCCACTGCAGCGATAAAGAAAACACTCGGCAGCGTCTGCTGGGCGGGGCAAAGGGCCAGAGTTCTGCCTCCCTGCTGAACTGGAACCGGAAGAAGAAGAGAGAAGGCGGCGGGGCCGCCAAGAGATTGGGAAGCACTTTCAGCCTGTCGTTTGGAAGCATCAGAGACACGGAGGCCATGTACTGAGACGTGACTGCAGAGGAACCACTCAGGGAATCACAGCAGTGGAGCCCATGGAACGATGAGGGCTGCACACAGACTGACGTTCAGTGCTGCACCAAATAACACAAGCGCCTGTGTTTGGTGGAGCGGGAGTGGAAATGCAGGGAGCTCTGACAAAGAAGCACAAGTTTATTCCAGTAAAAGTCTTGATCCTTGCTCATATTTTTGCTCCATCACAGCCCAATGTACCTGGCAATCAAATCTATGGAGGCCTACCTACCAGGTAGAATACCTTGTAGCTTGTAGCTCTTTGCCAATGTTTACCTCGCAAGAGTGAAAAGGGCGGCGCTTACTACCGCTGCCACTCAGAGGCGTACAAACTGTGGTGCGCTGTCTTGGAGTCTAGCGATGTGTTGACGCAGAATGCCGGGAAAGTTTTAGATGCAGGGCAAGACGCGAGTGGGCGTGAACAGATGCAGATTCACCAGGCGTGGCGTGAACTGAGGCTAAAGCTGGTTCGTGTGAGTGGAAGCATCAGAGCAGCCAACTGACACGAGTCACGCTGCCCAGCGTTAAGTCTTAAGGATGCTTACAGCATGTGAATGTTGAGACCTGACAGGTCCCCAAACTCTTCTTCAAACAAGCAATCTGAATCCAGTGTTTTTTGAAGGTACCTCTGGTCTGGAATTGGCTTTAATCTAAAAAGGACTGAGCCTTTATCGCAGTAGGTGTCGTATGACGCAAACACGCCTCTTTGCATCTGTTCACCGATGATTTAGATGCACATCCATTTGATCACGTTAGCTCCTTGTATCAGCACATCTCTAATGTATCTGGACTTCTTCTGTCTATACAACGCATCTGGGGACGCAATGCTGTACGACCCGGCTCGCAAAGTTTGTAGTGAAAATTAAGGACAGGGTTACTGAAAGCTCCTTTAACGAACTTTACATAAAATCATGTATTGTAGCATTAATGTAACTGATGTTACAGGAACTGAGGGGGCAAAGCAGAATTAACACTCAAGTAGTGTATTTTTTGTGTCTTATATCATCTAAGTGGTCTCTGAGGTTACACAACTCCGCAACACTCTCCTGTGTTCAACCAGTGAAGGTCTCCAGAATCCATCTTAAGCTCTCTGATGGGTCCGGATCAGTTCATCCACTGATACTTTAATGTCAGTGTGACGCTGGATTTCATCCTCAGATCAGTTTTCTTGGAGATTTTTGTTTTGTTTTTGTTTTGTCATTTCTGGATTATTAAAAGCACTTCAGAGGTTTTGATCTAATGTTTTGTAGTTTGGGTATTTTTAACGCAGTGTGAATATTGAAAAGGAAAAATCTTGTTGATTACGTAGTTTCAACCCGGTGTTGCAATAATGGACACGAAACACATCGAGAGGTTGTGTGTATTTGAAACAAAATGCGATACTGAGAGATTCTGCAGGAAAAGCACGATGTGCTGCTATTTGTGCAGATGTTGCATTTCTCTGAGGAGCTTCGTGTTGTCTTGTACATATTCTGTTCTTTACGGTTTCTGAGAACGTTGTTCAAGTCCAGCCACTGTACTGTATGTTACAGTCAGCCAATATTAGCATCTATAGATGAGGATGTTAGTGTACAAATGTTTCTTTTGACTAACATTGTGTGATTTTTTTTATTTTTTATTTTTTTTGGCAAGGTTTTGATAAAACTAGAATTGTGAGAACAGTAGCACATTATTGTTTGGTCCAGCCGCAAGTGAAAGCTGCGGGTTTTTGTTCTGTCCGTACAATGCGCGTGCCATGGTGGTCTGGAGTCATGAGTACGGAAAGCCAGAGGTGACAAACACGATTTCTCTGCTGTTCTTGATTTGAAGGCATCGAGCTCGTCATGGTACGATCACAACTTTCTTGCTTTCCTAACGCTCCCTCTGGCTTTCCGTACTCGGGTGTTATGTCTCTACTCTGTGTGTGTGCGAGAGCGAGTAAACGTTTTGCAATGCTGTTGTGAAGAGAAATCGCTTTTCCTTCTCTTTGTGTTTTTCACTGAATATCTGACCATCCCCAAGGACTCGGTTTGGGGATTTGCACAGTATTTTTTCATATGAATACAATAAAAGTGAGAAATGAATAACTACCATCTACATCTGTGTTTATTTTTCTGACATGTTGCAACAAATAGGTCACTGAGAACTACCTTAAAAAATTATAAAACACACAGTGTCTACAGTAAATGCAACAGCAAACAGCTTGACTAGTCATTTACAGCTCCGATGCTCTTTTCTGTCTGCGTTTATCCAAACTATTTACGCCTCTGTGACAAACAGACAAAACTAGATTATCCAGAGTAATTTTTAAATTCTACTGAAACATTATACATTTTAGATATGATTTGAAATCCCATTATTTATTCAGATGTGGTTATTTCACTGCACCTCAGTAGTTCTTGGTTTTTTCTTACCTGTGTTAGTAGCTAACTGACATTGAAAGTTTGAGGTTGGCAATAATTAAATAAACCAGTTTACCACGTGTGCACGTAACAAACACATGTTTGTATTTATTAAAAAACCCACCACTTTTCACCACCTTGTATACAGTTAGCACTACAGGAGAGGAAGTTCCCACATTAAATTCCCACGTTTTTTTATTTTATTCAAACCAAACTGCATTCAGTAAAGTGGACCAGAGAACTGCCCAAACATTTTCACTGAACTATCAAAAAACTGACTCCTTGAATGTCAATAAAGGTGCCGTATGTAAAGCATGATTTATTTTTTATGAAAAACCTCAAGAAAAGCTGATTGACACACAGGTTCTGCATATCAATGGAATTTGTGGTTTCTAGTGGAAACACTCCGATGAAACTTTACTCTAATGTTTCCCTGATAATCCGGGGGGTTCTTGTGTGTGTTTAAATGCATTCTTACCTGTGACTGGAGCTGGTGGACAGTACTGGACGATGTAGCAAACACACGCAGGAATGCTGGCGGTTTCCTTGGATGTGGACACGGAAGCGGACCATGACTTTGTCCTCTGAGTCTTAGAGACAACCTCCTCCTCCTCCTGGTCCTTCTACCGCTGAAATAAATCAACAATGTCGAGTACAGAAGTAAAAATAAACCTGTGAAGTTCAGACGGAGGAGGTCTGGTTCTCAGGTCCTCTCTTGCAGCAGCCCTGACATCTTCACCGGGACACACCTAAGGCCACTGTGTGCAGAACTTGAAGACGTCTGACTTTGATGCCCCCCAGTGGAAGCATCGGGGAGACACTGGGGCAGACGGAAGTGCACGCTGCAGACTACGACTGAGATCTGGGGAAGCTGCATCATCGCTGTTCGATGGCGCAAGCTGCATTCCCGGATCTCAGCAGATACACTGGCGAGTACTTTTATTATTCCAGATAGGAATGATGGCCAGAAACTGTGGAAAAAGAACCAAAGTTGCGTTAAACCGGAATAATCCTTTAAAGGGACACTTACCTCAGACTGGAAACCCCGGCCCCCCAAGCCTCAGTTGGATCGACTCACAGGACACAAGCGTGATAACGACCATGAGCCAGAGAAAATGCAGACACCAAAAAAAAATCAATTAAAAAAACCTGCAAAAATGTCTGCGTTTTCAGTGACACTTTTCCATTCACAGTGTAGTGACAGACGGCAAACCCTGTCCACGGTTTCAAAAGCCAATCGAAAACCCGGATCCCCTGCAACCCGTTGTGACGGGGTATTGCAGACCTGTGTCTGGCGTGTGGAGGAAACTGAGTGGACGTGAAAAATGTGGCGATCGCTCGAACACCGGATGTTGATGAGGACCGATGTGCTTAGATTCTGCTTTGTGAGGGATCTGTCCTCCCTTCACTTTGGGAATTACACGCAGGCTCGATTACACTTAGACATTTAAAGATACGTGTCGCAGGACAGGACCCGGAGATCACGTGCTTGTTATTGACCCAACTGTCTTCGTGGAGACTTCCCTGCGTTTGCGTCAGTTTTTCTCGAGGACACAACGAAGGCGTTAAGCACAAGAGGAGGAAAGATCTTTCAGAATGTTAAGAATTATTTTCTGTAGTATTTATTTATTATTGATCTGATCACACTACCACACTATTCTGCTATGGTTACAAATTTATACACAATGAAATGATGTGATGGTCAAGTCCCAGAGGAAGTTCACGGTTCACGAGAAACAGTTTGTTTTCCTTTAAGCTCTTTTGCCTGAATCTCAGCCGCTGCTGCAAACTTTATATTCAGTTTGAAGAACGGGTGAATCCCAGTGGAGAGTGCTGAGCAAAGAAGTGCGTTATCTCTTTGTGACTTTAAATGAAGACCAACAGTTCCTGGGACTCAGACAGCAGGTGGTCCGACGGCGCCTCCAGTCCACCTCTGGTCTCCCCTACGAGCCCCCAGGGGCGACCGCCGGCCCCAAGCCGCTCTGTTCCAGCTCCGCTATCACCGACATGTGTTTGAAGTCTGCGGGCTGGTGGTTAAACGTCTCCACCAATCGGTACGTCTCCTGCCTCCGTGTGCCGTAGAACAGCTGCACCTGGTTGGCCAAGCACTGAGCCTGGTGGACAGTCTGGGAAGGGGAAGCACAGACAGCTGAATATGCAGACAATATTTCCAGCTCTGATAGATGACGTGGCCAAAAGTACGTCGAAATCCAAACATGACCCCCGTAGGTGGGAGCTGAACACGTGATTCCAAAACTACTGGCATTAACCAACAGCCTTCACAAGGTTTTCAGCAAGAGGATGGAACCTGGACTGTATGCGAACCAAATTTTGGGGGGGCCATGGAGTGAATGAGATTTGTAAATAATGGGGAAAAGCCTGCAGGGTGTGGCCTGCGGGTAAAGGACTTACTATAAACTTGGGGTCCATCTCCGCCGTCATGAGGACCACGCCCTTCTCCTCCTGCAGGTCTGGGTAGTGGTAGAGGATCAGCTGACTGGGCGCGTTCTCGCCCAGCATCTGGACCCCAACAGGAAGAACAAAACTCTGAACAACACCTCCAAGTAACACGAGCTAAAGTTTTACCTACTTTCAAGCACGGTTCAAAAGTTCATTGCATGCTAATGGAGAGTTTTGGTGATTAATGAAGCATTTACTCAAGTTCTGGCTGCATGTAGATCTAGACATCACGGCTTTCCTTTATTTTTCAAAGCTTTGTGCAGTTTCCAAAGACTGGAAATGTCCGACTTCGGAAAACGCGTTTAAACTGTTAATCCGAGTCTGATCTCTACTGCAACGTAACCGTAGACTTCCAGACTTAAAACAGACGCGGCTACTTCCAAACCCGAGGGAGCTCTCGGTGTGAAAACACCTGGAAATGTCAACCTGATGTCAAATGACGATCAAGTTCCCACGTTACACTGCAATTATCCTGTTACCTTGCTTTGACGTGACTGAAAAAAATCCGATGTGTTGCCTTTAAAGCTGTAGTTCACTACTTTATGAGCATTCGAGTTACAGCACAGACGACCAAGTGTCTATTGTTGCATTTGTGATGTTGAGTCACCTCATCGTAACTGGAATGCAGTGAAAATAATCCATGTGACATGAACTGAACTTGAGCCAGCCACCGGTGGCTTGATGGGATTTAAGGGTGACCCGCACGTGAAAGCCGAGCTGACTGCGTGTGAACGTGCCAGCGTGCGGCACTTTACCTGCACGTTGATGAGGGAGCTGAAGTGGAGCTCGTGTCCAGACCACTGACCCACAAAGAACTCGTAGCCCTCCTTCTGAGGCAAAGCGTAGAGGAACTGAGGGAGAAGGAAACCACAGACCATCGTTTTCTGTTACAACGACAGAGTGATAATCCTGGTGCTCCAGTTTATTCTCTGCAGCTTTTCATCGACATGTTTCAGACTGAGCAGCAGTGATCTTACCATCGGGCAGGACTTTGACCTGCTGAAAATCATCTCATAGATCTGTGTCTGTAATATAAGGAAAGACGGGTCAGTAGATCCTCACTAGACATGTGCTGAAGTGAACACCGTTGATCACTGTTGGCTCTATAAAGCTCTGTTTCTTAAAAAATGCTATATTTACAAGCATCAATGTCCAGTGAGTTACACAGTTAAGTGTGGAATATCAAAAGCAAAACAAAAAAAAAACAAAAACCACACACACATTTTTGTTCACATCTAATTATGACGTGTGGTGAAAAACCCCCAACTCAAAACCAACCAAAAACGAATCACTTGTTCCACAGCTCGTGGCGTAAGTGTCCACAAAATTTCATCGAAATACGAAGTAGATCTAAGATATCAGGTTAACTCAAGTTACTAACAGGTATAAACACACACACACACACACACACAGACACAGACACACAGACACACAGACACAGACACACACACACACACACAGACACACACAGGAGAGAAAAAGTTTGTCAAATGTTTGGTCTTGTTTTGCAGTAGCTTGCTCTCTGGTGTTAAACTCACCGGGATGACGGCGCTAATTGTGTCCTTCGTTGAATAATATTTCATCCAAAGCTGAGGAGAGAACACAGAGGGTGAAAACGAAGAAGAGTTTCAGCCACCACAACAAACCACGCTACGGGAAGGGGGATGCAGCTTTGCGAGACCACAAAGGACTGAGGCTAACCCTGCCCCCCCGCAGGCTCACCTCCGCGATCTCCTCGCCCGTCTTGTCCCGGATCATCTCCACGTTGAGGATGGAGGCCAGCGTCTGAAGAACAGCAAATTACGCAGTCTACCATCACGCACAGAAAATATTCAGCCGTCTCCCTTCAGAAGGTCACAGCCACCGTTTAGACTGAGATTCAGGCTACACACAACCACATCAACCCTCCTTCCAGACAGCAGGGCCGAGAGGTCAGTGAAGAGCTACAACAATGGACATTCATCAGCGACACGTCCGTTAGTCCCTCCAGTAAAAATGCTGCGGACCCGTGTCTCATATCAGCGTCATTAAATCCCAAAGATTTCTGACCATTAATCAGAAAAAATGTGCAATGTTCGGACATCATCTCCCACTTGGTGAGTTGTGTCGAGGCATTTGGAATTATTGAGATTTTTTTAATACTTACAAAATAATGAAAATGCCCTAAATCTAACCATAAAAACAGAACAGACCTTAAGTCAAGTAAAAGCAGTATTCTGCAAGACCAGGCCGATTAAACTGCTCCTCCTCTCATCTCACCTTGTTCTTTGTGAAACCTCCAGAGGCTCCGTCGCCGGCAGCCATCTCGTCTCTCTTCTCCAACTGCAAAGAGTCCCAGGACAAAAAGACACATCACGCTCGAGCTGTCCCGGGCAAATGAAATGAAACCAGAGAAACATTTTCTCCAGCCCTTCGCCATTAATAATGAATGTGGGCTCTCAGGGAGTACTGATTAGTCCAACTACTGAGGACATTTCAACACACACTCTGGGCTTCGGGGCTCCCTGAAAACACACTTTCACGCTGCTCTGTCCTGTGCTGAGCTCGGCTGATACTCCACCTCTTGCTCCATGAGCCTGACGAACTCCGCCTGCTTCGACTGTCCGAGCACTTCCTTCTTGGCCTCATGACGTTTCTCCAGTCGGGCCTTGTACTCCTGTGGTTTAGCACTGAAAAGAAGTCAGAGCAAGCGTTGAAACACCAAAAGAAACCCTCGTCTTTAAAAAGAATGAACTCCCTTCCACTGTTTAACATCTTTACTCGGTGTTGGGATTAAACGCGGTAATAATCTGCAGTTTTGGCGAATGTGCCTTCCCTCAACCGTTCGTCCTACATTCCCCAGAATGCCCTGGAACTAACTCTGTACCACTAGTTCTGCATGTTTAGGCTTGTTAACTACAAACATCTGTTTCTAGACAGATTTCCAACCTGGCAGCCAGTTATTTATTTATACATTAATTTCCCTACACTACGAAGGTCAACTCGTCGTATTATTCGGTTTTCCCTGTCTTTGCCTAAAGACAAAGGCCACAGCATATAAAAGGTGTTTTGTGTTTGTAGGAAGTTTGATGTTCATCCAACAGCAAAAGGGGCCTAACTTCATGGTTCTGGAAAAAAAACAACAACATTTTAGTGCCTCTGCTTTCACTGGGAAATGCAATTAAAAAAAACCCCAACTGTTATTGATACCAGATAATGCAGTAGTGACCAGGAAGCTTTTTGAAAATGCTAATTCCCGGCTGCTTAAAAACATTCACGCCTTTATTCAAAAACCGCTGCGCTGGAAAATCCAAATGTTGAGATTTTTTTGCTGAGTGATTTTGTTTTGAATCACCGTAGGTTGCAGATCAGCATTTAAAAATACGCCCAGTTATGGAATTACTTGTCGTCCTGTAACTGAAACAATCATTGGATTTCACGTAAAGACCCTTGGTGAATCACAAGAGTGTAGCACCAAATTCGGGCCGCAGTTAACGTTCAAATAAACCTTTGATTGTATGAAATTCTTGAGCTTTATCTTTAAGAACGCGCACTGGCTCAGTCACAAAATCTGCATTAAGTGAGACTTCGGGCGAAACCCAATTAATGAGAGGACGACGGGGAAGTCAGCAGTAAATGTTAGCATTTTATACCTGGATACGCTTCTTGATAGTTTAAAAGTAAACCGAATATACTATTAGCTCGCCAGAAGTTCAAATTAATCGTTTGTAGTGGTCTCAATAACTGTTACACCTGTCGAAGAGCAAATTACTTTTAAAATTAAGGATTTTGCGAAGGGAGATTCAGACGTCACGCTGAGTTAGCCCCCCGACCTGCGCAGCTTCTGGATCTTGTCCTGGTACTTGCTGAAGTACGGGTTCTCCTCCAGCTCCGGCTCCTTCCGCACTGAGAAGGCTCGGAACTGCGCCGGGACCAGCCCGGGGATCAGCGTCCTGATGCCGGTGGCCCTGACCGCTAACATGCCCCGGTACAAACATGACATTTGTACCATAGCAGCCGCCATTTTTCCATCGCTCCCGTCCGACATCTATAATGTTCCTGCGCGGAGCGGGTTCCACAAATGGTTCCGCGAAAAGATAAGTACCGGTCATGGCGAATTGTCTGAAAAGTATTAATTACTCCAATGTCTTAGTGCTGTTAACCGATTAGATCAGCGATAATGAGAGCATGATAAAAAAAAGCGATCTTTTTACAGTAGTATTTGGTTAACGAGCATTTTGTACCTGTTTGTTGCTTCATGAAAATGGCGTACAATGGCGTGAAAAGCAGGAGCGTTGATAACAAATTTAACGCGGTGTAATTAAAGTACGGATAAAATGAAATATACCAAAGGTAATAATAATAAAATAAATCATAAATATTCCAAAATAAGCCGTAGAAAGGCAACAAATACTAATAAAACAGACATAAGACGAAGGCAAGTCGTTTGTCCTCAGGGTTTTTTTTAATATATGTTCATCATGTTTTTAGAAACTCGAAACAACCGAAAACAAACAAATAATAGGTTGGGACCCGGAAACTCCGCCGAGTTTTCCTGTGGCCACAAAAACCAACGTATCAGTGGTCGTGATAAAATGTGATTATGTTGGTTTAAGATGGAAAAACATTTTATTTGTTAAGATCACAACATGAGTATTGTAATTATTTCCCCCCGATCTCATGAAAACATTTTCTGACTTCAGCTCTTGGGATTGGCCCCTCCACTGTGTTAGTCCGGCACCACGGCGGCCCTCCGGTCTTCCGGCTCCGCCCGACGCCGAACCCCGCCCGCCGGGATTGTGCCCGCGAAAAGACCCGAGTCCGGTCCTCCGGTCTGCCACAGCGTCGCACCGTGACCTGGAACCCCGGGCGGGGGGCAGCGTCCAGCGCGTCAGAGCCGGTGCGGACATCTGCCTCCACCGGCAGCTCAGGTGGGCGAACGAATACATGAGCAGATAGATACAGAAAACAGTCGCTCACCGGTGCGCTCATGAACGCGCACCGATGTTTATGTCCCCGTGTGTGTGTGCGTGCGTGTGTGTGTGTGTGCGTGCGTGCGTGCGCGAGTACTGACCGACGCAGCGCGACGGCTGTAATATTTAATGAAGTGTGTGTTTTCCCCGACGGCCGTCTGAGCGCCTCCATGTTTACTTTCCACAGCCAAACGTTTTCCAATCACCGATCAATACGTCAAAAAAAAAAAAAAAAACCCAACCGCGCGCGCTGTTCCTCGTGCCCCCGGGCCCCGGCGGACGAGGACTCGGTTAAAAACTGTGACTGCGCATCGTTGATGTGATAACCACGACGGAGGAGACTGTTGGGAGTCTTTTGTTGCCGTGGAGCTGCAGAATAAAAGAGAAACGTGACCAGCAACTCGAAGAAACGAGTGGATCCGGACAAGAGCGTCTGAATGTAGACTCTAAATATACAAACGGTGGCAGCACCTGTCAGGTGGCTTCTCCTGCCGCGGATCCTTCTTGAGATTCGGTTCATTTTTTCAGGATTTAAGGTTTTTTTTTTTTCTTGCCTGCTTGAGGTGTCCCCCACTAGGACCCTCACTAGGACCCTCACTAGGACCCGATGTGACCTCTCAGTGTTTCCGAGCTTCACGTTCATGCAGAGACACATTTTTGTTTTTTTTGTTGTTTTTTTGTTTTTTTTAATTTTTATTTATTATTTTTGGACCATATAAAGTTGAGTAATAGTCACAAGAGTTTGGGTTATAGCTGGACATTTAGTCCTGGGACAGCAGAGCACCCGTCCGTCCCATCAAGAGACAAGACCCCTAACCCAGATTTAGTTTTGGCCCCGTGTCTGTCCATTTCAAGACGGAAGTGGACGCTCTGATTTCAGACGGAAGGGACGCCCGTGGGGCGCCAGGGCAGAGCGTCGCTGTTGCGGCGCCGGACGACCCAGAACCTCTGGGCTTCTGTCCGGTCTGCTGGTGGTGTGTCCAGGACATTAGCTGCACCTGTCCAGTTGAGGGAAGGGGCGGTAGCAGTGGGGAAGTGGCCGCCGCGTCACTTCCCAACATGACGGACGGCTCCTTGACTTGGTCTCTTTTGGATCTCGACTCTGATAACGGCCACCATGTGATCCGAACTGAACTGGGGGGGCGCGGATCTCCCGGTCTCTCCTACTCTGGTTTCGCCTACAGATGCACCAAAGACCTGCCCCTGTTGCTGCCGTCGCCCCTAGCGAACTGCCCTTCTCCCCCGCGGCCGTTCAAAGGAAGCCGGATTCGAACACCACCCGGGTGACACAGGGTCCGCGCAGACGAGACGTCGGCGGATCCGGGTCTCGTCTCCAGCGCGCCTCATTTCTGCTGGTAACGTTCCACGAAGGGAACCGGTCGCTTGTTCTGTGCCTTTGTTCCGTGCGTCCCGCGGGTGGGTCCGGGCCTGGAAGCACATCTCCATCCTCGCTGCCGTCACACACTGACCGGTTTCTTTCACCTTCTCTCCGCTTCTGTTTTTCCCTCCTCTCCTCTCATTGACCCCCCTCCCCTCCTCCTCCCTCTCTCTCGCTCTCTTTGTTATGGGGGTCCTCCGTGGAGGATGTATATTTTATGTGCGGCTCTGGAGGCTTTTACCATTAATTATAGAGAAACACTAAGCTCTCCATTTGCCGGACAGATGTTATTTTTTACTTAAGGAGAGAAAGGGGACTGTTCCATAATTCAGAGGTAATCCCGCTCACCAGAGAACAAATAAATAAATGAATAAATAAATAAAGCCGGAGCAAAAACCACAAACATTGGGTCCAGGGCTCCTGCGTGCTCAGACATGTAAGGCAGCGGCCGACACACACGCACAGATTTCCTCTGTGTTCAGCCTTTAAGTGCCTTCCATGTAATAAATATGGAACAGCTGCTCTATCATTTCATTTTTTATTCAATCTGCTTCTCACAAAGTATTACACAAAATCACACACACACACACACACACACACAGGCATAATGCAACCGTTTTTTTTACCTTCAAAACAATAGATGGGTAAAAATTCGGTACAAATCTGGAGGGGAAGAAAAAAAAAAATCAAAAAGATGTCGAGCAAACACAGAGCAGAGATCTTCATGCTGAACCTTTTCAAATCGGAGTCCGTTACCACGAACTCATGTTGTGCAGCCTGGGTGGAGAAAAGATGAGTCAAATGACGGAGAGTGAATTAACACCAATTCTGATGATTTGATTAATCGTCGTATCGGTCATTCGTCACCCAGAAACACCGGACACTCTCCGGCTCCAGCTCCTGAAATGGGAGGATTTGCTGCTTTTTTTTTTTTTCTGTGTTGAATCACTGCAGACGGAATATTTCGAACGTCAGGGGATTTTCTTTCAGCTCTTAAACAAGCTGTGAGCCGCACTGAAGGAAGACAGAGACGACAAAACACACACCTGAATAGTTAAATGAATAAATAAAACGGGATTTTAAAAAAAATGCTGAAAATTGTAAAGAGTTCGGTGTCTAGTCAAAGATTTCTTGCAGGATTTCTAAAATCCAGTTTACAGACCCGGTGTTTTTCATTGTTTTTTTCCGTTCTATACACAGTATGTGTTACCTGATTAATCGAAAGTAAAATAACAGATTGATCAATAATAACAATAATAATTGGCCACAACCCTGGAACCAGACACAAGACCTGCAGGTTTTGACTGTTTTACTCAGAATATGTTACTGTTCCAGCAAGTAGACACAGAAGGTTTGATGGTTTCCCTGTGGAAATAAGAAGATTTCTCAGAATTTAAAGGAACCTAAGGCACAATTTTTTAGGAGTTTATGAGGTTAAACAAAGGTTAAAATATGTCAGAGTAGCTGGGGTTGAATTCCTGTCGTCGGACACACACTGATCAGCCGCGAGAGTAAAACCTGTACCTGGTTTTAACCGTTGTTGCTGATCAGTGCATTTCAAATATAACGAACCTCCAAAGATCCGGGCATTCACCTTAAGTTAGGGCCTGGATGTCTTGTGAAAGACCGGATACCAATTTTACTTGGCAGGTTTGAGATAATCATCCCCCTGTGCTCCCCTCCCCCTGTTTTACACACATTTCCCCAATATTCGGCCTGAGATATTTGCTATTTTTGGGAACTCTGGGATCTCCAGTAAAATTTAAAACAAACTTCTGCGTGGCTGCACAGCTTGAGTTTGTCGTGACCGGCCCTCCGGCAGACCAGGGGAGGGTCGACCCTGTTCTTTGGGGGAAATCGGAAACAAAATGTTGCACAGACCATCTAGAATGTTTACATTTGATGGATTGACGCCGCCGTTGAAACGCGGCGGTTGGATATTTCCCACGGTATCATAATTGGTCCGTGCTGGAACAGGTAGGCCCAGAGTGTGGCGAGTAAGAGACTGTGCCCAATTCACGGAGCCGCACGTTGAAATCCGAAGGGGAAAAATAAGCGTTTAATAAGGAGCCTAAATAAACGTGAAGAGACTCAAAATGAACACGGATTCTACCTTCAGATTTTAACGGTGATCCCGCTTCCTGTCACGATGTTTTCACGCCGGCGTCGGGCGATGAGGTTGGATTTCAAGCCTTGGGGTTTTTTCGGGTCTTGGGACCACTCACTTACCCTCCCTCTGGCGAGCTGAAATCGCACCCCTGGGCCGGTGGATGACCCTCATCCACGCCTCCTGCACGCCAACCACACACACACACACACACACACACACAGACTCTCCCACTCACACACACACTCAGGGAGAAAGGGGTCGGGCTAGGCAGAGGAATCCCGTGGTTTTAGAGAGGGATCCCATTAAAAGTGCATGAGTGTGTCTGTCTAGGAATCAAGACACCTGCTCTGCTGCTCAGCCGATAGCTCTGTATGTGTGTGTGTACATGTGTGTGTGTGTGTGTGTTATTTATTCATGCACAGAGTTATTAGGGCATCCCGTGGCAGGCATCGCTCGCTTTATGCTGGACAGACTGAGGAGCGTCAGAGGGTTGAATGAAAGCTGAACGTTTTGCAGCTTCGGGGTTTCAGGTGCTCGCGGGATCTTTGATTTGAACTCTGACCCTGAATTCGACGGCGGCCGTCCTGCAAAAACACAGTCTTTTCCTGGAAAATAAACGACACACCCTGGATATATTGCCCGGGGGTGAGGGATTTGCACGTCGGACGTCTCCGGCGCCGATCACTAGCCTCGGCCTGGCGGGGTCACAGGAGCTGCCTGCCCTCGGCGTTTCCCGGCTCAGGCCTGAAATTTAACGGTTTTCATCTCCACACACAGACACTGAGGGTTCAAACACTGAACCGGCAGCTCACATAGACCCAGAGAAATGGGCGGGAATGACCGAGTGTGCGCGCCGGACGTTTCAAAGAGCCCCCAACATTTGTAAGGATGCAACATTTGTTCAGGTCCAAACTCTCCTTTCCCTCTCACCTGGGGTGGGGTGGGCACAGCGTCTGCCTACTACAAGCAGTGAGACTAAACATCAGGTTTGACAGGACAGAATGATCAAAATAACCAAAGTGAAGATGTCGATTGAATTCAGGTTTAAATTTCACTAAATAAGAAATCATTCACCTGCCAGCAATAAAAATCATACATAGAATTCCCAATGACTTTATATCGACTGAAATATCATTTAAAAAAAAAAAGTAATTTGAACAAGTCAGTATGAGGCAGAATCTTTTCCTAGATCACACACACACACACACACACACACACACACACGCAGACCGTGCAAGTAAACTTCATGTCATCTGAACAAACGGAATCATCAGCTCCTGATCACTTTGGCCTAAAAATGCAAAGACTAAACAATAAAAAGCAAAAAGACGAATTTATGTTCGTTACTCAAACATTCAAACTCCGGTCGCATCCTGCTGAATTCAGCTCCTGCAAGAAAAGAACGTGAGTTGTTAGTGAATCCCACTAAAGCCGGTGGATCTACGTCCGTCTCGTGGTCTCAGTGAAGATGATGGTCCTGCTCGTCTCACCCAAACGCGTCTTCCCCGCGCCCCCGCGGTCGGTGCAAAAGCAGCGGGATGATGTTCAGACGAGCCCCGAGCAGAGGGAGAGCAGCGCGGCCGCTGCGGTTCCTCTCCCGAGCAGCGGGCGGCGCTGCTCGCACACGAACCGGGCGGGGCTCCGAGGCCACAGAGAGGCCAAGGCGGAGCGGCAGGTCCAGGTAAGGACGGAGGGTCGGACCGGTCCCGAGGAACAACAGCTCAGTTTTACCTCAGCTGCAGGTTAATATCATTATTATTATCATTATTATTATTTGTTAAATATTAATGGACGTGAATTGATTATTGGTGATTTACTTCTTGCTCCCTAATCGTTTAAATTTTTACCTGTAATGGGGAGAAAATCACGTTAAAGGTTTCTTCTCTTGTTTCAGTTCTCAGTTCATTTATACTTTCTCTTCTCCTCTCTCTCTCACTTGTTTTTCTCTCTTCTCTTCTTTCATCTCCTCCTTTCCTTCCCTTTCAGTGCATCTCCTCGGTTCCTCTTTTCTCCCTCTCGTTCTTTGTCTTCTTTTCTTCCTCCTCTCCTCTTTGTCTCTCTCTTGTTCCTCTGCTCTTTCCTTTCCCCCTCCTTTCTCTCCCTCTTCCTCGACTCACCTTGTTTATCTCCCCTCTTCCCTTTTCTCCTCTCCTCTCCCCTCTCCTCTCATTACATCTCCTTTGTTTCCTCTCCTCTTCATGTTTCCTTTCCTCATCTCATCTTTCTTTCTTTGCTCCTTTCCTCTCCCTCTTCATCACCCCTTATCTCCACTGGTTTTATTCTTTTCTCCCCTCCTCACCCCTCATCTCTTGCTTCTTACTTTTCTGTCACTTTCTTCCTCTCCTCCCTTCTTTTTATCTATTTTTTGTCCTCACACCTTGTTCCCGTTTCCTCTCCTTTCATCCTCTTCCCGTTTCCTTTCCTCAGATCTCCTTGTTTATCTCCTCCTCTCACTTTCTTTCTTTGTATCCTCCTCTCTTTCCTCCCTGCTTTCCTCTCCTTCCTCCTCACCTTTTTCTTCCCTCCTCTCCATCCTCTTCTTTACTCCTCTCTCTCCTCCTTTCTCTTACTTCCATCTCTTCAGCCCTCCTCTTTTCCCTCTGCCTCTTCCTCTCTTCTCCTCTGCTCCGTCCTGGCCGCGCTCCAAGGACGGATGGCGGCGGAGCATCCGGAGCGTGCTCAGTGGTGCTGACAGCTGTCACTTTGGCTGGCGCTAATGCGGATGGGCTAACCCGAAATGAGCAGGGACAGGCCTGAAGCTCAGCGCGTCACCGAGCGCCTCCTCCTCCTCTTCCTCTTCCTCCACCTCCTCCTCCTCTTACTAGTGCTCCACGGAGGGAGGCAGCAGCGGAGTACGTGGAGAGCGCTGAGGCGCAGGGTGCGTCGGTGGGTTGGGAGAGATAAGGCGGCGGATATAAGAGGGGTCAGCAGGGTCACGGTGTGGTTAGCACTGACAGCAGGGCTCTGAAAGCGATCCAGCGGGAGGAGAGGCAGAAAACAAGATGGGATGAGAGGGAGGAAAATGGTAAAGGACGGAGAGAGGAGAAAGGAAGGGAGCAGCGGCTCCCAACCCTTCTGGCATTTTTAGGTCATGAAGGAGTAAAAAACCTACCAGCATTTCACTAGAAAAGCATAAAAATGATCCCCCTTTCTGAAATAAACCCCTTTTGTTAAGAGTTTAGAAGTTTAACGTGAAAGCTAACTTTGGAGCTTGGAAACAGCTGTGGCTAACTCCTACCACGAGCTCCATTTCCAAGGTCAAGAGCGAACCTTTGGTCTCAACGTTTAGGTCTGCAGGGATGAAAAGTCCTGAAGTCGCTCCGAAAAAAGCGCCAAATGCGAAAATAACTTTATTTCTTTCAAATTTTATGATCCCTTACATGTAGGTTGAGACCCCTTTGTGGGGTCCCAAACCAGAGGCGGTTTCACTGGCGCACACACACACACACACACACACACACACACACACACACACACACACACACACACACACACACACACACACACACACACACACACA
The DNA here is from genome assembly GCF_016859285.1 of Xiphias gladius. NCBI lineage: Eukaryota > Metazoa > Chordata > Actinopteri > Istiophoriformes > Xiphiidae > Xiphias > Xiphias gladius. Next base: position 2,720,347 of record NC_053405.1, read on the forward strand.
CACACACACACACACACACACACACACACACACACACACACACACACACACACACACACACACACACACACACACACACACACACACACACACACACACACACACACACACACACACACACACACACACACACACACACACACACACACACACACACACACACACACACACACACACACACACACACACACACACACACACACACACACACACACACACACACACACACACACACACACACACACACACACACACACACACACACACACACACACACACACACACACACACACACACACACACACACACACACACACACACACACACACACACACACACACACACACACACACACACACACACACACACACACACACACACACACACACACACACACACACACACACACACACACACACACACACACACACACACACACACACACACACACACACACACACACACACACACACACACACACACACACACACACACACACACACACACACACACACACACACACACACACACACACACACACACACACACACACACACACACACACACACACACACACACACACACACACACACACACACACACACACACACACACACACACACACACACACACACACACACACACACACACACACACACACACACACACACACACACACACACACACACACACACACACACACACACACACACACACACACACACACACACACACACACACACACACACACACACACACACACACACACACACACACACACACACACACACACACACACACACACACACACACACACACACACACACACACACACACACACACACACACACACACACACACACACACACACACACACACACACACACACACACACACACACACACACACACACACACACACACACACACACACACACACACACACACACACACACACACACACACACACACACACACACACACACACACACACACAAACTCATGCCGTACACTACGTATTGGGCTTCACGCGCACACACACACACGCACGCTATAAGTGAGAGGTACAGTAGACAACAAAAAAGTTAGAAAGATAACACATGGTATTTTTCGGAAAGTTTGCGCGGCTTGAAAGTGCCTCCTCCAGGGAAAGGGAAGTGTCTGGACAGCAGCTCCACCCACATGTGATATTTGAACATGTCATTTCAAAACCAGGCGCATCAAAGCCTCCACTCTTCTGGCGTCGGTCCTCCCACCACATGTCGGAACCTGGCTGCGGGGATTTGCTCCCGCAGGTCCAGCGCTGATGTTGGGGGATAAGATCTGGCTCACGGTCGCTGTTCCAGTTTCAACCGGCTTTCAGCTGCGGTTGAGAAAATGGCGATCTCCCGGAATCTGATGCGCTGGCCTGAAACTCGCCAGTTTTGCGCAACCAACAGCCCGAAAGCCAAATATGTTCAATGTGCAACGACATAAAACAGAGAAAAACAGCGTGTCCTATAAATCCGTCACCAGAACTGTCAGTTGTTATTCTTCAGCTAATTATCTCAGGACTAAATTCATATTAATAAAGATAAAAGTGGCACCGCTGACCATGTGTAATGACCAGAGGCTGAACACACCCGGTGCAGGTTTTACAGGGTAATGACTATCATTTAGGGATTATCCCAAAGTAAAAACTAACAAATTTTTTCCAACCAATCCCTCTTGGTAATTTGAGCTCAGGGCTTGGTGAGCCTGTACCGGTGCAATAATCAGGATAATCTGCCTGTAATAGCGGGATTACAGCAGGTTAGGGAGACCGTACTCTTTGACAGAGCCCTCCTCTGGATCTAAACTCTAATTCATTAATCAACTAATGCCCATGCAAGGCCTGCTTAGAGACGCGGGGGGACACAGCGGAGCTCCGAGGGAGGGAGCCTCGACCCACCGCTGGGTCCGTCATTGCACAGGCGAGCTCCGTTCAAACCCACAGAACCTCATTTTAAAGGACAAGGCCGGTGTTTTTCTGTGTTTTTCTTACCGTCAGCGATTCCCAACAAGGACCGAAATCACCGATGTGCTAGTCTGTCTGTCAACACCTTCTGCTGCCCTGCCTCTGGCACGCAGACATAAGCCAGCTGGTTCCAACTGAAAATGTAAAACGTTTTTTTATTTAAATGAAAAGGCTCAGTAATTTTACCTAAACCACTGTAGCTTTTGGCACACGGTGCTCAAACAGGGGAAAACAATGTATTTGTTGGGGACTATTTTCAGTGGCGGATTAATCCACATTTAGTGCTGTGGTGAGTATTTCCAGTAGCAGTCACCCAATGCGACCCTGTGTCTCCGTGATGTATTCTTACATAGTTTTTGGACCACAGTGGCGCTCTATGGCCTCCGCACACAATACGTGTTGGTTTTGGTCGTTTCTCTCTTTTAATCGTTCGTTGTCGGGGGTGAATTTCCGCGGAGCAGCAGAGGACGCACAATTAACGCATGGTCTCATCGCAAGAATAACGAGCTGTTCTTTGCCCTCCTGACAAAAATCTACATCCCAAGTTCAACAGTTACAATGACAGTAACTAGCAACAAGACTAGTCTTAATAGTAGGAGGCATTTCAGTTCTTTCACATCTCCCCTCTGTCGCCTGGACGGTGAGAAGAATACAGAGCATCACCAGCCTCAAGGCGCGGTCACACGAGACTTCAAAGCACCCAAATGTCGCAGCCAGATCAACGAAATCCGGCGGAGACCCCGCGGCACACGCTTTTGGCCGCCGCCTTTTTTTTTTGCGAACCGGGATCCACGAGCTTGCGCCTTTGACCAGCGCCGCGCCGTCTCGTCAGAGCAGAGCCTTGAGGGAACTGAGACCCCGAGGACGCCGTCGCAGCCACCCACCCGCTTTTCTTGAACCTCACCTGTCGGAGGTGTCAATATATGCGGAACTCTTCATCTCCGATAACGCTTTACTGAATGAAAGGAGACTCCCACTTTTAGCCTCGTAGTCACACTGGTTAAACATCTTACATTAGCTCCTGTCGTGTATTTGCGGAGATCCGTGAACAAATGAAACCACGCTGCTGGTGGTGTGTTGACTCCTCCGTCGGTCTCTTTACCAGGTGAGGTAGTGTCGTCGATGGCGAGGCCCGATATCTCCAGATCTTCCCGGTCAGTCCTCGGAGTTTCCAAGCCGGAGGTTTCCCACCGGGCCGCTCGGATTGGTGGCCTGAATGATGTGCTGTCCAAACAAACATGAGGGGAAACTAAGGGGAAAGCCGGGATTTAGAAAGTTCAAGAATCAACATCAAGGTGGGTTTATCTGTAGCAGGATGAGTGCTTGGTGGTCATATCTGTGAGCAACACACACACACACACACACACACACACACACACACACACACTGAATCTGTGACTCTCCTCCCCCTCCTCCCCCTCCTGTAGCTGCTGTCCCCTCTGCGGGGCCACAGGTCCGGTGTGAAACGCACGCAAACATTTAAATATTTCAGATAGTACTTTCACTCACCAACCAACCAACCAACTGCCCGACCAGCCAGCACACACACACACACACACACACACACACACAGAGCGAGAGAGACGGCGGCGACAGCTTCATAAATAGTCCATGAGGAACGAGCGGCCCCTCCTCACCACAACCTGTCAAAGGCCCACAATGATTTATTGATTTCTTTATTTGTCACATAAAAAGGGAAACTTGCTCCTCGTGTCTCTCTCTTTTCTCTCTCTCTCTTTCACCCGTCTTCTTCTTCCCATCCTCCCTGCTCTGAAGAAAAAAAGGAAAAAAAACCAGCGAGAGAACAAATCGCCACTTGACAGGCTGAATGAGAGGGAATTCCCTGTCTGGTGCGTGTGGAGGACCCGAGACTCTTCGGCTGCCATTGTCGTTCCATCTCTTTCTTTGTCGATAACATTTAACAACAGGGTTGAGATTATTTTCTTGTCTGTTCTTTTCTTTCTTTCCTTTCTTCCCCGTGCTCTCCCATTCTCCCTTGTTTCCTTTCCTGCCTTCTTCTCTTACTTTCTTGCCTTCATCCATCACTTCATGTTCCAGATTCTTCTTCTCTTTCATCTATTCTTTCTCTCCTCTCTCCCCTTTTGCCTTTCTTTTATTTTCTTTTTCCTTAGCTGTTCCTTCATCCTCCTCTCCTTTCCTCTCTTCCCCGTTCATTTCCCTCCTTTCTTATTTCCCTTTCATCCTTACTCTATTTCCATCCTTTCCTCCATTGCTTGTTTCCTTCACTTCTTCTCCTTTCTCTCATTCTTTTCTTTCCGTCCTTACCTCTCATTTTCTTCCCCCTTTCATTCAATTTCCTTATGCTCCTTTCTGCTACTCTTCTCCTTCCTTTGTTCTTTCCCTCAGTTTCCTTCCCTTTCGTTCTTTCCTTCCATCCTTGCTCCCTTTCCTTTCTCCTTTTCAGACATATAACAGCACATTAATCCCCTCCTCGCTCTTACAGACTCTACTGTCGATTTTTCCTTTCCCTCCTCGGAGGTGTCCCCCTCTACTCCCCTGCTCTGAAAGACCTAAAGACTCACTTCTCTTTAGACGTTCCTTTATTCCTTTATTCCCTCCGGACTTTCTCTTCTCTTTCACTCACCTTCAACCTGTCCTCTCCCTCCAAATTAAACCTCACTCCCTCTCATTTCTACATACAGACTTCTTTCTTCTCAGTCACCCCTCCCGTCTCCCTTCCTCCCCCCTCCGCTCTGTCCATCCATCCCTTTCTGTCCCCCCTCAGTCTATCCGTCCCCTGCTTTCAGAGCCTCTCTGAGCGCTGGCAGCCTGTCGATGAGAAGCATTGGTTTGCGGCCAACGCAGTCGATGACCCTGACAGTGTGCAGTTATCGTTCTAATTAAGATGCCACACTTGAGTTAAACCGCAGCATTAGGATTTGATGGGGAATTGATCAGGGTGTCAGAGGCGGAGTGAGACAGAGAGAGCGAGAGAGAGAGAGAGGTGGGGAGGGGAAGAACGGGTGGGAGAGGACGAGAGGGTGGGAGAGCGTGAGGCATAAAGTAAGAGGAGACAGGGGGGTTAATAAACAGGGTGTCCGAGAAATAAGTTGGACAGACAGAAAGGGACAAAAAAAGCAGACACTCTTGCCATGTCCTTTCCCAGCCCAGTATCACCAGGAATCATGTCCATTTTTACGAGTTTTACATTTTTGCCTGGTGACTCATGTCTAGTGCCAATGCAGGAGGCAGTGCGTCCTTTAGCAAGGCAGAAAGTAACCACAGCTATGGTAGTGAGCAGCTGCCATGCGCAGATATTGTAAGAAGATGGAATTTAAAAAACTTTGCCGCTGGACATAAAAAAACACCCCGATAGATGGGACATTATCCAGAATTGTCCGATATCGACCTTCTCGTCCAACGACAGGGTCGGTGTTTTCAGGTATGTAGTTAAGAATGTGTTGTGTAGGTACGGTGGCCCTGAAGCGTAAAACAAAAAGAAGACAAGTCACCACTCAGACAAATAATGAAATAATAATTGCCTAGAAAATGCAGCAAGGCACAGACCTCTGCCACGGCCAAGCCAAAGAACATACACCAGACTTCAGAGGAAAAAACGAATAAAAATCGATCATGTGGATTCTAAATTTAAATCATCCAATTTATTTGTGAATTCTATGTATTTATTTTTCTATTCATTTAGTGAATTATTTGAGTCTTGCATCTTTTTTGGAATTGATTAAATATTCACTTCCAAGTCCAGTTTGATCCTCCACGATTCTGACCGTGTGGAGCTTTCTGCACGTTCGTGGAGTCTGAGGAGCAGGAGGGCAAAGGTTAAGATAATCCTCGATTCCAAATGATCACCAAGTCAATATCCTCAATGACAGGACCTGACAGTGTGTGTGTGTGTGTGTGTGTGTGTATCCTCTATACATTAGCCTGACACTGGCAGCTTGGACAGTTTCTTATTGCTTCTGTCTCTTGGGATTTCACTTGAACCGCACACACTTAAATGACGCAGCTGCTGCTTCGCACAGGACAGCAACAGTAAGTACGTTCGCTCAAACTGTTTGCAAACATTCACAACGTCCCCGTAAACAAAACGCATCTAGAAACCGCGGGCGCATGATCGGACGCACTAGAACAGCTGCGTGTCCAGATGCATATACAATCTGAGCCGCGGATAAATATGAATGAGCAGCAGATTGGCTTCATGCGTTAGAGTGGGTGCGGCGATGCATATTCACTCAGCTCACTGCACAAGTTCACGGGCGTTTCAGACACATTCTCGCATAGGACTTCACCGACAACGCTGCACGCACCCCACAGTGGGTCCCCCCGGCCTTCAGAGGAGGGACTGGTCCGGGGTCAGATTAGAGGTCGGCTGAGGAGTTTTGTCTATGTGTGACTGGGCACTCGTCAACGGTACAGGTGGAAGGGTTTTCCAGGTATTTTAGTCAGCAAAAATAGCAATACCACAATGTTAGAAATGATTATTTACAAATAAGGCAACTTTGGTAGAAGTAGAAGTCGTGTTGGCAACATGTAGTGTGTTTACAGTGAAGCCGGCCTGGTTCCGGCTCTGAATCACTGCCCACATCACCCGTGCTGTTTGGTGATTAGAAGAGGTTTGACGTCGTGCTCGTTAACATCTGTCTCTCCCAGTTGCAAAGGCAGTAATAATAATAATAATGATAATAATAGTAGAATAGGAATGAGGACACCTACATGGCTACGTGTGGCCAGAAAAATGGCATCAAGCGTGGATTCGATTGAGGAAGCTATCCAGGTTCACGTGTCTCTACAGAACTACTGAAGAACATTTATTCATCTGTTCCTAGCAACCACTACAACGGCATCGGAGTCAAAAGAGAATGAGCCCAGCGGGACGGGTATGCCACTCACTGCTAATATGTCGGGACAAAACGGAGCCAAGTAATTCCGACCTCTGGAGCAGAAGTCAGCAAATCAGACTGAATCACTAAAGTGAAAAGAAATGGCAAGTAAGTCTGATGATCAGTGGTAGCGTCAACACACAGACTGAGGTCACAGCAATGTGACCGAACAATTCATGGATTAATCCAACTGTATATCTGATTAAGTTATACTTTAACAAACCACTTGTTTCAGCCCCAGTCATGTCGGTATCATATCAGAATTGAAAAAAGTGCGGTGTTGAACCATCTCTACCCTTCGCCCTTGGCTGCGTTATTATGCCTGTGTGTGTGTGCGTGTGTTCACTTGTGTTCGTGTCAGGTCGGGTCTGTCAGAGGCCTTTCAGGGCAGCTGTTAGCAGCAGACAGCACTCCGAGTTGTCAGGTGTCATTCATGCTTCCTGTCGGCGCCGATGGCGAGCTCGTCCCTCAGGTGTTTTATGCCACCGTGTCCTTCTTCCACTCAGAGCGCAGACTTATCAGGACAGACAGAAGGTAAACCTCACACCACAGTCCAGTCCAGATGTGGACTGACAGCTCACGAGCATCCTTCATCTCTTTTCCTCCAGCTGCTGCTGCTGCTTCTGAAAGGAACTCAGGCACCTGTACAGACATGGGACGGCCGTTTCAGAGACTGGTTTAACGACATGCAGCGAGGCTAAATGTTCAGCGAAGTATCAAAATATTCGGAACCACAGAAGCGGTTTGTTCATCAGGCTTCCCCGCCTTTGGATGTGCTTTGTTGCTATCTGTATCTGTACAGCTTTGTCATACTCCTTCACACGACGCCCTCTCCAAGCGTTCCTCTAGTGGCCTGTGTCAAATCCTCCAGTGGTGACGGAGACTCACGAACCCCCTCTACGCATCCTGACCTCTTGTTTTTTTTCTCCGTTCTTGTAAACTACCTCCACAAAGCTGCTTTTTGCGTTATACTGACGCCCCCACTGTCATTATCTGGCAGAGCTGCCACGTCCTGAAAACCAAACAATCGTACAAAGACTCCCGAATTGTTGTATTTCAGTGCGAATGACCGTCAATCCAGTAAAATCCGGCAGCAGCGCAGCAAGAACCGAGTCTGAAAACGTATATGAATCGAAGCTCTGTATCAGGGTTCACAGTGGATCCGCGGTTTCAGGTGGACTCTGGTGGGCTCCAGCTACAGGCTCAGCGGCCTACGCATCCTAGTGAGTGGGCCAGTAGATTTAAAGAACCACTGTGCTATACTCTAGCATCCCTTGAAATAACGTTACTGTTGGACGACGCTGCAGAATGCCCGAGGCCAGCATTCCCTCTCAGCGCAGGAAGCAGTTAGCCCAGGAAGGGCGTGGAGGTCGGGGTGGCGTATGGGTGCGTAGCAGATCAGACCTTCACCCAGGAGTCGGAGCTCATGTCTTGTCAAAGTCCCACATTTAATATTTGCTTGTTTCAACGGATCTTTTCACTGTGAGTTACCAACGTTTAGTTGACATAACCACAATCTTTCCCTAACCTCAACTGTGGCATAGTCACCACGCACAGAAACTGTACAAAGAAATACATTCAGATAACTTGTTGGACCCCCTGTGAGTGTTTTAGCGTTTCTAGCTAAGATATTCTACTGTACCAAAACTGTTTTAAATTAAAAATACACATTTTTCCCACTTCATTCTCCAGGCAGTACGCACTGTTTTCTATTTCAAGATTTATTGTGGTAGGGCCTCCTGGAATAAAGGGTGAAATTAAACAACTTTGTGATTGAGCCCGATGCAGGGTTTTGCAAAATCGTCATATATCGAAATTCTCTCTGCTGATCGTGATGCCGTGCCAAAACTAAACTGTGAAAATACATTTAAGATGGTACATAAAAGCTTGTGAGTGTGGTTCCAAATCAACTCCGTAGCATTTCGTTATCATGAGCTTAGCGTCGTTTTAGTAACATCACCCTGAGTCCGGTTGTTTAGTTGACACCAGTTGTTTGATTGACAGCTTCCACGTCAGCCGGTAGGAACTGAAAGAACGTGGGCGAACGCGCCAGAGCTCAACTGGACCATACTGAGAAGGTTAGGTGTGAAAGCACTCTGAGCACCTGCTGCAGTGGGACAAGGAACCCTTCCGGTCCAGGATCTAACCGATCGACTGAAAGAAGAACGAGCTGGCGGTAGGCAACAGGCCAAGTACTCCAATATTACATAAAGGAGACATATTCAATCGAACAAACCCTTTTTGAACGATCATTATGAACGGAAAAAAAAAAAAAGGTCCTGTAGCAATGTGACCCCTGGTCTTGTCTTACAAGGCTTTTATAACCAACCTGGCAAGGAAACGTCGTTTAAGTCGAAAATGTTCTCAATAACTTCTAAGACCCTCAAGGCTATTCCATTCATTGATTACCACTGATGGTGATCATTTACATAAGTATGGGAATGTTCAAGGTTAGTTCATGCTAAAATGATTTTCTGCGACCGTTTCAGGTAATCTTCAAAAATAATGCATTTCCTATATAATATCAAGGTCCATCTCCGTGTTCTCCTTCTCTCTCTCTCTCTCTGACGAAGGAGAAGAGCTATTGACTAACCATCAAATCTCCTATCTGCACGCCGGGCCATTTCTCCTTGTCTCAGCACTCCACACCTCCTCCATTATGGCTCATAATCTCATCTGAACAGGCAAATGACCCTCTGAGACGTACGGAGCAAGAGAGGGAGCGAGGGAGAAAGAAAGGCAGGAGCAGAGAGAGAGAGAGAGAGAGAGAGAACGAGCAAAATGAGCATAGCATGGTTTTAATAACATCCACCTGCCCGACACAAGGGAGGTCTGCAGGGAAAACGAGAGGGAAAACCAATAGGGGTGTGTATTTGCATGTATTCTGGATGACGATTCCAGACGTACGTATTTGGCTACATGGGTCACAGTCCAATACAGAAACAGTATAAATGTTTATGTAAAGTTCTGATCCCCTGTGACTTAAGACCAATTTGATGTGACGCAGCTGTGATCTAGAGGACAACTCTAGTGGCATTATCTCATTAACAGAGCAAAACCGACGGCACCTTCTGCTGTCGGCTCCGAGCCCTTTGGTTCCGGCTGAAGACGTAAATCTTTAAAAACACCTCACTAATATACGAGTTTCGTTTTTAAAAAACGGTTCGGCAATTTCCCAAAACAGCTGGCCACTGTTGTTTTTAACAAACCTATTTTCAATTTTTGTGCATGAATTATTTGTATTACATGAAAAGACAAACATTAATCAATTAATCATCAATTTTTATTTGAAGTACTACATCAGAAGTTCCTCAGATATGTCTACAGCCGTACCAGTAAAGTGTGCATGGGAAATTGTGGTGTTTTCAACAAAGCTACGTGGTTTCATGTCCCTGTAAAGAAAACAGCTTATAGTTTCAGTCATTGCCTTCCAGTGGAAGGGTTTCAGGGTCAGGCTGCTTCATCGGCTGTTAGCGTAACCAACCCCGGATCGAATAACCCTGCTGCTAATTTTACCGTTAGCACCCCTGTCGCATTGTTAAATGATACTAACAATGTTTGATTTATGAAACTGTACAAAAGAAACGTCCGGCAGGTGTCGAACTAAGTCTGGCATTTCCTCTAGTGTGAACATACGCATGTGATTGGGCAACGGCAGAGGAGGGCTACACACAAAGAAACTTGGTAATAGCGCTTTTTGACAGCCTTTTTTTTTTTTTAAATCAAACTTAATAATTTTTTTAATGTAATTTTGGTCAGATCTGTGTTGTGTATCAATGTAGCTTTATCACCGACTCTAGCATCAGTTTTCCCATACGTTTGGTTACGGGGCATCCAGACAGAAACCAGCCTTGTATTTTTTTTTTTTTTAGGGGAGGGGGTGTCGCTTCATGTTTTCCTCCACAAGATGAACTACAACACATTAAAGCTGCTCCGAGCGAGAGATCCATATGTTTGGATTCTTATCAAAACACCGCAGAGTGGTTCGCGATATCATGAGAAGGGCCGAGATGAGGATCGTTTTATCTTCTACAATGGCAGGATAAACGCCGTCGTGTCCGAGTTGGGAACTAGATAGCAGTGTGCGGGCGTGTTTGTGCAGGTAATTGTTACCCAGCTCCAGATAAGAGTTTATGGATGCGTGCACGCTTACTGTTCGCCTGAGCACTGCGGATGCAGGAAAGGCTGATCCTGGTTCCACTCGTCCGTCGGCCAGACCTCAGCTTTTCTTTTTCTGGATGCCTCGGCTGATTTACACTCCAGATACCTAGACGGCCTGGAGTCGTCACGTTCCTGGTTTTCCCATTGACTCCATTTTTTCTACTCCATCATCATCACTACCTCTAATAAAAAAAAATGAAAAACCTACCTGTCACTCTCCCTGTTTCTCTCGGCGGGTGGCTAACCACCGCTGCCCCCGCCCCCCCCTCCCTCCGCTGACCATTGATCACCAGTGACAGTGATGTCTCTACTCTACTATCAGACGGCACTGAGTTGTCCCGGCTGCTGTCCACCCAGGGTCTCTCTTGACCCCCCTCCAGGCACCGGCACCTGCCGGTTACCGTGACAACTACATCCTAAGCAGTTATTGGTCCAGCCTGCCAGCCTGCCTGCTCTGACTCGCCTTCTGTTGGCAGCCATAACTCCTGGCAAACGAGGCTTATGATCCCTCGCCTCCTTCGCCCTTTATGGGTGCTTGGGGAGACAATGGGGCGATGCAGACCCTCCTCCTCCTCCTGTCTTTCTCTCAACTGTATTTCTCTTCAACCCCCCTCACACAGTATATGGCTGAAAGTGGTCCATCACAACCCCCCCCCCCACGTGCCCCCTCTCTCAGCTGCTCAGTGATGGATGGAGAGGCAGAGGAATTAACCTTGGCTTTATGGGGACTCCTCTGCCACTCTCCACTGCTGTCTGAGATCCCTGTTTGCTTCTCTGAATCTGTTCTTCTGATCCTTCTGTGTGTGTGCGCGTGTGTGTGTGTGTGTGTGTGTGTGTGTGTGTGTGTGTGCGTGTGTGTGTGTGTGTGTGTGTGTGTGTGTGTGTGTGAAGAGTTCTTCTTTGCGAACACCCCGTGAACAGGGCAAATGATGCATATTGAGAATTGCCTTCAAATGAGCAGCGATTTGTCTCTCGTCAACTGGAGGCAGTTAGTCAAACAGAGAGGGCAGTAGCCATGGCGACAAATCTAAAATACATGTTTGTCATGAGATGACAGCGAACAAATATGACGGATGTTATAAACGTACAACTTTGATAATCTTTTTTTCAGTTTTTTCATCGTTCATCTCAAAAACATTTAAGCTTTGTCTAAAAAAACCCTCCCTTGTTCAGTCATTCACTGTTTTCCCCATACAAAAGAGTGACTCATAAAAAAAACCTGAATAAATGGGTGGAGAAACATGCACAGGTGCGAGGGCTCGCTCGACCCAAATCAACGTGTCAGGGTGCTCTCACACCTCATCTACTGGTTCAGATGTTGGTTTGCCCATTTGGTTTGGCTCATTTGTGTTGGTGCCACACCGAGGCCACCTGAAAAAAGGGGGTCTGGTCTGCGTCCGAGCAGATTCTGCTGCGGTTTGTTTGTTGTTTGTGTTGAGAAGGCAAAACAGACCAACCACAGAACCTGCTGATAGTAGATATGCGATTTTAGCAGGAAATCCAAGCTAACTAACTAACTAGCTAACTAGCTAACTAGCTAACTAACGAAACTTTGCTCACGCGACGTACATTCAGCAGTCCCTTTGTCAGCTACGCCTGTACAATCCAACGTACGGCCACTTTTAAGATCCATCCAAGGTCCTTTCGTTGTTGACATTTTTATAGAGTTGTCAATTGAACCATACGTTTTAGCACTGAGGTCATAGCTAGTGGTGGTGTTGTGCTTGATGTTGAACATCATATTCAGAGGTATTTCTAATATCCTGTCCCCCTCATGTGTGTAAACGGGAAGGACAAGAAACCAAGAAAGACGTCTCAATATAATGTAGAAGTGCTGCAGCTAATCGATTATTCATATTATCGATTAATCTGACGATTATGTTTTTTGATTAATCGTTTGGTCTATACATCAAAAAACTGTGAAAAAGGCCCCATTTTTTTAGAGCTCAAAGTGACATCATCAAATGTCTTATTTTGTCCGTCCAACAGTTTAACACGCAAAATATTCATTTTATTGTAAAATAAGAGAAGGAAAAGCCGCGAATCCTCACAATTTAGTGGCTGAAGCTGTCAAATGTCTGACATTGCTGGCTCTGAAATTTGGCATTTCCTCGTGAGTGTAACGAGCAAAATGAGCGACCGCCCGCTATCAGTCCACGTTTTGGCTCTAGGTTGCAGAGGCTTGCAGATGAGGCAACACACACGACTCTCAAAATCTCAACAAAAATTGTGCAGCCGTGTGTGTCAACAACTGGTGGAGCCATCTTCCTGCCTGGAGCCGAGTTCAAGAGCGACACGTTAGCACCATTCATACAAGTACAGAAGCAGCTGCATGCACATTCATTTACGAGCAGAAAGAGAGGCTCTGGGAATGAATAAATATGCATTTTTGTACAGTTGTAGCTTGTTTTCAACCACATTTTCAAAAAAAATATGTATATGTATGGATCTGGAAGATCCTGCATTGTGCATTGTTCTGAACTGTAAGCTAACTGTACCATTACACCCCTAATGCATCGATTTTTACGTTTGTAACTTGGACACAAATAAAGAACTTGGACACAAAAAAATGGCGCACAGTAAATATAGTACGCTCAGTAGCAAATAGGCAATGTTTCAGACACAGCCTCAAAGACTGTCACGGCCCAGATTCAGTATTTTGTTTTCCCCCTAAAAGTGTGATATAAGAGTGACCATACCTCTGCCAAACAGCTCTCTGCCCTTTTTCCCCATTATCACCATTTCACACACACACACACACACACACACGGTACACCTCCGAACAGTATATTGCGTGCTTGTGGTTTTCATCACTGAAGGCGCCACGTATCACCAGCTACAACATGATTGCACTCCTGTATCAGCGACTGCATCAATCCAATAACTGAGTACTCCGAGGCAGAGTGATCATCGCCGCTGTACGCGCCTATAAAACCACCGGGGTGACATGTCACATAAAGCCACCGAACCCGCTCTTAACCCCTCTTTTTCGCCCCTGCCGACCCTCTCGCCAACCCCTCCGCCCCCAGCCAATTCCAGGTAGCGATGGCGGGAGAGAGGGGAGAGTGACAGGCGCACGGGGGTGAGGGAGGTGGAGGTGATGGAGGTTAATAGTCCGTCTCCCTTTACTGGCTGTTAAGGGCCCAGACAGTCTGTTAGTGCTTTAGTGCCAGGTCAATCGTACATGTCCCCTTGTATTAAAGCTCAGAGGTGACAGACAGCAGGAGAAGCAGGAAAGAGGGGGGGGGCAGGAGCTATCGTAGTTTTTAGTCACAGGGAAGTAGAACAACTGACACAAGCTGTATATGTATGTCAAGCTCGATGGTTAAGTAGGATTAGCCCGTCACAGACAATGGTAGTATTCTTACATATAGGCTACTTTCATGATTTAGTGAAAGTAAGTGAAACTTCTGCTTTTGCTCAATAGTTTTCCAATTTTCAGAGACAAGTGTCAGTATTTTTCCAATTCTCTTAAAGAAACATCCGATTTTTGTCATTCACTTTGTGAAATGGCCATATTTTTCTTCCAATTTTCCCAGTGAGATAATCGGTTACACGAGTTCAAACTGATATCCATGTCATTCATTTAATTCCACTGCACTGAAATTGCTTTTGACTTCAAAGCAGTTGGCTAAACCGCTAAAGCGAACGCATCTTCTTTTATTTCGTCCGCAGTCACTGTAGCCCAAGAAATTAAAGCAGCCGAGACGCTGGACTCTGAAAACTCCGCCGCTGACTTGTGATGCATTCATGTGCCACACTGTAAACGATGCTGGAAAATAACTTTACCCCTCCTCGCATTGAAATTAGTGCTGATCAGTGGCTGTTGTTACAGTGTATTTCATCATTATAATAGATAATTGTACAAGTATTAGTTTAGTGCGTCAATATCCCAACACAAGGAGTGTCAGAGAAAAAAAATCACAAAGACCCACTTTTGTTATGAACTGCATACAACTACGAATATAAAATATTTTTTTATGACTCGACAACTACAAATAGATATGTCTGTGTTACCTACACTCTCTGGTTACAGTTGCCGTTGCCATCTCAGGGCAGTTTTTATCACACCAGAATGCATTAAATGACACACTGTGTGTGGATAACAGAAACAGATATGTCAGCGTTCGGGAATTGCCTTGTGATGGGAGCCGTGCATAACCTGGCAGAAAGCGAGAGCAGGCAAAAAAAAAAACGAGCGCAGAAAAACAGACGCAGATAAATGCACCACGGCCTCTTTCAGGCGGCAGAGAATTCAATGACATGAACCCAAACAGCGCATCTCAGAAATCATGTCGGCGTGAAGAGAGAATCAAGTTTCAACTCTCAAAACTCTGATAACTGCACATTCATTATGTAAGTTGTCATGCATGGGAGCACTTCTGCATACAGCGTACGTACATCCTCATCATTTTGGGCATTTGCGCAGATATGTTTTAGCAGAAAATGTTTTGGTGCCGTGTCATAAACTTAGATTATGCATAAAACGAATTCCAGCATTCCAGGCTTTTTGTCTTCACTCAGTTAGAGTCAATAACCAGGGATTTTCCTTACATCATAGTCCACCACAAGCTCTAGGATTCTGTAACACGGTTTGTTTGGGCGTAATAACGTCACGTATTCCTCTAGTATGCATGCAAATGAGGACACACCGGCAGATGTGGACAAGCCTCTGGCTGCAATGATACAAGAACTTTTTTTTTTAAACTTAGATAACTGGTGTGTTGCTGGGTTAAACGTGAGTTCTTCACCTCCTTTACAACCTTCCTCGCTGCCCTCATTTGTGCATGTGTGTGCTTTCTTTGCACGTCGGACTTCCCGACAACTTGCAGGATCCGATCTGACCTCAGAAATGGCTGAATATGGCGGTCAGATGTCACTGGAAACACACACATACGAAGACACATGCTGGTCAGTCCACGTGGAACCGTCACGCTGTCTGTGTGTGTGTGTGTGTGTGTGTGTGCTGCGTGTGACAGTGAGAGAAAGCGAATGCTCGGTGTTCGGCTCCGATTGTTTCACAGAAACTCCCGTCCTGCTACATGATCAGGTGTGGCGGCTGGGGCTCGTCTGTCTCCCCGTCAGCCTGTTACCGTGACGACAGGAGCCGAACCCTGTCCCCTTTTAGTGTCAGCCCCGGCGACGTCCGTGTCACGTCAGTCTGGACGAACGGCATGAGTGTGTGTGTTTGTGTTTTGGGGGAGCAGCTGAGTGGCCCTGGCAGTCTGTCCCTTAGGATCAGTCTTTCCTGCGTGACCTGCTGACCCCTATACACTCTCTCTCAGACACACGCGCACACACACACACACACACAGTGGAGGTTTCTACATTTCTCAACTGTACTCTCTACTTTACTCAGACGCACAGAGGTAAGAGGTGGCATTGATTTTCACATTTTATTCAGAGTCCTTTTCGAGATACTCAAAGATGCTTTAGATGACAAAAAGAGGTAAAAAAAAAAGTTAGTTCGCTGAACTGTTATTGCTGTAAGGAAACTACGAAAGATCACTAGTTAGTCTTCTTCTGGTGTTTTGGCAGCTTCCAAACAGCTTTAGCTGCTCTACCAAGTGGACTGGAGTAGAGCGGACCCTGATTTGCATGTAGTCGGGGAAAACCGAGACAGATTTAGATATGTGATCTGGCCAGCGAGGACGCATGGATGTGTCTGAGTGTAAACGAAAGGTGGATGGATTTTATCTGGACACTAAGCACTTTGAAGAGCACTCCACCCATTTTGCACTGCACCTCTGCAACACTGTCGGACTCATGAAGGACGATGCAGCAGAACCGGCGTTACTGTCTTTTTTATCCCATGATGCCGACTCAAGTGACATCGCTTTATCAGACTTGACACAGCTCCCTCTGGAGCCAAACCTTTTTTCCCATATGCAGTAGTACTGCGCACCGTACACAGACTCGGTTGTAGAAAATTGATGGAGTTCCCCTTTGAGAGGGCACGATGAGTGAGAAAGTCTGTGACTTAATTTCAGGTTGGCGTGAGGAGCAGCGAGGACAGATTCTGTGGATGTAGAACGCTGGACATCATCAGCTCAGAGTTGGAAGTGGAGACCAAGACGCTGGGCGATGTGACTGAGGTGAAACACGAAGAGGATGAGTGACACTGAACCCGTCCTTAACCATGTATGGTTACATGAGATGGTATGAGAGAAACCACGACTGTCACACTCTCTCTCACACACTCCAGCACACATTTGGAACCACACACACACACACTGACATTGACTGGTGTGGCAGCCGGGAGGAAGAGGCAGCTTCTAAGACACGGGGGGGGGGGGGGGCTGCGCTGCTATTTCCTGCATCTGAGGAGGAGCATTAGACCCAAGACAATGTCACAGCCAATCACCTTCAACACTGTCACATGACTCCTCACAGTTGGCCGTCTTGTCCCCCATCCTCTTTCCTAAACCCTTCTGACAAGCCCCCATCTGAGGGACTCCACTTGTCCAAACACACCTTCCTTCCACCCTTCTCTTCTCTTCTTCCTCTTTTTTCAAATTTTTCCTCTCCTCCAAAAACTCTGCTCCTCCCTCCTCCCTTCCTCTCTCCTCTTTGTGTCCACGCCAGCCCATTGATCTCTGTCAGTATTGAATGTCAGAGGCACGTTCAAAGATGCTTTTCGCTCCCCATTAATAATTCACACTGCCTGAATCATCAATAATAATTCTCACAGAGCAATCATTCAGCTTTACCACCTCTCTCTCCCTGGGTCCCTTATCCCTCTCTTCCTCCCTCTATCCTCTTCCTGCCCAAGGCCATTCTTCCCCTCCACACCTCATTCCCTAGTCAAACATGTCTCCCTCTGTGATATCTCTTTTTGCTTATTCGGCCCACTTTTCTAGCCCGTTTATCCGTATCGCATCCTCGCCCTTTTTTCCCTTGGCAGGGCACTTTTTCACGAGGTCAGTCTCTGATTTTACAGGGATAGATTATCTAAACATGACTGATTCCCACCTTATTCTAATGGAACCAACGGTGGCATTGTTTTCCTACCATTTCCCGCATGTATTAAAACGTTATCATTATTGCACACTGGCAGGGAAGCTGCATTCGGCAGTCTTCTTCAACCTTAGCGATAACTCAAGTCCTGTCAATCACCTGCTCAAAAATGAATGAGGATGGACTATGTGTCACCACCCGGCCAGTGTATATTTACCTTAATAGATATAGTGGAGAGGAGGAAGAGGCAGAGGAGGACAAATAGAGGCAGAAAGCCTCTCTTAATGTACATGTAAAACTCTCCAGTGGGCCCATGCCAAGTGTAAGTGGTTGAGTGATATTGGCAAAGGGAGAGAGGAGGGGATGGAGGGATAGAAGTGTCAGATTTAGGCATTTTCCTTAATGCTATAAGAGCTTATTGATATTTTGATTTTCACTGGAGGCCGGCGGGTGCTGAGGCAGCTGCTTTTTAGCCCCGTCTCTTTTGCGGCTGAGATATGTGGAGTTCATCCCATCCCGCTCGCGGAAAAACCGTCCGGAAAACTGCCTCCTGGGAATGCCGCCACCAGAGAGAGAGAGAGAGGGAGAGACGGAGAGAGGGAGGGAGGGAGGGAGGCAGGGAAGCGGCGAGGGGAGGGTTGTGGCATGCCGGGGAAGCAGGGAACGGGTCATCTAAGGTTCATCAGTTTCAGGACTTGCTTTGCTTCATTTTTAAGACTAGTGGCCCCTACCAGTGGAAGAGATACAAATCGGGGCTTCACACTGCAGCCTGGGATTACTTCATTGAGGAGAGCACAGTCTGAGAGCCAATGACAGCCTTTGTTGTGCAAGACTTTTCTTTTTTTTTACTTTGCCTTGCGGGAGGTTGGGCCTGAGGATGGTGATGTCAGCGTCGGTCAGTTCATCCAACTCAAAGACATCTGAGCAAATGCTGGCCAGGTCGCTGCAACACTTGGTGTGAATATCCCCGGTTCCCAGAGAATGCTAATCATTTTGGTGTCTCTCTGACCTTTAGTGTCCTATTGGCCTCCTGGGCACACCTCTAACCTTCTACCTGACTGACATAGATCTAGTGTTGTGTCATCCCTTGTTCAAGTCATAAGGAGGTGGGTCTGAATTCCTTAGCACTTGCGAGCCCTCCACAAGGCGTGTGTCAATGAGTTGCGAGAAGTTCAGTCGGAGAGTGATAATCATTTTGCAGAGGATGGAAGATATAAAACTGTACTTGAATGTCACAAGAAAAAAAGAAAAGCAAAGATTGTGAAAAAGAAAAGTTCGAAAAATACGCACAGTGTGCCACGTAAATATGTTTCCCATTGCCGACCCTGGAAATAATCTCAAAACCGCTTAGATTCATCTCACAGGTGCTCGGCAGTCTGGACTCCCAGGTTGGGAACCGCTGACACATGAAACGGATGGTAGCGACGGGAATGGTCTCCACAACGGAATGAAAACAGTGCCACAATACAATCACGTTGCATTGACACCTGTGCATCACTGTCGACATTGTGCATCACAATGTCGACGATGACGCAATATTGATCACGATTAATTCATTTTTGGACACAGCTCAGGTTTTACCAGTAATAATAATAATAATAATAACTGCATTCCATTCCGTTGTGCCCCTGATATTTTGGAGGTGAACTCACTGGCATGACTCACAAGGACAACTAAATATAACAGAGCCATCATTAATATCAGTTATACCAGTGAATCTCCTGTTAAGACAAGACGTCCGCCATGAAAACAGCACGTTGGCATGAAGTGCAGATTCAGGCTTTCCAGAGGATAAATCCCTTGGATGATCCCACGACCCTTCTGAGAGTCATTTCAAACTGTCCCTTCCTCTCTCCCTCTCTCGACTGGCAAACCTCTGCTGTGAGTAAATACAAGGACTCCTGCATCTCATTAGGAAGAGGAAGCTCCTAATCACCTCAGACTCTTTAAACCCTCTGAGTCTCTCCAGCCCACTTTTGTCTTTAATTGAAACCGCTCACTAACAACCCTCTCAGGGTTCCAGCCCTGTTTTCACAGTCTGCTCTCCCCCAGGAGGGGCTGCAGTCCCAGAGCAATATCACAGAATACAAAAATCCATCTTGTCTGATTTAAACGTACCGCGGATCAACTGTCTCACACACACACACACACATTGTCGCTGTCAGAGTGTTGAGGGGGTTTAGGGAGAAATGTGGGGTCGGAGTGAAACCGTCCTGCTCTGACTGCTGTAGGACGCGGGTCAAAGTCAAGACACTGAATCTGAGACCAGTGTTGCTGTTAAGGAGCTGTGACTAACACAACCTTTAACATTCAAAAAAAAAAAAAAAAATCTCTCTATCTTGAAGTAATAGTCCACAGAAAATCTACATTTGCACAATGAAACACTCAACTACCGTAGGCTTGATAGGGGGCTGTAAAACATTTCAGGAGCTCCTTCACAGAGAACTGAGGCCCGGGTCGTCCTGGATTTTGCAGGTTTGCAACTGATTCCAATAGTGACAAGTTTTCGCGGTGGAAAAACCGTCATTACATCCATACAAACTTCTCAAAGAACTCCTGCAGCTTAATCCACATCCCCTCTGTCTGTCCTTATGCTCATTAAGTTCCAAAAACCCATGTTTTCACAGAAACATGGCTAAATACACGTTTAGTCTCCTGTTGCGTTCCATTGGAACTGGAAAGTCGGAATTCCTGAGTTCCCAGTCTGAAATTTCAACTGGAAAGCCCCCTAAAGTCAGACCTCCGACTTGAACCCCAACCTCAAAATCCAAGATGGCTGCTCTGTGCATCAACAGAAGTGAAAGCTGTAGACAAACGTAGTAGGAAAAAATCTTCTTAAGCAAAGCAAAAAAAGTTCAGCTACTCTTTGTAATAGAGGTTTAGAGGCATGATAGTGACACCAGGTCAGAAAAATTAAGTTGATCAGTATATGATTGGTTCATGTTCAGGTCAAAGTGAGCGGTCGTAAGGTCAGTACACTGACCCCACCACACTGGGTCAACTTTTAACCCAGCGATGTCTGGTGTGTAATATATCCTTTGATATGTACTGTGTCTCCTTCCTTCAAAGGTTTGTCCATGACCCTCGGGGTTAATAGAGACCTCCGCCACCTGTTAACAGAAACAATTGATTTGTTTCCCTCAGCCTCAGTGAAGCCCACGGGTAAGGGATATTCAACACCAGAGGAGGACACGTTCACCTGTGTGGCACTGCAGGCCTGGACCAGGGTCTAGACTGTACTGGGGATGCACTGCGTGATCCTATGTGAACCCCTACAACATGCCGTAAGGTTTAACAGTGGTTGTATCTGTACAGATAACACACATTTCAAAGGTGTTAATGTCTTTCACATCCCACTTACGCAATATCCTTTGGTGATAATAACTTTACCCAAAAATTTTGAGGTGCAATTTTCATGCAAAGACGCAGCTCAAAGTGCTTCAGATATATAGTAGGATTTAAATGAATGAGTTAAGCAGAGGACAAAAATAAACAAACAAATAAATACATTTTAAACCAGTTAAGAAAAAATAAAATGTACAGTTAAAAACAATATCAACATATAAGGAGAAAGATGACATATTAAAGCAATATACTGAACAGGGTTACTCCACATTAAAGGTGCTATAAGTAAATTTTCGCTATTAGCATTAACAGCTGTTTACTCACCAGTGTAGAAGAAATGTTGCGAGTTTAGTAATAAACTACATCCCTTTACTCACCAAGTCAAGTCTCCAGCAGTGGAAAGCAACAACAACGTTGACTCTTGTTTTGCTTCTATTTCTATCACTTCTTTTCATCTACTTAAGTTAGCATGCTAGCTAGCTAGCCCCGGCCCGTCCCGTCTCGTAACGCCACTTTGTGATAGTGAGTCACTGTATCATCCCGTCTGCCCTCAGTCCAACACGTGAGGCTGCAGAAGTAGCGCCGCCCAGACGGCGTATTCTAACCTCCCGTCTTGATAAGTAAACAGCTGTTAATGCTAACGTTGGCTAAGTAGCGATAGCAAAAACTTACACATAGCACCGTTAAAAGTCGGGTCAGATTCACATTATAATTAGAAATGTTTCTTGTTTTGGCAAGATTTGTATCACAAGATGCTTTCATGTTAAATTATATAATAGGGACATCATTGAAAAACTACATAGAATATAGTTAATATTTGTCATTAATAGGTTATTAGCCTATTTTTTCTCATTAATAAGATATACCACCTTACATGTATTTCAAGAAACTTGGGATGTCTGTATGACTAGAAAATATGTTATTTGAAAACAAATGCTTTGTTCTAATAAGAAATATAGCTCCTCATAAAAGGAAAATTATTTTGTTTGAATGAGAAATGGAGCTCTTCTGTCTTGTGTGAAAATCTAAAATTGTGTTCTGGATGCAACATAAAATAAGAGATTAATTATTTATAGCATTACAAACAAGTGAAAGAGCTTGAAAATCAGCACTAAAAGATACAGGTAAGCAGTAGATTGTCATGGACAGCGAAGCAACATAATCTCTTATCGTTATACTTGTTAAAATCCCTGGCACTGCCACAAATTGCTAGAAATTTCTCATAGATTCTTAAGGAAATTGAGTGAGGGGTGTGATACTACAGTATATATCCTTCAGAGTCTGTGTGTAAGCAGGGTTTGTACAGAAGTGTTAATATACAGTGTGTGTGTGTGTGTGTGTGTGTGTGTGTGTGTGTGTGTGTGTGTGTGTGTGAGTGAGAGAGAGAGATAAGTGGTAAGGGATATCTAACACCTAAGAGGACGGACTCACCTGAGGCCGGTGCCAGTTTTCACTTCCTGTACTTATCGACACCTGCTTCCTGTTGCAGGAGGAAGTGGCCACGCAGCCCGAGTGAAACTGGAGAGAGTGTTTGCGCTGCTACGCTGGGATCGTGTCGGCAAAAAATCAGCCTCCGGATAAATTATGAATGAGAGTGATGGAGGGGATAAGAGGAGGAGGAGGAGGGAGGGGGAGACGGAAGAGGTATGACGTTATAGTGTTATCTTCTGTTTTACTGAAACATCTGGAGAGCTGAGAGGGAGATAAGTCACACACACACACACACACACACACAGAGCGCAGTGTCCCGTTTTCCGACCTTCTTGTCTTCTTGTATTGTAAAGAAATATTTTTACTGAAAAGTGCTACATCAAAACCTATAAGTTCTGTGTTCAAAATGAAGTAAAAGTATAACTAAACCAATTAAAGTGAACAAGAGACAAAAAATGTGGAAGGACGAGGGTGGAAGGATGAAAAAAGGAAGAAAAAAGAAATAAAATAGGAAATGTGTATGGAAAAAAGAAAGAAAGAAAAAGCACGAAAGAGAAAACGTGTTAAGAAAAAGAAGGAAAGAAACTAGAAAACAAAAAAACAAGGATGTAATGGGGAAGAAAGGAAGCACTGAAGGAAATAAATTAGGAAAATATGTGAGAACCGGTGGAAAAAAGAAAGGAAGGAATAAGGAAATTAAATATTAAAGGAAGGAAGTAGTAAAATAAGGAAACAATGATGAAAAGAAACAGCAAAGGGAGAGAGGTAGGAATGAATGAAGGAAATAAATAATGAATATGTGTAGCAACAGAGGGAAGGTAAGATGAAAAGAAAGAAAAGGAAAAAGGAGAAGAAAAACCAAAAAATGTGGAAACAAGGATGAAAGAAAGAAGGAAGAAAGCAAGCAACAAATGGGGAAACAAATGAGGAGAATGTGTTAGGACAGAAGGAAAAAAGAAAGAAGGAAAGTGTGAAAGAAAGAGAAAAACTGGGAGGAAAAAAGGAAACAGGTGAAAAATAAAGAAAGAAGAAAGGAGGAAATTGAGGATATGAATAAGAAAAATGTGCAAGGATATAAGGAAAAATAAATATGGAGGACAGAAGTAAAGAAAAGAAAAGAAAGAATAGGAAGGGAAAAAATGAAGAAAGAAAGGAAAGCAGGAAAAAAGAAAGATTTAGCCATATTTATCTAATTCTACACGTTAAGTCTAGTAGAAAGTGTCACAGAATGAAAACACTCAAGGTAAAACCAGTACTTCAGCCCAGTTCTTCCGCGAGTGTCTGACGTTTCCGGCGTTGTGGTCACTGACCCTGAACGCTCGGATCCACACAGGTGGACGCTTCCTGGGGCCCGCAGGACGCCCCGCCTGTGATGTTTTCACGCTCTGGAGCGCAGGAGGGCGGACTGCGTGAAGGGGAAACTGCAATGAATTAAAAAGAAGCGCTCATTTGATCCATAATTGATCGTCTTTATATGAGATGGCTGGTGAGTAGAAAACAGAGGGAGTCTGATGTAGATAACAAGCGCACCTCCCCGCGCTGTGACGGCTCTACGTGACCGCAGGTTGGAGAGAGGCGAGCGTGAGAGTGCCTCGCTTCCATCTCTTGATGTTTTTCCCTCTTTTCTCTTTTAATGAGTGTCAGAATGCAGGTTTCTTTTCTTTTTTTTTAAAGAGGGGGGAGGGAGGGGTTTGTGGGAAGAAAAACAAAACAACAAGAAAGCAGAAAAAGACCAAAAGAACAAGCGTTTCTGATAAAGTGCTTACGGAGCGTTTACAGCAAGTTCTGCAGACATGCGGTTGAGCGCTGATGTAGGGCACAAGCCCACAAGTCGTGCGGGGGTTTATCTCATTGATTAGAGGTGCACAGCAGGAACAGAGACGGAGGCACAGGTGAGCCAGGGCATAAAACACCGACGCCAAGATGCACCTATCGTTATGTTCGTTCTGCTTCTCATCTCCTGGGTCGTAGAGTGACGGCTACTCCTTAAAGGAAAGCCCTTTTTTTCTTTTTCTTATATAACAGTTTAAGACTCCGTTTTACGATTAGACGTTTTTCACCATTTCCTGCTAATTGGTGGCCTGTCGAGGCTTAAAGGACACGTCTGGTGATATTCAGGGGTTTTTCCTTTTCATGTCAACAAATCCGAGGAAAAGAGCGAAATCAGCAATGAATTGATCCTATTAACAAGTATTGCGCGTGTATCCAAAGCCTGATATCTTATTGCTCTGTGCCTTCGAGCTCCATTGTTGTCCAGCAACTACAAACAAGAAAAAGTGGGATACACACTAATTATTTTGGGCCCTTTTTAGGCGATAATCAGTCTAATTGTGTTACACCAACACCAAGGTTTTTTCGCAGGTAAAACGGGAGCTGTGTGTTTAGTTTCATTACGTAAACCAGACGAGCAGCGGCCTCTGTAGTCCTAGTACATACCCTTTTAAATTGAAAAAGTGCGGTGACACAAAATTTTTTCGCCCCTGAAAGTAAATTGTTGAAAGACTTCGTAAATAATCCCCTAAGAGTCTACAGCCACGCCGGTCCATGAGGCTGTGTCTGGGCGCAGTGGTGCTAAATGCTAACATGCTGATATGTAGCCGGTTTCATGTTTACCACGATCACTATCATAGCATGTTAGCACGCCAACATTTGTTAATTAGCACTAGCACAGCGGTACAGATGGGGCTGATGGGAATGTCAAATTTGATGGCAATTCACCTGGCAGTTGTTGAGATGGTTCAGATAGTGACGTACGTGTATTCATGATTGGCCATTAAAGATGTTTTGCTTCGGTAGGAGACGATGGGCTGAGAGCCACAGACAGGGTGGGGAAGGCGGAGAGCGTCGAGAGACGCCAACGACACGCTGTTGGTTCTGGTCTTTCCATGCGATGTGTTGGCAGAAAGAGAAATATAGAGTATTGTCAGCCCTATCGTTTAAACACAGATCAACTGAGAAGTTCTCTATTTTCCAACAAACAGCCGCCGTCCCGTGACAACCTCTTCCTCTCCTCAACTGGCTACAGGCAAGTTGATTTGTTTACTCGTCTTCTCGCAAAGATGGAGTGAAGACGAAAGAGATACGAAACAAAAGGGTAATGGCCCATCCAATTGAAGGGGTGTTTGTCTGCTTTAAAGCCATGACTTCTTATTAATAAAACAGCAGCAGCTGTCACTGTGCGTGCTTCTTTCTAGACAGGACAGCAGCGAGAAGGCTAATGTGATCACAGCACCGGGCCCCGTGATGCGCAGAATGCACCATCCCTTTTCCAAACAAATAGGGTGAATGATGAACACCCCAGCGACTAAATGCCGATAAGAAGACAAAGAGAAAAAATTTTAATGACTCCTCTCAGTAAACAAGAGGCCGTCTGTCTCCTTCACCCCCCCCCCCAACCTGTCCTCTCCTCTTTCCTCTCATCTCTCTCTCCTTCCCCTCCACCTGTCTGTTCTCGCAGACTGGCGCTGACTGCCGGAGACGCCGCCGTGCGATGAGCTCTGACTGCGAGCTCGGCTGGTTCGGGACGCTGGGCCGTTGTGACAAGGGCTGTCCCGGCCCTGCCTGGCGCCGTCTCCGCGGTGACACGGACTTTGTGGTGACTGGTCGTCTCCATGGTGACGGGGCTGCCAGAGACTGTTGGGCCAGTAAGAGGAAAAACACCTGTCTGTTACCTAACTGGTGCCGGGAAGAGTTAAGGACATATGCTGCGCTACAGGAAACGATGGAAGTCGGATTATTAAAACTCCCGCTCAAAAAGTGCAGTGAAACACAACTTGAGTATTCTACATGTTATATGCTTGGTCAACAAGAGTGGCAGGAGAATACTTACTTTATTTAGATGAAGTAGTATTCATTTTAAAATGTAGTCAAACATCAAATGTAAAGGTCTAACATATTTAATTCTTATACAAAATAAATAAAGGCAAAAGGAAGACAGAAGGAGGGAAGTCTGAAGGAAGGACGGAAGAAAGAAATCAAGAAAAGAATGAAAGAGGGTAAGAGGTAAAGAAGGAAGGACAATAAAAAGGAAGGAAAATTAACCACAGACAGATAATAAAAGAAGAAGGAACAGCAGGATAATATAAAGGAAAGAAGTAAAAAGAGGAACAGAACAAAAACGTCAAGAAAAGACGGGGGGAAATAAGATACGATAGAAGGACACAAGAAAAGGACCGAAGTTGAGAAGGAGGGAAGAAAGGAATCAAGAAAAGAAGGTAAGAAAGAAGAACAGGATAAATGACAGAAAGAAATTAAGGCAAAAAGGAAAGAGAAAGGAATCAAGAAAAGGAAGAAGGAAGAAAGAAGGAAAGAAGGGAGGACAGCTTAATGTAATCATGAAAAGAGGGAGGAAAAGAAGGAAAGACGGATTGAAGTAAGAAGTGAAGAAAGAAGGTTGGAAAAAAGGAAAGAGAACAAGTTAAGAAAACAGGGAAAAGCAGACGAAGGGAATCTGGAAAGGAGGAAGAAAATGAGTTAAGAGGAAAAGAAGGTTGGAAGAAACGAAGCAATGAGAGAAGGAAAGTAAGGATAGTTTTATACTTTCCATATCCACAAGTACGTGAGGGTCCGAGCGACGTAACTTTCATCATCAGGGTGTATGCGAGGCTCTGCGAGGACGTCCGTGTGACCCCCAACTTGTTGTTACGCTCATGGGGCACCAGCCGCACGTGCGTCCTCCAAGCGGACTAGAAAGTAGTAATAATTTAAAAAAGCTACACGTCTGTGGTGTCTGCACGGGGAGAAAACTGAGGCCTAATAAGGAACAACATGAAAAATTGAGAGAAAGGTTTTCCTCATGTTTTGAATTAAGAAGAGAAGGAAAAGAGACAGAAGGAATCCATAAAAGAAGGAAAGAAAAAAGGGAAAACAGAAGAAAGGAGGGAAAAAAAGGTTGATTTGAACAGACTGAGGAGAAAAGAAAGGAAATCAAAAGTAGCTGAAAGACTGAAAGACGGACAAAGGAGTTCAGTCCCAACAGTCTTATTTATTTCATGCTGAAGGTAACAAGTAACTCCAGCCTTCAAATCAATTAGTAGAGTAAGATTTACAATATTTCCCTCTGAAATTGAGTGAAGAAAAAAAAACCAAGTCTTTCAAAAATGAAAAATTCAAATAAAGTTCAAGAGCATCAGATCTGCTGTTAAGTACAGTCGAGCGGTAAATCCGTTCCACCGGTCAACAGATATTTAACATGAGATGATTAAGTCACATTCTGTGTTTGGCGTGGTAACAAAACCTGTTGTGTTTGCAGAGACAGTGTCTGGACCTGCTAAACACCAGCTTGGGTCTCCCGCAGATGAAACTCACTTTGGCGTGAAGCCGAATGTTCGCTTAAAGATATGAAGTGCAATTTTTTGACGCATCCGGCTTTGTCTCCAATGCAGAGGTACACGCCCCCGCTTCGGTTACGCCGCACTGTCCCCGCGGCCACATACACACTGGACTGGAAGTAGCCATCCAGCCTTTAGAACAATCATTTAGCAGATATTTCACGCAGAATAGAAAGACGCAAAGCGACGGTAAATTCAGCCTGATTGAGCACCAAATAAAATAAGAAGTGTCACCACAGGGCCGCCAGAGCACCATTAGATAAATGCAAAATAAAACCTTAAGTACCATAATCACCAATGTGCAATTAAATATGAAATGAAAATGTCAGAGGAATGGACACCAAATGGTCGTAACTGCTGTCCCATATCAGCATCACCAGGCCGGAGCAGTAAAGCTCATGTTTGTTTGCTCCTCTCCATTTTACTGGTGTGTTTTTACGGTCAGGGCTCAATCATATACAGTATCTTAACGATGATGGTAATTAGACAGCAGGCTGCAGGTTTGATTTAGCTACACCGAAACGTACTGAAGGAGACTGATGGACTGCAGGAGGCCGGGGGAGAAAAATCAGAGAAAAACTGAGCGAGCGGGTCGATTGATCCGCGGGTCATAAACAGCTCGGGGTCAGAGTCATGAACTTCTCTTTGGGTTGGTTGATGCAATTAGTCTGGCTTTGCTCTGCGGCTTCACAAGCATGTAAACACGCCCTGTGGCCCTGTATTTATACACCAGGGGATATCAATTTTAAATAAACCACAGAATAAGCAGGTCAAGTAGTGATTAGATTTCCATCGGTAAAAGGGGCAATGAAGACCCTGTTGTCGAGGTTTTGAGATTTACTCTGCTCATTCAGCCTTTCCTTCGTTCAGTCCGGCTGATTGTGCATACGTGTTCTGATGCTGCGTTCCGTTTGACCTGGGAGGCCTGAATATCTGGGTTCCCAGTTGGAAATATCAACTGGGACGCCCCCTGAAGTCCATTTCTGATTGGAAAGTCGGGCACTTCGTGGTTATCAACTGGTACTGCTAACACTGGCTAATACTGGCCAACCTGGCCAGAACTGGTTTACGGACTCATGGCACTGGATGGAACGCGGTCAACTCGGGTGTTACGTCATTGCATGCGCCGACCTCTGAGGTTAATGGAGCACAGCATAGTTCTGCTGTCTTCTCAGACCCTGCCACTCCCACCCGCCTACCGTTCCCACCAGCAGCATCACCTGACCTGCTTCTCCTCCCCACGCACCTGCTCACCTGTTCACCTGTTCCCTCATTAGCTCGCTAGTATATACTTTATATTGGTCCGTTTCCACTTGCTCTCTGCCAGCTTTTCCTTGTGTCGTGTGCCTTAGCCTTCCAGCGCTCTGTCCTTTGCCGGCCTGTTTTGATCCTGATCGTGTTTTGGACCTTGCCTGTGTTTTTTGGACTTTTTTCTTAGCCCGACCCTTTTGTATATTCGGTTGCCCGCTTGGATTTTTGTATCCTTGTTTTTTTCTAAGACTCTTTTTACATCTGCCCCCTGAGTCGTGCTCTTGCGTCCGTTTTCTGAGAACCGTGACACCTGTCTGTGTGTGTGTGCATGTGCATATGGGACTGTTAATGTCCGTCCGTGTGTGTGTGTGTTCGTGTGTGTGTGTGTAGTAAGGTGAATTAAAAGCGCATTGACTATGTGGCAGCACATGCTATATATTAAGGCCAGGCACAACTGGCCTGCCAGCAGCTCAAGCCAGAGGACCTATTCATCTTCTGCAGGAGCTCTGTCCCTGCCCCCCTCGATAAAACCACGGCCTCCCACACACCCGCTCTCCACTCTACCTTACCATAGACCCCATCCCCTCTGTGCACATAATCAAATTAATTAACATTGCTAAGATCCCACACTCATTAATCTAGCCACAGTGGTCAGCGAAAAAAAGGCGAGCTGGGAGTAAGTTTGGCCATGGCAGAGATCTCAGATGTCAAAGGAAATTTAAACAAATTTTTTTTTTTTGGTAGTTTTTTGTGACGCTTGTTTTCATGATTGTAGTTTCAGGGGTTATGATTTTGATGATCATTTATATGACCGCAAGAGGCAGTAACACACCTTGAGCGGCTACTCTGTTAAAAATGCAACGGGAAAGAGCAACCGGTGTGTCTGTTTACAGTGAGCCAGCTGTTGTCTTTTGCATTATATGAGAGATGTGCATGCACAGTTTTTTAGTCTATTGATACAGAATATAAAGAGACAACTACAGCGTGTAAATGGCTAATGCTGAAAAAATTATGTCCATAAATCAAAAATGGTATTTGATACAATAAGAATCTAAAAGATGACTTTAGAATAATGATAATCCAAATTGTCTAATAACACATACGGTATAAGTAAACATATATTCACAGTGATAAGGCAATATAATTACAATCTGTACACTTTCTCTGTTCTAAAACGATTGGTAAAACTCCCGACCTGACCACACACACAAACACAAACCTCAGAAATCAAATACTTTTACTTCCAAAGATCAACAAGCCTCCTGTGTGAGATGAAACAAAGAAATGAAACCTGCCCTTTCTGTCTTGTCAATCCTCTCCAGCTGTGGAGTTTATTTTGGAGCATAACTCTGTCTCACCTATTTTGATTAATTAATATATGATACTGTGAGGACGCAGCAGCTGTACTTGATAATGAATTCACGAGAGTGAGCTGTAGGAGATTGATTAATTCATGACAGGTAGCTTATACTCTTGGCCCTGGGGCTCTCTTGTGGCCCGATCCCACCCTCGCCTACACTCACAAAAATAAAGGGGCTAGCTGGAACCAAAAGTGGTTCCTCAGAGCAATGCCATTGAGGAACAATTCTGGTTCCACAAAGAACCTTTTAGAAGACGGTTATTTAAAGAGCGGTTTCTGTAAATAGCACTTTAAATAATCCCCAAAGGTGCTGCAAAGAACTGTCAAAAAATGGCCAGAACTTGTGAACTAAGGTTCAGTAGATAATCTTTTTTTAAATGGTTTCTTCAGAATTACAAATTAAAGTTTTACAGGCAGGGTGTAAAACAAGTGCATGAACATAGCTGTTAGTATTAAATAACAGTTTATTGACATTTCTTTAAAAATCAAACCATTTCAGTAAAACCGGAATAACATTTAAAGTACAACTGCTAAAAGTCTGCATCTCAAAACCACATATCTAGGCTTGTAAAAATGCTTTTAACACTTTTTAAAAAGTTCAAGGTAATATTAACAGCATTACAGCAGAACTGTACACACACTTAATGTATGTACACATGCAAATGCTGATGCTAAGCTTGAAAAGGAAACCCATGTACAATCTGAATAAAACAGTTTAACAGTACAATTTATTATACAAGTAAAGAGATGAAAATATCAGCCTCAGATAAGCACATTAGAGCTGTATAATGATGGACTTCATGGCCAAGAACTTACAAAATTTGTAGTTTGGGAGAATCATAAACCCCCGACACCATACAGCGTGGCTGCATCTAAGAAATATTGAATGCATTTGCCACTGCCTGGGCAGCTTTTGACACAACGGCGGTCAGAGTATCAAAGTTCAGGATGAACACGTCTAAAAATGAAAAGCTGCAGCCGATTTAGAATTTTTTGAAACATCACACTCTCTGAACTAAACAATAATATGAACACGTTTACACAAAAATTGCATATGCAAATACGAAAGGGAAACCTTGAATAAAGCTTGAAAGTGCGATTCATCAAGCGGTTGGCAACCATTACACTGCAAAAAGTACAGCTGAGGCTGATGGGAATGCCATTAGTTTTGTACATATTCGGTCATAAACCACAGTACTGGACTAATTAAAAATTTAGATGGTGATGATGGTGCTGGATGTAAAGTCAGAAGATCACAAAGGTTATTACAATTGATCCTGGCCCGACCATGAATCTCCAAACCACGTATCATCACAATCCATCCTATATAGCTGTTGAGATATTTCAGTGTGGACCAAAGTGGTGGACCGACTGACTGACAGAGACATGGCCATAGAGCCCGGAGCCATGTCACTAGCATGGCTCAAGATGTTCTCTTCAACTGACTTGAATAAGCAATGTTGTAGACTTGGCCGCAGTCAAGGTAAGGTTTATCTCTCCATCGTCCATTATAATCTTGTGTCCATCCATCTGCATGCAGTCCAGACTCTGAGGGGCTTGCAGTCACTGCCGTTCGGATGATTGTGGGTGCTGGGCTCATTGGATCCTGAAACAACACATTCGAGACTTACAGCTGCACTCAAGTTTAGTTTAGCTTATCAGTAGAGCAATCAAGTTTTCCATATTAACTGTAAAATCCATGTAAAAAAGTCAGGTAACATGAATCATTTCAAAAAACTAACCTTATTGATCACATTGACGTGAAAGGCGTTCTGTCGAAAAGAGATGTTAGGAGGAGAATGGCCACATTCACCGTCTGAGCTGCAAAGAACACATTAAATATCTGGTTTACAAATATCAGTGCAGACGATCCGCAACACATCAGTATGTCCACATTTTACATCAAAGGTCACGCAGCTAATGAGGAAAAGTCAAAGGATTTCAGGCAGGAAAAAAGGGTATTCGGTATTTCAGATATCAAATATCAAATATAACTCGAAAGCAGATATGGGTCAAATTAACCTGCAGCATAATAACAGGGATAACATCAGTGTGCAACTCACTCATGTTGTGCAAGTGAATTTGTTTATTACTTTGTCCCCCAAAACATTTATTTGGATTTGGATCCAGTCAACAACCTATAATTCCCTTCATTCATCAATCAAAAAAATCTCAATGAGGGCTCAAAGGGAGGCCATTTCGGATATTATGAACACTCCGTCAAAGGCTCCACTTTCTGGAGAAATGAGCCTTAAAAAACACCTGAAAATGCTCAGCCAAATAAAGCTCAGCTAAGAGGCTTGCTGGTAGCTCTTTAGTGCAGCCAAATGGAAACTTTGTCAGCTTTCCACTGTTGCGCCATTACCTGAAAAAAAAAAGACATGGTTACCATGGCGCTTATTAATATTACGGCTGTTACCAGATCCCAGGGGGACTTTTTTAAATCCCTTGTTTTGTCCAGCCAACAGTTCGAAACCCAGATATACCATTTACAATGCCATAAAAAAGATAGATATAGACAGATCCTCAAATTGAAGACTCTGAAAACAAAGAATGATCTAATTTTTGCTTGACACATTAATTAAACAATATAACAAAAACGTTCATCAAAATTGTCTTGTTGCTGATTAATTTTCAGGGCTAATGTTAAGATATCATATATATAGCAATGACACAATGACATGTTTTGAAAGGGTTATGCAATAGCGACACTTAAATGCATCATCCCTAATATGATGTATGCTCAAGAAAGTCAACAAACGTGTTCTTTTCATTAATAACATCTGCCACTTTTAAATTATTAGGCTACGAAGGGCCACTTGATGGTATAACAAAGTTCAACTGTTTATAGTACTTAAATAATTTCATTTAGATCATTAACTTGACAGTACCACTATTACAAAATGTATTAACTTGTAACAGTATTCATCAGTCACCATAAAATTGTATTTTCAAGTTGAGTAATTAAGTAAGTAATGTATCTATGTTTTAAAAAAAAAATCATGTGTAATGAACAATTGTTTATTTCCATGAAATAACTAAGAAAACTGATTAACATTGGCAGATGAAGGCACAGTGTCAAAACAATATATTTTACAAGCTACAGAAACCTTTTAAAGAACTCAAATTTTCTAGAGTATTCACTTTACTTACAGAGCAACAAATGTTAGCTAGCTAAATTTAGGCTAATGACATAGGTTAGCCAACTTCGCGAGCTCCGACATAAACAGACGCCCTTCCTTTCTTAAAAGGTGTTTCTCATGAATATTAACACTAGCTAACTTTACGTGTCAGACTAACATGAGGCTAGCGCTCATTTTGTAAAGCGCCAGTTCCAACTCCTTAACATTAGTGTTGGTTAGGCTAGCTACTGTTAGCTTACCGGTACAGACAAGTCCGAAGTAGCGAAACGGTGCGGCGAAAATGCTCACCTCACGTCACCGCTTCCGGAGCCAGTGTTACGCTGCGAAGGGAGGCGGAAAAGAAAAGGCTGGTCTTTTCACCAAACCAGCTCTCTGTCTCTCACCAACAAGTCCACCATCCGCCAGTAAGTAGCCAAACCCCTCCAACAATGGAGAGTATGTTTATTGGATTTTATGCCATCACCCACCCTTAAATACCTAAAGAACATTTTAGTACTACAAAGATCCGTACAAATTATTTGTAGAACCATAAAGCGATCTGTAGAACCATTTAAGAACCATTATTTCTCTGTGAGTACCTCTTCCTAGACCTTTACCCACTTCTTATTGTGGTTTTGTTACCCCCCCGGTCTTTGCTCCATCTGGTTCCTTTGGGACTCCCCGTGACACATAAGGAAACAGGCTCGTTAATTAAAACTTCTGAGACTTAACTGCTATATTTTGGGTGTGCTTCTTTACTACCCTCCCCTGTTTGGTTTAGTTCTCACCCACCTGGGCTGCTGCCTACAGAGTTATATTTGGAATGATCAGGGGAAAAAGACAAAGACGGGAAGACGAAAGCGGAAAAAGAAGAAAATCAGAGAGGAAAGAAGGCGAGGAGAGAAAAATCATGTTGGATGATGGAGCCGGAGAGTTTTTCCAACTGTGCTGCAGCGGAGGCTCAGCCAGAGAGGAGAGCGGCTGACTTGATCCCTCTCCCCTCTCCTCTAACAAGGGAAGATCTGAGCAGATTTCCCCTCCGTGTCTGGAGGAGTACATCCCTTTCATCCCCTCACTTCTCCCGTTTATCTCTCCGCTCTTCCGAGGAGCACCTCCAATCCCTCCACCCCACCCCCAAAGCCTGCAAGAAGGGGGAACCCTGTTTGTGAAGGCTTTAGTAAGCCTCCCTGCGCACACACACACACGCACACACACACAAACGCCTCTTGCATGCCAACACAAACTCATGCTTGTCCCTGTATACTTGTGGGGACAGAATGCATGCCCTATACTTTATTACCTTAACTTTTACCCAAGTCTTATACCGGCCTTGTCGTTAAAACCAAATCCTGGGCGACTTTGGACCAACTTACCAGACTGCTCTCACATTCATTTGAACGAGACCGGTCTGGCGAAGCAGTAAAAAGACAAACTTGTGAATCTGTAACTCCAACTGTATTTCCTGGATTTCGTTGTCTCACCGGTAGCTGAAACAACACACCTCCAGCAACCATTTCCCTTATGTTGTTTTAATTAAGGCCTGTTTTCGGTCTGAAAGCCCACTAGACCTTCAAAAAAAAAACCCTTTGAAGAGGATAGGACTGGACAATAAGTCCTCAGAGTCCAAATATGTCCTCACTTTCCAAAAACGCCTTTGCATCTCATAAAAAAAGTCTCAAGGTCTAAAACTTGCTCCCTCACAAAGGTACACGACCACACTCCAGCAAACACATGCCCTAAGCTTTAACCTAATTCGAACCTTAATCATGACACCAAATTCCTTGAATAGCCCACATCTTCTCATTGTCCAAAAATGTCCTCACTTCCTAAAAGCGTCTTCTGTTTCTCACAATTTCCTCACATCACACAACCGTCCTCGTTCCCCAGAAACTCCTCACTTTCCAAACATTTCCTGTGTCCTAAAAATGCCATTATTTCAAAACAAAACCCTCATAATTTATGAAAAGTGTCCTTGTCTCCTGAATTTCAAAATTTCAAAATTGCATCTTTCTCAAGTTGTAAAACTTGCTCCTCACGGAAAAAGAAGAACAAGAGCTCACTCAGACGCACAGACATGCCCGCATGTGTGTATACACCCACCCACACACACGGGAACCAAAAGCTTACTTGAGATCTCTCAGTCTTGAGCCTAAAAGGATTCCAGGTGTGTGAAAAAATCTGTCTGAAACTCTTTTACAAAAAACAGGAAAAAAACAAGAAGAAAAATTGCAGGTTGATCTCGCCAGCAAATAAAAGAATCTGGTTAGCTGAGAAGTGGAGACTAAGACACGCACACACACACACACACACACACACACACATACACACACACACACACACAGTCAATATGGCTTAGCTTAAGTCTGGTAATATCCTTTTTCTGTTTGTCATCTCCATTAATGTGCTTTGTGAGTGAGTGTATGCAGTCAATTTAGGCCCATTTCCAGCATGTCTGACTCCCTGGTCACCGAGGCCTGGACTGTGTGTCACGGTGAGGATGGGTGTGTGTGTGTGTGTGTATGTTCTTGGGGGCTGACGTTCTGATCAAGCTCCCTTCACCAGGGGACAGCTTTGCCTCCCCATCTCCCCTCCCCTCCTCCCCAGCCCCCCGGAGAGGCAGCAGAGTCATTTGCTCAGTCTTATGATGTCGTCACGGTGTGTTAGTGGCGAGTGGCGAGGCCCTCACGCCAATCCGGCCCTCCCCATGCCTCTCCGCCACTCTCTGTCCCCCTGCTGCTCATCACCACCTCCCCCGGCTTGATGACCCCCCCCCCCCTCGCCTGAGCCCTCACCCCTCTCTCCCACCACCCCTCCTCATCCCTCAGTGGTCAGTGCAGGGGGAAGAGCTGCTGACGCAGGCCGGCAGAGGTAACAAGCTTACCTGCGGATAATCTCCTAAGAGAAATTTCAAGGGAAGAAATAAGAGAGTGAGAGAGGGCGGGAGAGAGAGAGAGAGAGAGAGAGAGAGACGAAGGCAGGAAGGATGGATGGAGAGAAACTTAGCGAAGTTTTTAGTCCCTGACTTGCTGTGCCAAGCACTTCCTATTCTCCAAGCCAACTTCCCCTCCGTGGTCAAGCACTTACTGCTCTCACAATGCCCTCAGTGAGGAGCGGGGAGAGGAGAGGGCAAGGTAGGGAAGGAGAGAGAGCCGCACCAAGAACTCTAAAGGCGGGATGTGGGCCGTCAGTTTCTAATCTCTCATCGAATAAGCTTCAGTGTTCTAATCAAGTTGCTTATTAGATTAAACATTTTGGCAAATATTATTAACCGGATTCATTGTTGATATAAATCTGTGGCTCGGCTTCAGAACAATTTTAATGTGCACAGCTGCCAACTTATTGCACATTGTTCTGGGAAATACTGCTGAAACCTAAGTTATATTACTTTAGTTAAGATTTCTAAAAATACCACGTATGCCAGACTGAAGGGTGAGGAAACGATACACAAGACATATGGCAACATTTGTGAAAATGTGAGGTGTTTTAAAATCCGATATTTTTCTGCTATTAGGGGGCCAGATAACCTCCCAACACACTGCTGTGCTGCTTACAGCGGTGTATCACACACCCATTTCTTATGGTACACTCTCCTTAAATCACTTCGGTTTTCAAAAACGTGTTGTGTAGTCATTGCAGATTAGTAAACCCGGCATTTGCACCATCCCGTAACGAATTACTCCCACTAACTTTAGCAAGGTTAGTAGTACTTAGACACAAGTGCCAATCACTTCACCTGCAGGAACCTTTGTTTTCCATTTTTTCTGCATGACACAAAAATCTCTCTTTCCCCGAGTGATATCGTGTTGAGGTTTTTTTTTTCCACGTATTTTTTCAATGACTGGAGCACGTCGAACCACATTAATCGCCCCTGTTTAGCAGAGGAAGCGGAGGCTTCTGAGGCAGGTGCTGCGTCTTCCTGGTGGTACTGAAGGTTGTGGTCATGAACACGATCGTTGCTGATTTTTTCTGTAGTGTTCTTCTCACTAAATTGGGCCTCTATAGGATCAGTGGTTGTATTTGCACTTATTTTAAGACAGTCTTATGTGCTACAGAATTATAGTATTTTTAAATCTTTAGCAACTATTTGAGTTTTTCTGATGATTTAATGTTTCGTGCACAAAATCAACTATATATAGAGATGGAAGAGACATTGTGGCTTCATCACCTTCTCCTTTTGTTGAGATGACTCCATAAGTGTGTTTGGCTTTTTAATCTCACCGGGACAATCTCTTTCCCCACTTTTCTTATGTGTTGTGTGTTTTTCTTCTTTTTTCAAAATTAATAAACTACTAAACAACAGTAAATCAATTCAAAGTCTCATAGAAACACTTTCTACATCAACTGTTCATCAACAGTGTTCTTCATGATGGATATTCATCACTATTGTATAACATGTAGCACATACCTGTGTATGTTTGAACCAAACATCCGTCTCTTTCGTCTTCTCCCCTGCCCTTGTTAAATTTCAAACATATCTGTATTCTGCCTTTTCAGGCTGGATATCTGGCTAAATGTTCTGCACCATGTCCCACCCCGCTTGATGAAGTTCTTTATTTGTTCTGCGCTGTATGTGACGTTGAGAATTCAGAATAACGAATCTGGACGTTTGCATTAAGAGTTTTGGCCTCTGAAAGTCTGAGGGGAAAACTTGAGCCGAAGCAACGGTAAAACCTGTGTAAAAGTTAAGAGATTAAAAATGCAAACCAGCGGACCGCGAGAGTGTGTGTGTGTGTGCCTGTGTGTGTATTCAGGGGTGGTATGGGCTCTCCCGCTTTTAATCAAGCCTAACTTTAATGAACTGTCTTTGTGCATCACTTTCATTAGCACATTTGCTCAATCAATACGCACTGTGTATTCAAGCAATTCAATGAAAACTATAATGTGATGGTTGGATTGGAAAGGAGTGGCATGTTTGTTTGCGTGCGTGCGTGTGTGCGTGAGTGTGTGTGTGTGTGTGAGTGTGCATGCTTGTGTGGGTTTCCATGTGCATAGCTGTTTTTGTGCGATTCGTATTAATTTGTGTATGTCCATGTAAGTATATATGCACATTAGCCAATTTTGCAGGGCTTTGACCTCTCTTTAATGACTCTGCGTGCGTGTGTGTGTGTGTCTTTCATAGGCTACTTTTGGGGACAAATTTCGGACTAAAGACCAGTTAACCGGGGACGGCCGGTCTGACTGGGGACAAAAGCCGTGTCCCCAATCAGGGAAAAAGCTGAATTTTGGGTCAGTGGTTGAGCTTAGGGTAAGGGTTACGGTTGGGGTTAGGGCGAGTCTCCAGGAAATGAATGCAAGTCTATGTAATGTCCCCAAAACTGACTAAGGCCAACGTACATGTGTGTGTGTGTGTGTGTGTGTGTGTGTGTGTGTGTGTGTGTGTGTGTGTGCAGATGAAAGTGGGCACCGAAGCTCCTAAACCTTGAAGATGCACCGAGATGCCTCCACAATTAACTTTGTCCTGCTCAGTCCGAACCGTCAATAGCGATATCCGTCACTCACTCTCTATTCCTCCTTACTTCTTTCCCATCATGCAGCAGTTAGGCCGCAGAATGCACTGATTAGCCCTCTGACCATTTAATTAATTAGGCTCGGCACTTAATTATGACAAACTGCATTACTGCAGCGGCACGCCGGGGCTCAGGCAGGTTATGTTCGGTAACAATTTGATTTGAGTGAAAATGGGGAGCACTGATGGAGGAGGGGGGGTTTATTGAGCGGAAAGAGACATATGATGAGATTAACAATAATCAGAGCAGCGGGAATAGCCCATGACCAACCGAGGAGGGGGGGAGGGAGGGCAGGGAGGGTGAGTGAAGGGCTGCGATGGATCAAATTAGGTTTTTCTCTTCTCATTAGGATCTGGAGAGCAAAGTGATACTGAGGGTGAGTGTGTGTCTGTCTGTGTGCTCCGTAGGATGGGGATTTAATCTGCTCAGTGCGTCTGCATCTTTTTTACTGAATCTGAGATAATTGTCTAATCTACATTATTCCTCTCTGCTCTTTGTCGGTATAACAGTTAAAGACGATCTTTCATTCAGCGGAGTTTACTCGTCCTGACTCAGTTCTTCTCCCAAATTTGGACGCCCAGTTCACCTGGCTTGTGGTCGCGCCAATAAGGAGCTTCACCAGGCGAGGGGGGTTCAAAAGAACCCACCTCCTCCATGCGCTTCCCCCTGACCATCCAGTGGGAGTCACAAGTGCAGTGACAAGGACATGAATCCCTCACCGGCTTCCCATCACAGAAGTTAGCCATTTAATGTTTGACAAAAGGCACAACCAAGTCAGAAGCACTGTTAATCAGTTCAAACTCCGCAGCGTTAAATCCTGGTCACTACAGAATGTTGCACAGCAAAATTCATTTATCTTTGTGAAGCATGTGGTTCTAGAAGCTTGGAGACAAAGCGAGCAGTTGCAGGGCTAGTCGGTGAACCACCCGATTAATACCAGCCACCAACATGCTTGTACTAGTCAGTCTGACAAACCACTTGCTACCTGCCAGCTAGCCTGTTAACTAGTAAGGCCACAGAAAGTGATGGTGCGACATCTTCGATAGCTTCCCACGTTTTGGACTCTCTGGCTTTCCAGTCCGTCCAGCGTCAGCGTTGTCAAGACCGTTTGCTATCAGTCAACCTTCTGGTGTTTGCATATCAGAGTCTGTCAAAGTTGAGCCTGACTTTGAAGATCTGAGTGTATTTACTTTGCACCTGCAATCAAACTCACCGATCGTTACGATTTCATTTGAATGAATTGATTTTGCTGTTTAAAATGCTAAAGTGAGCAGGCCTTTATAGGGCTTTTAGCCTCTTTCAGCTCATCTTTCTGAGCAGTACAGCTGAGATATTTGTTATTAAATGAATAAATAATCATAGGAAAGTGTAAATATTTAATAAGTATAAAAGTTGTGCTGAAATGATACCACCGTTCCTACTTCAGGGTTGTGGTAGGGTACCGTATAAGTGGACTTGCAGCATTTTCAGGAAATGGCATCTTAAATATCCCAGTACATTGGAGGGACTGTAGCCTATACCACAGTATGATGTTCGTCTCTTGCTATGTCTCAGCTTTTTTTACGTATGGCCATAAGAAAGCTTTAATATATACAGCAATTTTATTTTCTGCGAACAAGAAGCCTGTAGCTGTCTGTAGCTTCACTTTACCGTGAACGATTGACGGTTAACGGAAATCATTTTAATTTCCGTTAACTGTCAAATTCAAGGCAGTGAGTACTATTTTCCCACCTAAAAGTCTATAGACATGGTATTCTTATCATATTTCATAGCTACATTTTTGGTAAACCGGCCGGCCTGGCCGTCTGAATCTTCAACAATCGAGGACCAGCATATGTTATAGGATCATAAATACCATACTCCTTTACTCTTAAGCCATATTTCCCTGACAAAACGTCCCGTTGTAAAGCTGTTAAAAGCTGTTTGAGGAAGGCGTTTAGAGGGATGAACTCTTATTCAGATACACTGTGCACTCTTACATCAGTCCTCTGTGCCACGTACCCTGCAGCCACACCACAATATGATAATGCCCACGTGAATAGCGAGGGGAGTGGGTATGGTAAAATGATGAATTATGATAAATGAGGCCATAGCATAGGCATGAAGGAAGGGAAATCACCAGTCTAATGCACCATGGTGTGTGTGTGTGTGTGTGTGTGTGTGTGTGTGTGTGTCCTGGTGAACCGAGCTTCCCTACATCACAGGTCAGGACTGTTGACAAAAAGAAACAGACTGGGTAGAGAGTGAGGGGTGTGCCTGGAGGGAGGGAGATATGGAGATGGAGAGAATGAGGGAGGAATGGAAGGAGGAGGGGGATGAAAAGGCCGTCTCCCAGACACATATATTAACCCCCCCCCCCCGCGACACTGGGAGTCTGATCCCTTCAGCTCGCTCGGCGCAGATTTAGTGTAGCAGGACCTCCTAACGGGGCAGCGATATTAGCTTGATGCTGCCAGAGAGCGATAACATCCCCACAACATTACACCAACACTGACACAACATCAGCCTCGCGTGGAAGCGACTACACTTGTCCTGTCAGCTGACAGTTGACTGACTTTTTTGTTTTGGTTTCCCTTTTTGCAGGCTAAAAAAAAAAAAATAGACAAATCCAGACGTCAGCGAGTACAAAACAACAACAAATCTGCTCACTCAGATGTTGTGTCGTGACTAAAACCCACTCCGTGTTCCAAGTGTAAACACCTGCTGAAGAATAGAGATATTAAACACACTCTCTGGGAGTCGCTATGGCAATCAACAACAAATCGATCAATCCCATTGGACACGCTGATGCTCGAGCTAACGCTTCATGTCCCCATTGACCGGCTCACACCACACACACACGCACACACACACACACACACACACACACACACACACACACACACACACACACACACACACACACACACAGGCCCGCAGCCCTCACCACTCGCCCTGTGTGCGTACGGCTACTGAACCAGTGGTTAATGATAAAGACACACAATTCCGATGTAATTTTAAACACAATGAGCTGCACACAACCACACCACAGCTACGTGGGAAAATGTTTCATCAAATAATAATAATCATAGAAATAATAATAATAACAGTTCCGATGCGTCTAGTCCGCTGCAACAGACGAAAGGCATGAATGTCTTAGTTAGGATTCAAATTAAGTTAAACA
Organism: Xiphias gladius; assembly: GCF_016859285.1. Taxonomy (NCBI): domain Eukaryota; kingdom Metazoa; phylum Chordata; class Actinopteri; order Istiophoriformes; family Xiphiidae; genus Xiphias; species Xiphias gladius. Next base: position 2,762,828 of record NC_053405.1, read on the forward strand.
GTAAATGTTATTTATAAAGCCTGAAATCGCACGTTTGTCTCAGAGGAAAAGATTATATTAACTGTTAGTGCAAGGCCACACAGGTGTACATACACAAGCTCAATATCTGAGGGTAAATGTGCCTGATGATTTTAGGGCTGCAACTCATGTTTGCCTTTGTTATTGATTAATCTACTGATTATTTTATTGATTAATTCATGATGCATTCGGTGCATAGAAAGTCAGATATTGCCCAAGACACTTTCCTAAATCCCAAGGCGACGTCTTCGACAACATCCGGAAAAACCAAACGCGTCCACTTTCTGATACTGTAAGAGCAGGAAAAAAAAAAAAGCAAACCATGCTCCAACTGATGCTCCAGAGGCTGGAGCATCAGCTGTTTGGCACTTTTGCTTAAAAACCAAATTGAAAATTTTTGCAGATAATTTTCTGTTGATTGACTAGTTGTCATTTTTAAATTGGTCAGTTAACCGTTCATTGTTTCAGCTCTACACATCACACAGAGGTTTGTCGCCCTGGATTGTTTACACGCGTCAATCAGTTATCTATCTCCTTAAATTTCCTCTTACGTCACCAAAACAGAAATACAAAAACAATCATTTTTCCTTTTCCAATGACAGTTTTACGTATATTTCTAGTCTTTATCTGCTTGTTCCAACACTTGATTGGAGCTAAATGACGTTTACAGTGAGTTAAATATTCAACGCGAAGATGTCGATTTTTTAAAACTGCACCACTGAGCATGTTATATTCTAGCCTTGTGATGAAATAAGTACACGTCGCCATTAAACCCAATTACTTATTAAATATCTTCTCATTAGGGACATTATATAGCTTGAAGTGACAATGAGTAAAATATTAAACCTGAACATGTCAGTTTATTAAAGCTAAACCATTACTTTAATGAGAATATTCTAGATGACTTGGGCATCATTTAATACTCATCTCATCAAAGTTGAGTTCAACTTTTAATATTTGATGTCTTTGTGTACTTTGGGACGTCCGCTAGAATTTCATAACAGAAAGTTCTTTGCTTGACCACACAACGTGGCTCTGTACAGATGGAGGCACATGTGCATCTGGTGGGGTCGAAGAGGTCAAGGAGATTCAATGTTTCCAGGTAATCAGGCAAATTTTGTTTATTTAGCTCTGCACTGTGTTCCTGGCTTTCTTTTCCTGTAGAAAAAAAAATGTATGCACTTGTAGTTGAGCTGCAGTTGAGCGTCTAGCAGTTGTTCCCGTGGAGTTTACATGCACTTTAAATGCTGCATCTAATGATTATTTTCATTATTGATTAATCCTTTGATTTATTTATTTATTTTTTTGCAGCGATGAATTGTGTTTTTCTCTATCGTGTCAGAAAACAGTAGAAAGCGCTAATCGCAGTTTCTAAAGCCTAAACTGAAATCAAATTGCTTGTTTTGCTCAGACAACAGTCCCAACCCCAAACATCTGTAAGTTACTGTCCCCGAACACCGGGCAGCTGGAACCGGCTAATGTTTGGCATTTTTGCCTAAAAAAAGACTAGAGCTTGTCAGTTGATTGTTAGTTGGCATTTCATTTTCAGCTGATCGATCAATCAGCTTATTTCAGTTATTTCACGTTGCTTCAGACAAAAGCGTTTGCCAGAAGAGTCTCGTGCGCCCTGACGCACTGTTTATCTGCTCTTTCTCTCCGTTTTGTCTCCGTCTCTCACCTGCACGCATACACACACACACACACACACACACACACAGTGGTGTGAATATATACAGATTTGCAGCTCCGAACGCCCGACGGATATCACAACTGTCACTCAGAGACGACGCTGTGAAGACGGCTAATGCGGGATCGGTACAGCGAAGTGATATGTTTGCTGCGAGTGTAATTTGTGTGGCTTCATGCGGTGAGCGCCCTCACCCTCGCCCCCCTTCTCACCGCAGCACGGTTTGGTTCCCTCCCTGACGAGCGGAGTTCAGAAACATGATCCGCCCCGCTAATTGGCCCCCAATGCCACTGTAGTGACTCAGGTAGACAGAAATACATACTCGCGCTCACACGTACTCAGGCACACGCACCGCGGGCTAATGTCAACAGTAGGGAAGGGTATGGCAGAAAAAAAGAAGACTGGATCTCCTATCAGCATAAGTATTAAATGTGTGTATGTTTAAAAAAAAAAAAAACAACATAGAATTTATTTATGATGAGAATGGAATAAAGGAAGAGAATTCAGGCTCCCATGTGCTGTGAATTAAGAGAGTTTTGATAACCTTTAAAAACATTTGCAAGTCTGCAATTATGCAGACGTGTTTTGTTTGATCCTGAACAGCAAAAGAAAATTTGGTGTGTAAAATTAAAACCGGATTCAACACTTTATGACATATTTCACACAGTTTACACCGAGCGATATAATAAAACTCCAGACTCGTTGGAAACATACGAAACGTCCAGTGCACGATTTCATTCACATTTCCCCAGATTAATCATATTTTCAGAAACTCTGGTTAAAACCAAAATGTTATGCTATGCAAAATTCAAGAGTTCAAGGGGTCAGTTTAACCCAGTTTCTCTTAACTGAATTTAAAATGAATTTCAATCATAAAAAAAAACAAAAGCCAACTTGCAAACAAAATCTGAAATCTGAATGACCAGGGGACAACGTCTCGTAGCGCGTCTTTAAATGTATGCTGTCGATGTCTTTGCTGATTTGTCTTATTTTTGGTTTGTTATTTACACTGTGACCGGTGATTTTCCACCTTCTGGACATCAAAGTCCCTAACGCCCTCTCCAACCAAAAAAAAGAAAAAAAGAAAAGAAAACATCTTCCTCTTAAAACTCCATCAGGTCACCATGAGTTTGACCAAATCGCACTGATGGTTTACTACTGTATAATGTGGATTTACACCAGAATATCTCAGGTGTCGGCTCCCATGTTTCAGGCCCTCCTGCTCCACGTCCTGTCGCTGCCCCCCCCCCCCCCTCCCCAGTGGGTCAGCATGCTGAGGGCAGCAGTTTTTGAAATGTTCCGTGAGCGCATGGGTACCCCCGGCTCTATATATGCAAATCCCATTCATTCCCTGGTCAGAGCGTAATTGACAATCTATGAGGGTTATTGATCGACATGAAGATGTCTCTATGCACATCTGACTGTGTGGGCATGTGTGCGTTTATTTGTTTGTGTGTGTCCACAGGGTGATTTCGGAATAAATTAAAGATGAGGGACAAAGATCCCAAGGTCATCATAAGAAATTCACCTTTGAGAAGGCGTGTGTGTGTGCACCCGTCTATCTGTGTGTGTGTGAGTGTGTGTGTGTGTTGTAGTAGCCTGCAATGTTCAGATGAGGGTATAAAAAAAAAAGAAAAAAGATGGAGTTACCTGTATGAGGAGTCGTTGTCTCATTGTAACCTCGTTTGAACTAAAAAGGCCTTCTTGGCTCCTTCAGACCAGAAATGTTCCGGAGGAAGAGGAAGAGAAAGAAGAAGCAGACTTAAAGACTTCTGAACATCGTGTCTGGACCCAAGTTCCTAAAATCTGAAACGGTCGTTTTCCGCTAGAGGCCTGGTGTTTGTACTGTACAGAGGTGGAAAGTAAGTCGGCACTTTACTTCACCGGGCAAACGACCGGAGCTGGTAGCAGCAGTACATTTACTCAAGTACTGAACCTAACTACAGTTTTCACTTGCTCTTATTTTACTTGAGTATTTTCAATTTACGCCACTTCATACTTCCCTGTTTTCCAGAGGGAAATGTTGTACTTTCTCTTATAAAAATACATTTAATTAACAGCTCTGGTTACTAGGTACTTGGATTTTACCGGTCTACTAATAAAGTAATAGAAGTTGTACCGTGTCCTGCAACAAAACTTAGAGGGGAATGAGAGTTGAATGTCAATCAAACCAAGTCTGTGCACATCTAAAAGTTCAGAACAGGCAAACTAAGTGGGAAAAAAACCTGTAAGGTCGGAGTATGGGTGTGCAAAAGTTTACAAAATAAAACTGAGTTAAAGTTTAATTAAAATGAGCTCCACTTCAACCAGCTACATAGAAACGCTGCTGACATTTTATAACAATTCAACTATTTACTAACGTAATATAGACAGTATGATGCCAAGCCTCCGAAGTCCCGGTTGGCACAGGATAATAACTTGTGCACACGAGTTAAAATCTTTGGAACATTCAACTCGTACTCCACTAAATTTATGTGAATTAAATTATTTAGAATTTACATTCAAAATGAGATAACAACGAGCAAATAGCGCCCCCTACGGCGGCAGGAGATACGCCACAGATAAACTGTTACACGTCCCTGTTGAAAATTAAAATAGATAACCCTTTTATGTGACAGTGCGGCGGTAAAGGTTTTGGTCAGGTTTGGGGAGAGATCGTGGTTCGGGCTGAAGTAAGTACTTTGTTCGGGTTAGAGGACCTTCGCCATCATGGTCACGATAATAAAGAACGATCGTGGTCACGGGGAAAAGAAACAACTCCGACTGTCGGTTTCATCTGAACGTAGACGTGTCGTTTCCGGGGCGTGCGATGAAAAGGCTGATGCCGTCTCACTCGACTGTGACTGCTAGAGGTCACTTAACACCACAATGTAACTACGGGTTATTAAAACCTCCTGCACAAATGGGAGGACAGTCTCTGAGCTGGTGCTGCTACTGGGTAAAAATCCTCTCTCTTTATTTCTTCTTTCCTACTTTCATTCATTTTTCCTCAATCGCTTGTTTCCCTTCCTTCTTTTCTTCTGTCCTCCCTTGTTTCCTTATTTTGTTCCTTTTGTCCTTCAGTTTTCCTTTTTTCTTGGCTTCTTTCCATTCCGCTTTCCCTTCTTGTTCCTTTCGGTCTTCCGTCCCCCCCTTCTTTTCGTACTTTTTTCCTCTCCCTCCCTTTCCTGGCTCAGCCAATCTAAAGGCATGAAAGTCCTGCGAAGCTGGAGATACAAGTTTTTGACCCAAACGCTACACGTTTACGTCAGATTAAATAAGTGTGGGTTTTTTTTTTTGTGTGTTGAGACTTTTAGTCCTTCTGTATCATGAACTATAGTAGGACTATTTGTAATTCTACATTCAGCAGCTCCTTTAATCTAAACTGCTTGTAATTATCCTCCGTAATCTTCTTTCGGGCCGTCTGCTGTAAGGAAAACGTCTGTGAACAATGCCCGTGCAGTAACCTGTACATATGTCAGGTAGTTTGCTGTGTGAGTGTGTTTGCACATCTGTGCATTTAGCACTCATCTTGCAAAACCGCCTCCTCAGCAAGAGAAGCTTCCTCATGTAGAACCGGCAACGTGGATACACACGCGCACAAAAAAAAAACTGTGTGTTTGTGTGTGATCACAGGAAGAAGAGCGGGCGACGGGTATTTACCGGCTGACCAGTGTCTCGCTGACAGATTGAGATTGGGAGGCTTTCGGCACGCGGAGGATTTATGGGCGCATTGACGCCGCTTTCCTCCTAAATTACAGCCTGGCCGGGAACAATGAGATAGCCTGGGAATCGGGTCCGATGCTCTGAACCTCCCCTGGGGTTAACAGTCCCTGACTCAACCCTTTGCACTCCATTTTACACCCCCAACCAGCAGCTCGTCCTCTTTTCCAGCTCAGACAGAAGCAGGGAGGAGGAGAAAACAATCCCGTCACAGAAAATAGCTTTCTTCTTCTTTCAGATATCGAATTTCTTCTCCTAAATCAGTTTGTATTCATTTATAAAGAGAGGCAACAATTCCCTTTTGCCTGGGATTCAAACTATGACCAACGGAATTATACGTTTCCATGACTATTATCATAATTTCTCCAGATTTCCGTTCCCCTGCTGCCGTCACTCCGCGGAGGTCTGTTGATGTTCTCCCTCCTGCAGGGCTGGAGATGGGTCACCTACATCGATTTCACACCCAAAGCTCAGATGAAGGGGGAGAAAATCAGCTGGTCCACTGTCACGTGTGATTGTGTGTTCAGCTGATTAAAAAAAAAAAAAAGAGCAATAAAAAAAAGCGCGCGCTGTAGAGGTGAATTTAGTAGAATGATGGAAGGTATGAAAAAGAGCATTTGAATGATGCACTCTTATGTAAATGGTTTGCATGTGGAGTACAGACACAGTAATTCAGTGTTCAAAGGTTAAACTGTTATGGCCAGTTATATGATTTCATTTGCTTGAGTGGTGTTAGCGTATAGATCCAGTTACATGTGACTGTACTTCTGGTTACTTATTTGACAACGAATTAAGATTCATTTAGCTTAGATGTGGACAAAAAGTCCCATACACAGGAGGCTGAGGTCTTCGCGGGTCCTCTTGGCTCCTAGTGATCGAGATGGGCCGCGTCAAAATTACATTCAAGTGCAATGGGGTCCGAGAAGCTTTCACCAGAGGTCTGTGTATCATGGTGTCTGATGCCTGAGCGGATCCGGGTGGACTTGCGGAACAAAAAAAAACCAAAAACAGTGAAGTGCAGGAAACACGACGTGTATTGTTACCTTTTGTCAGCGTGGCTGCTTTCCAACCGGTGGAGCATCACACTGTTGCCAGCGCGGACCGGAAGACGCCTCCCTGGGATCCGCATCAGCCAATGTGCGTGGGTGTCGTTCGCAGGCGGCTGCATGTTGCTGTTTCTTTGATGCTAAAACGGAGCGGATGCATTATCTTCTTTTTTTTTTATTTCAAACCTGCCTCCCGACATGAAGGTTTATCAGTCAATCTGCTTGTTTTACGCACAGAGCTGCTCGACGAAAAGTTCAATAGTAGTTCAATAGTTTAATAACAACCTTCTCAGTGCGGATCACCACCTCTTCACATGTATCTTTGCAAAAGTAAAAATCTGGCCTGGGAGTGCATTCTCTTTGAGTCCGTTTGTCTTTGAGTTTGGATGGGGTCTAATTTGATCTTGATCTGTGCCTCGAGTCCATATTTTATCTGATACAAAATTGATTTTTTTGAAAATTAATAAATGCGCGTTGTTGGCAGGTTTTCACCGGATCTGTTTCGAATCGAGAGACGGCAGAGAGCCTTTCCCTGCCTGGTTGTAATGAGGGAGGGAAAGGAAGCGAAAGCTGGACAGAAAACAAAAGTAGATTTTGTACTAGAAAATCGTGGAGTTCACCAGGGTTGCAGTCTCTCGCCAACACTTTTTGGTACATACACTGAGTCACCAACAAAAATATTACAAAGAGAAGCCCAGGGAGGAAGAGGGACAAAGGAAATGGCCTTTAGCAAAAGAAAGGATTAAAAAAAAAGAGGAGATTCAGTCAAAAAGAGAAGGGAGATAGAAAATGGGGAGGAGAGAGAGAGAGATGTAGGGTAGCACAGAGGTCAGTAGTGGAGCGGTGAGCTGAGGAAGGGGCTGTAGTGTGTGTGTGTGTGTGTGTGTGTGTGTGTGTGTGTGTGTGTGTGTTCCGGGGGGAAGCAGGTTGTTTATGGCGATCTTGTCACGTTCCGTCTCTCTGGGACAATCAGGAGATTAAGTGTTGAGGAGTGGCTGGGGAGCGGCTGCAGTCACATGCCATTACTCACTCCCTGCATCACAATTAGTGCAAATGGCGCATTACAGGGAAATTATCATCAATATGATATTACGAGATGCTGGCTAAACCAATCAGGGGAAAAATGCTTATCCGTTGGTAACCAAAGACGACTCCGGGGCGGCGGCACGCAGAGGTGACACCTACATGGCCCCCGAGCCCCGAGACAGATGCCGGAGATCAAGAACGTAAACAAACCACAAAGAACCCCCGCAAAAACATGCTGCCGCCAAATTCCGCACAATCCTCGGAACAAAAATGTTTTAAAAGGTTCGGAATTCTGCAGCTTGAGTTGGACCCGCGTCAAAACAAACACAGCGACATACAATCATGCCGGCCATGGCTGGAAAATACCCGAAATCCTATTCAGGAGAATTCTGTTCAAATGGGAGAGAACTGAAATGTGGAGTCACACTTACTGCTGAGTTATGGCCTGTATTAACCCATTTTAAATTTATTTATTTATTTATTTGCCTCTTCGGGCAGCGTAACAAGCAGTAAAGAAAAACACTGACACCTCCCTTATAAAGTTGACTTGGCGAGTTGGTGACTAGCTACACATCCAGCGGACACACAACGAAGTTAGCATTTATTTGGAGTTGTGTTTCTGGTGACCAAACAAACAAACCTTAGTTTAACACTCACTCTCCTTTAAGCTCCCTCCTGAAAAAAAAAAAATCTGACTCCACCATGTTCACCTGTTAGTTGCTAACTTCGTCTGTGCGCCGCTTGGTGCAGAGCAAGGCAGTGGACAGGTTGTTTTGTCGGAGCTTTTTTCACCGAAAATAGCTGCCTGCCGGTGACTGTGACGAGAGTGACCCAGGACAGGAAAGCTGCGAGCAACAAAACCAAAACGATAAGCTGAAAGGTGCTAAAAATCTTCAAAGAGGCTGAGGGGAAGGGCAGAGTTGGGTGATGATTCTCACCTCAAACAAAGTCATCGGAATATTAAGATGTGGATTAGAACATTTTGAAAGTGTTCCTGTATCTGTAGTGCCACCTACAGGCCAAAGGCCATGCGGCTTTTGTAGAAAAGGCTCGCAGTTCGTAAATGCATTGTGCAGCTGCAACCGCATTTAAACGACGCATGCGCATAACAGCTGTCGCACTTAATTTCAAATAGGCCACGTCGACATCCAATTAAAATAAAATGGTTTTCACTGCATCTAAAAAAAAATGAATGACATCGCTCATACGTAATAATATTTTACAAAGATTTGGTGGATAATTTAAAAAAAAAAAAAAAAAGGTGTGGTGGAGAAACTGTACTCACTGGTGCTTTTGTCTTGAACCAACAAAATCAAAAATAAACGAAAGCTTGGAATCAAATTTACAAATCCAGTAGGTTTCTCTCCTCCTCCCGCTGCGGTGGACTGATGTTTACAGGTGGCGTATTGTCTATACATTGAACCAGGTGTAACCGATCCTTCTTTTTTTTACCGTCTCCACCGTGAGGAAAACTCTCTAAGGTTGAAACCATTCAGCGTTTTACACCATGATAATAATAAGAATAACCAAATGAAGGCATCTAATATACCTTTTCTCCTCGCTCTTTCTAAGAGTAACATCCCCTTTCTGGTGGAGAGTATTTTCTCCTTTCCTCTTTGCTTTTAAAAGGCGTTGAGAAGCAGTGTGTTTATCTCCATCACATCAACCGGCCTGTGTTACATGGCTCTCATTAACGGCAGCCCCCGGGGCAGATTTCATTGTAGGACTTCTGTCAAGGCGCCTCCCGTGACGTTCCCCATCAGTTCAGCACATCATCTCGTACTTTCTGATGAGACGGGGCTTCAACCGGGGATTATCTTTGTTAGAATTAACCTCTGCGTTTCCTTTTTTTTTTTTCAATCTGGAGAAAAAAAAGACGTTGAAAACCAAACGCCCGGGGAAATCTCTGTCCCCCTCATCTGTCCTGCTGGTGACAAAAGTAGTGCCAGATAACTTTCGGGTTTATTTATGTAACGAAATGTGCGGCGACTCCACAAATGCCAGTTGGGGTAAAAATAAAACCTGCGACCAAGCCGGGTTGGCATCCGGTGGATGAATGATGAGGGAATTTAAGAGACCAATAGAGAGACACAAGGACGGTGCAAATTAAACACCAGTGCAGAATATGTGACTGTTTTCTGTTTCCTGGTTAGACAGTAAAGAATAAAATGCTTGCTTTGCTTTTTTTGGTGAATAACCTTTGTTCACCCCGCTGTATTAGAGAGACGACTGCAAATCCTCCAGTTCTAGTATCGGCTGTAATTCTCCGCTCCTGTGCTCAGTCCCCTCACTTCTCCTCCTGGCACTTCATCCCTCTCTCCTTCATTACTTCTCCATATGTAGATAGCCACACATTATTATTTCCCTGCCTTATTTTGCTGACACAACGCTACCCAAATGAAGTGAGATATACGGCCCGGCTTATTGGTGGAGATGGCCAATCCCCTCTGGCCAAAACCATTAACAAAATCGACCACACTTTGTCTCCTGGTGGTTTTCAAATAATTGTGCGTTGAGAAGGTGGAGGCTATTTTTAGAGCGTAATCACATGTAGAAAATAATAAACAACAAATCAGCTCAACTTACAGCTGTCCAGAGATTTCTGTCTGTGAAAATAAACACAACTGGATCTTAAACGGAGCTCATAATCTGCAATAATGACTAGATTCTTTACGACACAATTAAGCGGTGGTAAGTAAATTAGGAAGGCAATTAGGAGATTTTTCAAAAAATGGAAATCCAGTGTTTAAGTTAGTCCACCATGTGGTTTGAAGGTCCAATCATGTGCTAAGAGCCCTTAAAATGCATTACTGCACACACCAACCTACTGTATAATTAAGAAATGGCCAAAATACCCACAAATTATAATGTAATTTTATAGCAATTCTTCAAAGTGTTTAAAGTTCCTCCTGACCTCCTGAACCATGAGCTGTGGACGAAAAGTTGTTTTGTATACTTGAATTCCTTCACTTAACATGAGAACATCACTGTAATTAACTTCCCTCTACAAAGATCAAATATATTGATTTTTTTTTTTTTTTTTTTTTCCTTCTTTATAAAAAAGTTTTTAAACAGTTTTTCATCCGACACCTAATCTGGTGCATGACATATTGAAATTAACCTGAAAAAATCCTCAGTGTTTTTGTTTGTTTTCTTTGTTTTCCGTAGTCCGCATCATTTTCTAACATATTTGGCAGCGACATTCTGTGTAAAAGTCTGCGTAACTGCCGCCAAATTTAGACGACATACATCCTGGGTGATTCTGTCAAATGTGATGGCGTAGCAGCAACATGGCTCCCTTGAAATTTTGCACAGTTCATCCTCATACAAAACCCAAATATTCCCTTGCAGCATTTAGGTGGTGTTAAAAAATAATGGCAGCTGTCAGCTAATCAACATAATTGTCTGTCACTGTGTGTATTTTGATGCAGTTCTGGATCCAGGCAAAAAAAGAAAAAGAAAAAGAAAAAAAAATCTTGGCATTTTCTATTATTGAAATAACACATTCAAAAGCGTTTTGCAGCCTGGGTGGAGGTATGTACTCTCTGAGGGCTTTCTAGTTTGGAATTAGAGTTTGCTCCGAGTGTGTATGTGTGTGCAGGCAGGTAAAGCATAAACAGCGTGTGCATGTGTGTGAGAGAGAGAGAGAGGGAGAGGGAGAGAGAGAGGGGAGAGAGAGAGAGAGAGAGGACGAGAGACGGCCAGTGTGGCTCTAGGTGTGGTGCGGCTGGCCCGGCTCATTTCACAGCTGTATAGGGATTAGGTGATGGAGTGTGGTGGGGTAAGCTGTCTCTTTTATCTCATTCAAACATGTTGCTAATTCAGCAGAGAGCGGCTGCCGCGGGAGCCTGTGCCACTAAGCGCTGTATCATTCTCCCTGCCGTGAATAAACTGCTAGTCCTAATCCCCAATCAGCCGCCGTGACACGGATTATCACCCGCGACAAGCACAGCGACCCGGTGGAGAGGAGAGGAGAGGAGAGGGGAGAGGAGAGGCCAATGATAGCGAGGAAGCAGAGAAGCGATGAGAGAGGGGATGATGGAGGAAATAAGAGGGGGAGAAGGAGAGGGGACAAAAAAGAATAGGGGAGGAGAAGATTGAGGTGAGGTGAGGAAGAAAATGAGGAGAGGAGGGAGGAGAACGGGCCAGAAGAGAGAGGAGGAAGGAGAGCTGAGAAGAAGAGAGGGGGAGAAGAGAGGAGACGAGTGGATGAAAGGAAGGAGAGGAGGGGAGAAAGGAGGGAAAAGAGGAGGATAGATGTGATTAAGGAGGAGACAAGACGAAAGAAGAGTGGAGGAAAGATGGGAAGTTGGAGGGGGGAGAAGACAGACGGGGAGGCAGAAAGAGAAATGAGGAGAGGAGAGAAAAAAACAGCAGAGGGCGGGAGAAGATGGGAGGAGGAAGAGGATGGAAAGATGGTAAGGAGAAAGGAGAGAAGAGAGGAAAGGAACAACACGCCTACCAACCACTAGTTACAGCGCTGTATGGCACGCTGGCGAGCAGAGGATGAGGAGAAGAGGAAGAACAGGTGAGACAAGAGGGTAGGAAGGGGGAGATGACAAAGAGATGAGGAGAGAGGAGAAGGCAGAGGAAAGGAGACGAAGGAAAGGAGATAAAAAAAGCAGAAGAAATAGAGGAGAGGAGAGGAGATGAGGGGAAAAGGAAAGGAGTGTAAAAAGGGAGGAAGGAGATGGAGAAGAACTGAAGTGAACAATTTTTCACCCTTATTTAATCATTTTTCTGAACTCTTCCTAAAAAGCAGGCACCTGAATGCCTCACGCTGCATCACCATGGTTTCGCTTTGTGTGTGTTTGTCGTCCCTGTTGTGTTCCTGCTTTTGTGTGTGTGTGTCCCGGAGCTGTAGATTGAATCCTGCCCACAGGACTACAGCACATCCACATGGGACTCGGAGGTTCAAACAAGACCCCAGAGAGAACAGGCCCTTTTTTACATCTGCTAACAGCTCTCCCTCCAATATGTCTCTCTCCCTCTGTGTGTGTTTACTCCTGAGCTAATTGAGATCTAATTGCTGTAACACGGTGTAAAGCCCAAGCCCGAGCCGCCACCAGGGAAATACTGCTAACAGCCAGCCTTTCTCGCAGGGGATTGTGGGTAGCAGAGATGTCACAACTACTTAGTCTCAAAACGGAGCCTGTGAGAACAAACTTTCCCCTCTGCAGATTCAACACACGACTACATGGATAATGCACAACACAAACATGTGGAAGGCGAACCCTGGTTACGACCAAAAACTGACATCTGCAAGTCCGCGTGGTGCTCATCGACTTAATGTCCCGTGAAATCCACCCATCTTCTCAGGTAGTTGACCACAAATGTATACATATATTTTTTACTACTTTATGACAGAGTTGTCCTGATGGGGAAGTGTGATGCCGTAGAAAAGCAGAGCAGCAGATTTTAATCAGGCACCGAAATAAGCCTGAGCTAAGTGCTTCTGTTTGCCTCAGAGGCGGATGTTGCCTCTGTAGGGAGACGATCATCAATGGCATGAAAAAGAGATGAGGTATTGATAAAGTTATGAAACCAATGTTTCAAAACATGCCACATCATCAGCACAGCGATATTAAATATACATCTTCCTTTAACAGTGATTATTGAATTGCAATTCTGAGAAGGAGAGAGAGAGAGATGCAACTAAAACCACCAGATGATCCTTCATCTCAGAGGCTGATGAGGAGGTTTTTTTCTTTGCTCCACAGTTCACGCAGCAGTCTCCTCCAGAAGTAAGCAAACAGGTTCAGACCGTTGCTTTTGTATGTTTATCTCAAACTATGAACTGTTTAAGACAGAAGACGGGTTATCGTTAATTCGAGAAACTGTCTAGTGTCCGCTAACTGATACACAGACATTAAAGGAAATAGAAAGTAAGGCTGTGGGGAACTGCAGGAAAAGAAGTGAGTCAAAAAAATCTAACACTGGTAAGCATGTGTTCGATAACAGTCAGCAAAAACGCACCGCGAGATAAAGAAAAAAAGAGACATTTGCATGGTCCTTTAACTGTGGTTCTTAAATGTCTAGCTAGGGATGGAAAGTGAAATTAAGGCTAGCCCACATGCATGTAGAAAAACTATAATAACGATGCTTTACTACGCCAACAAGCACGTATCGCCTGCCCCGCCCTCCCCACCGCCTCCTGATTGATCCATTAAACCAACCAGTTGCCACCGTCAAAGCAGATAAATCAACCAATCACATGCGTGAATGTGTTTAATCACACATTAGTCTAATGCACATCTCCTGCTGTTTGGGGAGCTGCTTTTACTGCTGACACACACACACACACACACACGGAGGCAACAAGCCCAGCGAGGCAATCTTCCGCCCCATCAGTGTGTTAACTTTCTAATTTACTGTGTTCTTCATGTGGAGGAGCTAGTGAATGAACGTCCTTAGGAGGAGCCTGTATCACACACAGCAGGGGGTGGGAGGCCCCCTGCTGCCCCCGGCACACAATCAGGTAGTCTGAGTGTCACTTGGCTACACACCCCGTGCGCACGGCGGATGCCGCGATGGGGTGATTCTGTGTGTGTACGTGTTTGGGCGCAAACGTTCGTGTCGTGGAGCTTCATTCGTGGCTGAAGAACTGAGCACAAAATAAATTCGAGCTGAAATCGAGCTGCAAGGCGGAATACGGTCACATGCACAGGTGGAAACTGGTAACAGGAATGTTTCTCTGTGTCCTTTTGCTAACATGTTAGCCAGAACAACCTTTAAAGGCGATAGCATGTCACATGTGGGTTTCTCATCTTGCCTCCAAAGGACCCAAAGATCCATTTAGTGCAGCTTTTATTTCAAGATGATGATGGGGAAGGAGCCTGACTTTACTGAGTAGGCTGGGGTTGATACTTCCACTTCCGGCTCAAATGCACGCCGCATGCAACGTATAGACACTAACGAGCTTAAAATGCAAGCGCTACAGCTTCACTTAAACCTACCGATGCGGTATAAATTTGTAGGCTCAAAACTACGTCACTCACAGTTTGGTGCGAATTGTCAAAACCGTGTCTCTGCACATGCTCTGATCTTTGCTGGCACATGGAAACCTGCCCCACTTTGTTGTTGTGACCAGTCCAGTAGTTTTGTCATAACTGACCTTCAGGACGCCAACACGGAACACGTGCGATGCGATGAGGCACAGTATGGATGGACTGAGAGTAGCGCTCGCGTGGTGGCTAAAACGTCAGCGGGAGTGCCAGGGCAGAGACAACAGCAGATGAGAAAGGCTGAGCACCAAAGCAGCCGTGAAAATCCTCCTTCTGCAAGCAGATCCCTATGAAATGGAATCATCTTTTCTTTCTCCACCTCTTTATCTCACCCCGTCCTCCTTAACAAACCCCCATCTCATCCCCTGGTCAGTCCCTTCTGCCCAAATTCCCGTCTCATCGCCCCGCTGTAGAGTACTCTTACTCAGAGGCTCCGGTTGCGTCTTTAAACGGTGCCTCTCACTTTCGTAAAGTGACCACGTTCTGTGGAAAGAGAGAGTCAAACAGGTAAGTCGTGGGGAGGAGAGAGATGGAGAGACAAAGGGAAAGACAAAGAGAGAGGGAGCAAAAGTTAGTGGTCAGCAACACCTCGGGCATCATAAATCAGATTTCCCACAATCCCCCGCGGAGGGGCCCTTCGCTCGGCCTTGTGCAGACACGCTCAGTGGGGCGCGGAGCATCGATTGGCGTTGCCACGCCGATGCTGACTGTGCCGGGTTCGCAGGGCGAGAGGGGCGAAAGGGTGAGGTGGGGTTGGAGGTGTTGGGTGTGTATGTGTGTCTTAGCGGTTGTGGTGGTGAGAGGGTGGGGGGGGGATCTGCCTCAGCATCAAACAGCAAACAGAACCAAGGAAAACGTAGATGTGTGTGTGTGTGTGTGTGTTTGCGCAGTAGAAGGTGCAGACTCGGGGGTAATTTCCTCCCCCATCAGCACACCCTCACTCACTTCAACACTTGCCCCCCTCTTCTTCCCCACTCATCACAATCTTCTCCCCGCTCAGTCCAGGGCAAACGGGGGAAACAAGACCTCCCTGCTGCCGAGGGGGTTTGTGATGAAAGGCCTTGATCCAGCTCACACAGCCAGAGGGCAGCTGTCGACTCAAACGCCGAACCCCGCCGAGGAAACGCAAACCGGCATCAACCAACACGTCAGCTTCATCCGTCACTTTGTTTGAATAGAACTCATGTTATACTGAACTCAGTTCAAGGGAGAGGGATTATAACGCTGAAGTTACGGAGGTCTCTGTGGTTTGTTCACTTGGTGGGAAAATCGCAGCAACAATACACCGTCTTCATTAGAAAGTAGCTCCAACTGATCAAGCATGACACTGTCTGCCAATGTCTCTGTGTCTCTGGGCACGTAAGACGGACGCTGTTGAACACGTCTGGCGGTTCAAGCTGTTTTTTGTGATTTGAGTGGGTTCGGGTTTTCAATCAGCTGATCGCCTCAGCAGATCATCAGTTGAAACCGGTTTCACTAATTAGTCTATTTATCTCCCCCGCGACTTGAAGGGAGTGCTAATCAGTGGGTGGAGTTTCGGGTTGGAATGAAAAGCTGCAGACCGCTGGCTCCCCATGGCGGGTGGCTGGCCTCCCCCACTTTCCCCCACCTTTAAAACACACAGCGTCCCAGCCGTGGGACACTTCGGCCTCGGTAGCGCTGCTTAAGGTCTGTTTTGGTCTGTACCGGACTCAGTCATCACACAAACGTTCTTTGAAAGCTCTGATTCTCCTGACTCTATCTATGTGCAAAGCATTTCGGGATCCCGATATCACTGCACCAGCTGTTGACACAGAATTGGTTCAGACTTGTGGTTATGGCTGGAATCAAAAGGGGCTGAAGAACCATAACCTTTTTATTTGGGTACATTATTTTCAGGCTTGTGCACAAGAATGGGGGGTGTGTGGCGACAGGTTGAAGCATAAACTGGTGCTGCTAGACATTTTAGCCCATTATAAATCTAGATTTTTCCTCATCTAGAATCTCGATTTCTTTGATCTATTTTTCACTGAAAAATCCCAGCTCTGAGTCAGCGTACGTTGGGGCTGAAGAGCATAAGTTTTAAACTGAGTCTGGAAATGTGGCGTTACAAAGACGTGAGGTTACCAGACCCCTGCAACCCGCCCCTCGTCTCTGCTTGACACTCCGGGCCACGTCAGCCGCTACTAGTATAACAAACCAGAACCTCCGGCCGAGCTGTCGGTGGTCGAGTTGCCTTGTGGATGATGCAGGGAGCCGGTTTTGACGGGGAAGAAGACTGCGTAGAATAAAAAAAAGATGATATCTCTGCTTCTGCTGCATCTATAAAATGATCTATTGTGAGTCAAAGACTGTTACAGTTGTGCAAAGCAAAATCGGTGGAGTACTCTTCCAAGATTAGAGAAAGCTCACTGACATGGTCACAAGAGAGCAGCGTTGACCGTTGGTAGGAAACGGGACGGGAACCGTCGTCTCCGGTGTTGTACTTGCGCACTTTGACTCTCTCGGTGAATAGTTCGACACCCTGCTATCCACCTAGACTTCCTCCTTAAGCCATTTTGAAGGCGGAATAACAAGGACCTTTCCTAGTAAGAGAAGAGTGAACGTTGTCTCTCCCGATCTGCCCGTACACTTTGTTTTGTGTTGGGTTTTTTTTCGTCATCCTCTATGAGGATGGAGAGGGCAGGACGTGCATCGTGAATCCCTCCGTGGACGTGAACCAGAGGTGTTTGTTTTTTTTTGTGCGCACCATCCCCGTTTCTGCTGCCAGAAGCAACGTGTAGGAACTGCACGGGCCTTCCCCCCCGTCTTTCCTTCTCCACTACTTCCTCTATCTTTCCATCCCGTCTTCAGTCTCTTTTCCTCTCCCGGCCTCTCTCTTTCTCTCACTCTCTTTCATAAATTTCATTAACAGAGAAATCCCATTAGCTCCCTCTCTGGCCCTGCCTCCCAGGGTTAACAACTTTGCTTAGCCATGTAAATTCAGAGCTTAGTCAGGCCGATTCTCCACACAGCCACCGCCGGATGCACGCTGCCCCCCCCCCCCTCCAACATTAAACGCTATCTTTGTATATGTTCATGTGTGTAAAAATGTCTTTGTGTGTGTGTGTGTGTGTGTGTATGCACGTTGGGCTCTGGGTGTGAGGTCTGTGTAAATCTCTTTCAGCAGATAATCAGGATAGTTTGTGTGTTTGTGCATCTCCATATCATATACATACTGTACATACTCTCAGGGTCTGGCGTATGAGGTTGAGGGGGACCGACACTTATCTCCCGTGGGCAGGACCAAGGCATCTTACCACCGGCCCCGCTGCCCTCCTCCTCCCTCCCCCTCTGTCTTCCACCACCCTCCTTCTCCTCTCTCTGAGGCTTTAGCACACAAACCCAAGAAGATTTACTCCACTTTGGCACCACCACTGACTCGCTGGCTCCCTAACAGAGTGAAGCAGCTTAAAGTGATATTTCACTTCAGGAGAGCATTTTATTCTCCCGGGTGTAACACAGGTATGTCCAGGAATTTGTGGGTGCCTGTGTTGAAGCTTTTTCTCCATCTCACTGGTAATTCTAGTTTAGAAATTTGGGCTATAAACTGAAAAATACATTTTATGTGGGTCAGTCTCCTTCGTTCACGTGAGTTTTAAAAGTTTAAGCTATTAACTTTTTAAAGGGTTTTTTTTTTTTGTGTGGTGCATTTTGAAAAGTTGGAGAAACTGCTGGATATATGTGGATGAAGAAAATAAAAGCAAAACCCTCTTACTTTAATAAACGACCACCACTGAGT
This sequence comes from Xiphias gladius, assembly GCF_016859285.1. Classification (NCBI taxonomy): domain Eukaryota; kingdom Metazoa; phylum Chordata; class Actinopteri; order Istiophoriformes; family Xiphiidae; genus Xiphias; species Xiphias gladius. Next base: position 2,781,071 of record NC_053405.1, read on the forward strand.
TGCCCCTGAACAGGGAGTTTCAGGCCAAACTGCCAGCCCCGGGAGCGTTTCAGGAGTAGAGAGCAATCTCGGTAAATGTGAAGGGCTTTCTGAACACGAACGTATAGGATCCCCTTTTCTCAGACCAATGAAAGCTTAAAAAGTGACAAAAACTGTACGTTAGTATTAAAATATCTAAATGACACACAAATCGAGTTGTCCAGATGTACAAAAGAGCAAACGGTAACAGGACACCCCAGAGGTACTTTATCTCTTTAATGCTACACACACCAACCAAAGGAAAACGAGTTGCTTGTGGTCAGTTTAACTCAGGATTTGGTGAGTTTCAGCAGGAGACATTATCTGGTGACAGAGCATGAGGGAGAAGTATTGTTGCCATGTCTACTGTCAGTTTAATCTACCTTAGCATTGCTTTACAGCTGAAGACCTGTTAATCAGATCAGTGATCAGTTGTTATACTTTTTTAACGCACGCCTGCTTGGCAATCGGGCACGGCGTCAGAATTCGTTCCGGATTTTACTATGCTCATGATAAAGTACATGGAAATACATTATCTTCATAGCAATTTTGTGAGGGGCTCCACCTTGTCTCTCATTTTCTGCCTTGCTTCCTGGTCTTCTTCAGCCCTGCCTCCTCCGTTACTTGTTTTCCTCGAGTCACCCATTTTTCTGCCTTTTTTTTCCCAACAGTGCTCTGCTTCACATCCACATAGTTGTAGATACATTTACTGATATGGGCGGCACTTTAGGCCGAAACACCTTGTTTGAGGGCAACGCATCAGTGACTGACCAAGGAGTGGTTTTCTGAAATTTTTCCTCTAACCTCCTTCCTCTAGATAAAACCACTGGGAACCTTCAAAAAAAAAAACAACCATAAACTAAAGAAAGCGAATAAAGCTCGTGAGGGCCACTGACCCACGTAACAAAAATCACAAGTATTCTCTTTGGCCGTGGCATTAAAGTGGATAACAGCTCAGGATTTCACAGAAAGTGTTCATGCTGAGGTGTGAATGATAAAAACAAATATTACTCGTAAACCACTTTTTAGAATAAAGCCACAGACAGTGAGATCGTATATAGTTCACATTTTAGAAAACAATAGAAGCACAAGAACAGAAACTCTATGAAACACCAAAAAACAACAGAAAGAAGCCACGACGACTACTTTAAACTCGCCACTAAACTCTTTGCCTGCTCCCCCCGTCGCTGAAATTCTCTATAATGTGCTACAGTGACACCGTTCAGCTGTGGAGGTCAGGTTTTCCTCCGTCACACGTCAGACTGTAGCTGGTTCAACCCGGCGAATTAAGCTAAAGGATCTCTGGCTCCAGGAGGAGGATTTGACCCATGAACACGGAAACATGTCAATAACGTTTGAGGGTCAGAGGTCAAGTGGCATAAGCCTGTAAACTCCATTATGAAACACAGCTCTGAGGTTAACGGCAGCGCTCTGATCCACTTCCTGCCGAGGGACGATGTCTTTGGGCGGTCAGCTGTGACTCCAGGCTGACCCCATTCCCTGCTCGCTCTCAGGTGCTTTTTCACTCTATTTTTGGACCACGCTGCTCAATGGCTTCCTGATTGATTGTGATCCTGATCAATGGCTGGCAGTGGCTGGACTCCTGTCCCAATACTGGATCCATAGCGTCTCCCGCCTGTGCCTGCAGCCTGCACCGCTTCCTTCCTCGTCTGGGACTGAAGGAGGTTCATCAATGAAGCTCAGCTCCCGCTCCTCTGTCTACACACTCCAGCCACTTCCTGACCCAGTCAATGTCCTGTCTGTCTCCTGACACACATGCACACTAAATAATGATCCAGTGGCGAAACGTTGCACCAGTAAAGATCCCTGCCCGCTGCCTTTGAATAATCCTCTGAGGACTGATTCCCCCCGATTCCAAAAAAACATATTTTCTCAGCGGTATCCAGCCCTGCACATGGTTTTTGTCTTCATCCCAATAAAAAGGAGATGCCCTCTTCCCGAATCTCTGACTAACCCACACAGCACAAGTTTAGCAGTTTTTATAGGGACTATTTCTTCTTCTTCAAAAAAAAATGGTTCTCAAAACTATCTATATGGCTAAATACTACTGACGGTAAGTTAGCCGTATAGTTAGTTAGTTTGGCTGAAGTCTGAACCCTTTCAACACCAACACACACACACAAATCTAGAGGGCATGCGGAGAGCAGATAGCTCCACCCGAGGTCAAACAACCCCCCAAGTTTGTTCCTGTAACAATACAAACCTTTAGTTTTCCTGTGGTTCGGGATCTGCCGACTGGCTGCGGTAGCGATGGAGAATTCCCGTGTATCGCCTGGGAATAAACCTTAGCTTACGTTTAAAATTAGCTTAGCTTTGAATGAAATGTAGTGAGTTTTATTAGACGGCGCATGACCCATAGCTGTGACTATTCAGATTGATCATGTCAGAGTAGACTATAAGGCTTTTAGCTCAGTTTTTAGATGGTTTTAAGGTTAAACTGATAAAAAGCTTCAAACAAAAGCAAATATGCTTCTTTCCTTTTTTGGAGTAGCCTCACTCTTACGTGTTCTAATTATCAGTCGATCTCTTGGTAACGTTCATCATGTTTCTGTACCTACAGCTGAAACACGACCACATGTTCATTTGAATTGTGGAATTGCACAATGTATTTAAGAATTATTGCATTTTATGTCAAACAGACCAGATCTAAAAGAATGTGGCAACAACATATTGTGATTATTTCATCCTAGGCTTTTTCTGTGTTGTATATTTAATGTGCTTTTATTTTGTCTACTGCATACTTTATGTTATTTGTCACCGGGAAGCAGGTGGATGTCGAACTATGGTATCCGGAAAATTGATGCCTCTACTCGTCAAAGTTATGAGCCAAAATGTAAGGAGAAGGAAAAAGTCAGACGGGTACCGTCACACGGGATCATACCTCCCAGGCTTTAGTGGACTCAAAATGTAAACGTCTCGCCTCTGGACAAAGTGCTTTATAAACGGCCGTACGGCGGCGCTGTCCATACCAGCAACTGATATTTCTCCCTCGACCTGCGGGCAAATTCTCCAGCAAATTTCACTGAAATCTGTGAGCTACTTTTTTCAATAGACCAACAGACGTAAAGAACTGAAATCCTAACCTCCTTGGCAGAGGTAGCAAATTGGAATCAAGGTATAGTCACACGCACACGCACACACACACACACACGCGCACTCCAGCTGGCTGGGGCGAAGGGGAGCGAGGGGGGGAGGGGTTTGGTCACCCACTGTGAAAGCACTTTGGACATCCCTGGGATGAGGGAGGACTGTCAAATCCATCCTGACGGCGTTGCGGCTCTCCTCTGTAGGATCAGGCCCGGATGAGAGCCAGCCGCACAGGCCCAAAGCCGGGGGGATTCAGGCCAGCGACCGGCCAGCGAAGCGCAGCTGTCAGTCAGAGCGGGCGGAGAGACCGGGACTCTTCAAACAGCTTCCACAGGATCAAGGAGACCACTCTCGCCAGCTTAGGGAGAGGCTGGCGGAGACGCAGATTTGAGAGGACAAAGAAAAGGACGTCATGTGAGACGGACTCAAGTCCACAATCACACCTCAGCCTCCAGCTTGGAGCTTTTGTTCGGGGATAAAGAACAAAACAATCATGTAGATAAAGATTAGTCTTCAGTGCAGAGTGTGATGATACGAGGAGTAAACAAAGAGGTGATCAAGGGATGGATAATGCAGGTTTAGGACAGAGTGCATTGACCGATATTGACCTGCTGTCTGTTCTCACATCCAATATTTGACCAGGCCACAGATATCCCACTATACACACCCACACAAACAGGAACTCGCAGGTCACGTACCGCAAACTGAGCTCTGATCAAAATACCGGAGCGGAATCACCATCAAAGAGGCTTTTGACAAACACGCACACCCGCAGCACATGACAGATCGGTACCACTCAAACCGTGTGTGGTGACAATGGTCTTGAGAGGACCCGTGTGAGACGGCAGGGCCATGAATAAGTGATGTCAATAAAACCACGGAGCATGGAGAGCATCAGGGAGCTCACCCACACACAGCCACACACACTCTGTATAAGCTATAAGGAGCTCTGCCTATGGCTGTAGAGATGACAATATGTCGATGGGAACCGGTGCAGGGGACAGTCGGTGTGTATACTGAAAGTGTATTTTTACATGTGTCGATGTGAATATATGTTTGTATAGATGAGTAGGTGGGATTTTTAGGGAATCTGAATCTTAACTGGCATCGGCAGAGTCCAACCGATGCACTGGATACTCTCGCACTCCCCCGGGGATGATTCTTCTACCCCACGACCTGCGAACCTGGAGAAAGTTCTGACCCCGAACCCCTGTGGAAGGGGTCTGAGGCCATAACATTTGAACATGCAGCATTCTGGTGCCCCTTGCAGAAGAAACGTTTCGTTTTTTTTGTTTTTTTTCCCTTCATTACAAACTGCTGTAGGTGCCTTGCCAGAGTTCAGGGGCACGACGACACCACCCCTGCCAAGCCATGCCTGCGCTGCGCATACAGACCCGGAGGAATCCTGCTCAACCGCATTACAGCGTGTTCCAGGGCCTGCTGTTGCCGCCCAGCCACGCGCCTCCACCTTGCCGCTCCGTTTTCCATGACCTCGCCGTTGCAGTCCAGGCTGCCGATGGCAACCAAACCCCCGCAGAACGCCACCGGACACGGCGTGCACACAGAAGGAGGTGCGGTAGCCGCGGCGTGCTGAGCTCCGGAGTCGATCTGATTAAAAATTAAAAAATAAATACGGCCCCTTCTGGAGAATTAACTCGCTGTGACGGTTCCAGTGGGTAGACATGCACCGTGTATACAAACACTGCCGTTGCTGGGGCGACAAAAAGGCAGAATTCGGGAACCTCGGTACTCAGTTGATACTGTAGGTAACTATATAGCATTATAGTTAGGAGGGATCAAGTAGCAACTGGAAAAAATTAGCATTACAAGCCCAAGTTATTTGTTCATTTTGAAGATGTGAAAGAAGCTAGAGGGGAAAAAAGGACAAAAATCCACTTTACAAAGAAACTAGTCTTTTTTTAGTAGTGGACTCTGGTGCATAATCAGCAGGTCATTTACATTTTCTTCCCAATTTTCTTTTCACTTTCTGTTTCTCTTTTCTCTGGAACATTATGTTAAACTGCAACCTCATGTCAAGGGGTCTTTTACTGTAGACTGCGACGGTCATCATCTTCTCAGGCAGGAAAGTCTTGGCTGTGTGAGGACAGAAAATCGGTCTGAAAACTGGTTAAAACTAATCTGCTCCTTATACAAAATGTAGGTATTTTCTGTTGCCAAAAAAAAAATGATCCAAGGATATATTATGGACACAGCGTGTGTATTTGTTTCATGATTCATTGCTGAACAGGTTCCGGAAATCTCAAAGGGGAAAAAAAACAGGCTGGAAATCCCAGCAACTTGACCCCTGACCTCTCACGGTGCTTAAGAGGGTTGACAGGGGAAATGGGTGCACGAGGAGGTGAGGAAGGAGGTGGAGGAGGGGCTGGGGCGGGCGAGGACAGGGAGTTTAATTTTTCAATAGGACTTTCAAGGACACACAGCGGTCTGCCCAGCTCCACTCACCTGAAAGAATGTGTTCGGAGACCAAAAAGAAGCAAGTGTCCTCTTCACACGTCTGCGCATTGGTGGGTTTTTCCTACAGAGATCTGAAATGTCACAGAGCCGTTTAAGAGCTGCGGCAAAATGAAATGTTTTCTTAAAAAGATTACCAAAAAAAAAAAAAAAGAAAGGCAATAGAACAGTTTATTTATTCATTCATTCTCTCGTACCCAGAGGAAGGGAAATGAAAGACCACACACACACACACACAGGCTCCTCCTCCTCCTCTTCCTCCCTGGGTAGCTGTTAGCAGTGTTTCACATGTGTGGAGAAGCTCCCAGCAGAGACGACTGGGAGAGGAGTCGAGGGTCTGCCACTTAGAGCCGAGTTCACAGCGGTGAAAAATTTATATCAGAGACACACCACGCCCTGTGTGTGTGGGGGGGGGCACCAGAAGAGCACTTAAGTCAATACATGCTGAATGAATGTGGTACATGTGTTACCTTAATGCAACAACAGTCATGTACATGTGTGGCGTTTTCTGTTTGGTGCACCTGAGTTAAAACTAAACACTCATCCATTCATTCATGCAGATCTTTCCCCCCCATCCAACTCTTCAGCCGTTCACCAGTCTATTCATCCATCCATTCTCAGATCCGTCTGTCCGTCCATGCACCCATTTATTGTCCAGCCATTCATCCATCCATCCAGCTCTCGATAGCTGAGTACATTCCTTCCTCTGTCAACCCATCTGTCTGTCCGGCCGCTCATTCATCCATCCATCCCTCGCTCCCTCCGTCCATCCGCCGACACCTCCGTCCAGTTATCTATCCGTCCGTCGGTCCATCATCCTCCATCCGGCCGTCTGTCTTTTCATCGATCACTCCGTCCGTTCTCTCCCATGTTACTGGGCTCCCACGGAGCAGACATTCACTCGCCGGAATCTAAATAACGTCCCGCTGTCGTCTGACACGATGGAAGAATGTAAAACAAGTACTTCGCGGGGGCAAAGTGAGCGCAACATTTCCCCACATGCAGCCCCATCAGATTAGATTAGGATTAGACTGAAGCAAACAGGATGTCATTCTGTGTTAATCTCCCCTAAACTCAGTTTAGCTCTACCACAGCTGACAGCTGAGGCCCATTTGGTCTGAGAGAGACGGCTGGTCGCCGCTGCCATTATCAGCCTCGCCTCTCCCTCCGCGCGCGCGCACACACACACACACACACACACACACTTACACAAACACAAACACAGAGTTTACAGAGTTGAGAAGGCCTAGAAGGAACGGACCAAAACTGGCAGCCACCTGAGAGAGCTGATCCACACAACTGCCTCCGTCAGCAACTTCCTCAGAGCTTTTTAGCCACTTTCCTCCTCTAATTCAGCTCCTCGTCACGGCTCGGGTTCACAGTGTTCCGCTCCAGATGCATTTTGGGTTTGACGTCCCCGAGGTCTGAGGAGTAAACGTTACACTTGAGTCTCTCCAGGTGAGTGGGGCGGCCTGATTCCTACCTCTCCATCTCTCCATCCTGTCTTCTTCTCTCCTTTATCCTTCTCCATCCATCCCCTCCATGTCTGCTCCATCAGCACCTCAATACCCGGCCGTCCAATGACAGGGAGGTCCCGAATGACTGACGGGTCACTCATCGGGAGGGACGTGTTCAGTCAATTGAGATCTACTTATTATCAATTATTCACAGACGCACACCTCTCTCTCACAGTCCTCCGACGGTGTGGCAGGTGGAGGCTGAGAGTTCCTTGCTTACTCTAGAGTGGCCTGCAAACAAAACAAACTCACACACTAAACACACACACACACACACACAGGCATGCAAGTGTTTTATACCTTGACCTTCATGACTTCACGTCTAACCCCAAACAATAACCTAACCTTTAACGGAACCTGATTCCAACACTAACGCTTAAAAACCAAGTCTTAACCCGTAGGACCATCACTCTCTAAATCTAAAACGAAAACCGGTGCTCACAAATAGACCGTAGAAGTACATGGATGTGCACCTGTGCACACACACACACACACACACACACTCGGAAGTCCCAGTTGCAGTAGTGAAAGAAGTATTCAAATACTTTACACAATTAAACAAGACTAAAATGTAAAAGTATCCTACTACAGATAAAAGCCTTGCATTCATAAAGCACAGCATCATTTCCAGTCTAATTAACTTGAGTATAAAACGTAGCCATTGACCATCATCAGCATGGTGCCTTTTACACTTACATCACTATACACATAATATTGGTGATGCATTAAAATATTAGTAGTATGTTGATGTTGTAGCTTGTCCGGCTTCAGTCAGCCCTGCAGTTTCTACACAACAGACTGTATTATCGCGCTGCGTTCGAGTCATCATTAGTTGGTTAGCGTCGTCTTTTTGGCCTCAGGTACGGGTTCATATCCGCCAGTAGGACTCACTGGCGGAAATGGTTGATTTTTCTGATTTTCTGAATATCAAACATCTTTCCACAGAGCTTCCATCCGCCGCATTTTATGCACAGTTTCAATGGCGCATAAAAAAACCAGAGTGGAAAGCGAATACAAGTCAGAATATCGCAAAAAAGGTCTTACACTTGGGTGACGTGCGAAAGTGGTTGTATCGATACAAGGAAAAGCTGCTCGCACACGTGCACTGCCACCCTGACCTTTTCTAGACATTACCCAGAGGAGCTGCATGTGAGAACGCTCATTTTCGAATCAGCTGAACCGGGCATTACGCAGACTCTACCCTGCCGGCTCCCCGGTGCAAAGCGTGTACTGTCTGATTGAGCACGTGTGTGGATAGAGCGGGTCAGTGTTTGGGGATAGTTCACAGTGAGCGAGTGGCCACGTGGATGGCGGTTCCACCCCTCGCCTCGTTTTCCAGTAGGTGTGAAGGCGTCGCACGCGCACAGTCTCCGGCTGTGCGCTACATGCGTGAAAGGGCAACTTTCAAAGTCACTCAGTGTTTATCTCAATGCGTTCAGCTCCTAATATTTACACAGTAGTGGATGGAAACACGCACTCGTTTGCATTTTCCTCTCCCGATTTTTCTTGAAATTTGGTTAAAATTTGCACAGCATTTGGATGAGAACTTACATAGGATATTACGCTCAACATGGGGGGGACTGAGAATGGAAAGCAAAATCAGTCAAATGGCTGATTAGTGTGTAAGACTTGAAAAGCAAGCAAAAGGGCTGTTTTTCTCTCTTTCAAGATATTAAGACGGTTTGGCTTTAAAAAGAAAAAGAAAAACATAACGGAGAGTTATCGCTCCCCGCACCGAGCCTCCTTCCCCTCCCATTACATCCTAAATGGGCAACTAAAAGGATTTCCAGCTCAGTGTAGAATAGAGGACATCTCCTGTTCTTTTTGATGCTCCTATTGAACACTTCTTGTTTTCCAGGCTGAGCTAAACGTCTCCTCCTCCTCCCGCTTTCATTTCCTCCCTCTTAGCTTCCTATTAACCCTTCCAAACCTGCCCCCGGTCCGCCCAAATCCAGGCTCAGGAGGAGACAGGCCGAAATGAATAAGGGGCCGAGGAGGGTCAGCTGAAAGGCATGATGGGACTTATCATGGAGCACATATGGGAATTGTGGGGGATTTGAGCTGGAGCGTAGCGGACACAGGAATGGATCAGCCTGTGACATCATTAACCATGGGGAGCTTCCATCCGCTTGGATTTCTGGGATTTCTGTAAGCCAGACGGTGAAGGGTTGGGAGAGGCCGATTGGTCGGGGGAAAGTGGTTCCCCAAGAGTGGCAGACCGGAGCGCCTGATTGGTCGAAAAGCTGATATTGTGATTGAATCTGAAATTAAAAAAACGTTGAAGTTGAAGATAGAAAAAGAGAGCCACAGAGAGAGAATCAGGGATCTTTATTTCTGTCCTCTTTGTCTCTGGTCTGTTCCTGCTCTATTTTTGCTCCATAGCAATAAAGTATGAATAAAAAATATCCTGCAACACACAGACGCACTCCCGCCCGTGTGCCTGTGCGGCCCCGGCAGAGTTTGGAAGTGCCAGTGGATAAGTTTGTCTCCGTCAGCAGCTCCGGCTGCTTGATGGTCGGACTTTGTCGAGGTGTTGTTTTTTCTCCCTTCGTTAGACTCGGCGTTAATTACTAATCTCACGGTCCAGCGCAGGACACTTGTGCTAACGTTAACTCTCTCTCGCTAATGAGGGGGAAACCAGACAAACAGAGGGGATTTACAGCACGACACATGCGCACTATTTCACCGTCACACACACACACACACACACAGGCAAATGGACAAACACACACTGGGGGAAAAGAGGAGAAAGAAAGAAGCTTCGAGAGAGACCAGTGAAGAAGAGTGTGCGTACTGTATAAAAGTTCACGTCTTGTGTAGATAACTAAACACAGAAAGCATGTGTGTGCAAAAGTGAAAGTAATTGGGTTCAGATTCACGTCTTTTCTTTACATGTTTACTTTTACTTGTAGTTCTAAATAAATGTAACTATTAGGCTACGACTGAAAGAGCGCACAAGCTCCACCACTCTCACATACACACACAGTTGGCCAGAGACACACTCCATATATGTTCCCACACACACTGCGCAGCATGCTAAAAATGCTAGTCCAGCAAAATGTCTACCCCATGCCAGATGCGGCAACGGGACCCCCCCCCACACACACACACACACACACACACACACACGTGCACACAAACAATTTTGCTGCTATGCTCTTGAGGGCCCTCGTTGAGATAACGCATTTCTTAGCCCTCAAGCCCATAACGTCAAATTCTAACGCGAACCCTCAGACGGCACAGCGAAAAGCTAAAGACCAGACAAAATGTCCTCTCTTTCCGAGAGTGTCCTCGCATTTCAGTGTCCTTACTTTGAAAAAGCACTCAACTTCTTAAACATGTCCACACTCTTAAAAAACTGCAAACTGGTGGTCATATTCTAAAAACGTTCTCACTTTTCAAGAACGTGTTAGCATCCCAAAGTGTCCTCCCTCTTTTAAAAAATGTTCCTTAACTTTCTTAATATAATCTTCAAGGCATGTCCCCAGTTTCCAAAATCTTTTTTTTTTAAAACCCTCGCTTTGTGAAAATGTCTTAACTTCCGAAAATGTCTTTGTGTTCAAAAACGTTTGACATATCCTCACTTCCTAAAATTGTCCTCAATTTCCAAAAATATCTTTTTTATTTAAACAAAAGCCCCCACTTTCTGAAAATATCCTGAATTTCTAAACTCCTATAAGGTGTCTTTGCAAACATTTCCTCGCTTCCTAAAAATATCGTTTTTCTAAAAATGTTCCTAACTTTTACAAAAATGTGTCACTCTTCAAGAATGTCCTCGTCTTCTAAAAATGTCCTCAACCCCCCAGACGCCCTCAGTCTCAAGGTCTACAACTCAAACTGGTCCTCATAAAGATAGACACACAACAACACACACAAACACACACTCACACGCACAAACACACACACACACACACACACACAAACACACACAAACACACACACACACACACACACACACACACACACACACACACACACACACACACACACACACACACACACACACACACACACACACACACACACACACACACACACACACACACACACACACACACACACAAATTTTCAGTGTCCCTCCAGGACGCCCATAATGACAGACCCTTCTGATGACCGCATCAGTGCGGAGGCAAGGAGCCTCTGGGTGTGACCAGGAGGCTGTGTGTGTGTGAACAGGGCAGGGGAGGTGTGGGGGAGGCACGAGCTGCCTGGGCCCAGGTGATGTTGTCACTGTCCTCCTGTGTGTGTCTGCTTCTGTGTGTGTTCCTCCGCTTGTTGCTCCGCCACAGCCAGCCCAGGTGTGTTGGTGCCGGTGAGTGTTTTTTGCTGAGGCGTGTGTGTGTGTGTGTGTGTGTGTGTGGGTGTGTGTGTGTGTGTGTCGGAGGCAGACGCAGCATTTAAAAGCTCAGGCTTCAGCACAAAGGGAGCTAACCATCAGCGCTTTAGCTGCGGAGTCCGGCTCTGTAGGGAGACCCCCCACCCCCCACCCCCACCCCCCCGTTCCGTCCAGGAGCGCCTCGCCTCCCCCACCACCCCACCCAGCGGACCCGCAGCCTGGCTGGGTGATGAAGGAGAAGCTGTCAATAAGAAAACAGGCCACGCGGAGGTTCAAACAAACTGCTGTTAGAGACACAAACTAACAAGCCTCCGGCCAAGGCCTCTTCCTCACTCTCTTCCTCTCTGTTCTTCTTCTGTGGTCTTCAGCCTCCGCTTTTTAGTTGCTCAAAGAGTCCTTTTATCATGCACGTCACAGATTCCAGCCTCTTCAGCGCTTTGTGCGTTTGATTACACCTGTTTATGTGCTGGTGATGTTGTTTGCTCAGCCACTCTGTGTGTGTGTGTGTGTGTGTTCATGTCGCTGGTGCGTATGCGTTTGTGTTCTGTTAAACCAACCTGCTGACACAAGGTCTGTCCAGTTTAGATGCCGAGCACCGAGGGCGCTGCTGAACTCGAAAACTCTCCTCTGCCGCTTTAAAGTTTACACCGCGGCATTAAGCGCTCAACATCCACGCTCCCGCCCGGCGTCCTCACGTGCACATCGCCTCGGTGTGTGTTTTGGCTGCGCAGGCTCAAAGTTACACGTCAGGGCCGGATCGGGATTTCCCGCACACACACGCGCACACGAGAGGAAAGTAAAGGCCGCTGGCACATTTCACTCTCAGGGTTTTGGGCCTTTGAGGACAGATTTCCTGCAGTAAGATGCAGATGAGTAAGTCAGAAGTGGTTCGCCAACATAGCATGTCTGTCTTACCTCTGGTCCAGGCTGGATTTCGTCTGTCTGTCCATCTGTTTTTCAGGGTTCGTCGCCTTGTTTCGGTGGATGTGTCTCCCGTGGCAGGTGCCTCCAAGGACAATCCACTCTCACTGCGTTTTCTGTTCGTAGACTTTCAGTTGTCCGTGGATCCTACAAAGGAAAATCTGAGGTTATTTTCAGGTTATTTCAATTTGGGGCCTTAGTTTCATAGGAAAGGTTATTGTACTGGAGAGTAACTGCTAAGATCAGCAAACAGAGCAGCCTCACTAAGTCTAATCCAAGCAGGGTAAGAAACAGCAGACTGGTCTGACCCGACAGTTTACAGATAAAGTTCTGTTCAGCTGTGATGAGGTTCATGGCATCAGGCCGGTAGAGGACCGACGCGCGCAGGTAATCGTGAATCCCGTCCCGCGTGTTGCCCTGCAGTCCCGCGTGTCCTGTGACCTTAGATGCTGCCCATGATTAGTTTTTATGAGGCCTAATGAATGCTTATGCATTCTCGGACCAGCCCTGATTAATATTGATGCCGTCCTGGGATTGCTGATGTGCACCTTTCCAGAAGGGCTTGATTATGACCCGTGCACGTCAACACACGAGTCAGCTTGAAGAGGGACGAGAGGGACGCTCGGGTGACGCTTTTCAGCCGGAACATCAGAATACGCAGAGTGTGACTGGGGGATGTTCAGCTGCAGCAGGAGCGAAGGAGCAGCAAAAATGAAGCTGTGAAAAAGTAAAAAGTCTTCATCTTTGGTCTAGTCTGTGATCTGTTGCCGGCCCGAGCCACAAACGGCAACTCCAGTGGCCTTTCTGCGCCAACTTTACATGCATCTTTGTTTGCGAGTGTTTGTGTGCGGCACAGAAAAACAAAAAAAACAAAAACCAAACACACAGTGTTGAATATTTTAAAATGGGTAAAATTTTACATTGCAGTTTTGCCATTTATGGCTTCGCGCTAAGAAACTTCGGTGCATAATCTGCAGTTTATTTGCACTTCCTCCATTTCTTTCATCACTTCCTGTTCCTGGACGCATACTCCCTGAGCCTCCGACATTGCGAGAGGACTTCGCTCTCTGTAAACTGCGGCGTTCAGCCGGGTTGCTGTTCGACGGGACTTTAGCGAATCTGAATCCAGTATTGAATTTATTCAACGTATCCAAACTTTTTTCAATTCCTTTTAGACTGTAATTAGATTTTTTTTTTTTTTTTTTTCAATATTTGGAATTGACTGAAGTTTTCAATTACTGAACGTAAATTTACACTTGTAATCACCTTCTGCTGGTTTAGAAGGGAACCGACTACAGTTTAAGATGCTGCGTAAATCCCAGATTAATCTGACACATTGAAAGATCAGGTGGCTTTTCTCACCTTTTTCATGAGCTACTTGCTCCAAATGCTAAAGGTCCTGATTCAGAGCTATTAAGGTGATAAGCTTAACATGTCGATATAATAAAAGTTAAGAAAAGTTTAACTGGTTCGGATTTCAGCTTCTGGAATTGACGCGATTAGCAAGATCATTTCTCTGGGGACCATCCATCACTCTGTTCATCTTTTTAAATCACTAAAAAAACACAGTCAACTTGTGATAGTAGAGAGGCGTTAATAGCATGATGTGTCTTTTGTTAAAGAAACAGTCTTTGGTTAGGTCGTACCACGGCATTGACGTTGATTTAAACAGCTGATTTAATCCGTCAGTGGTGATGTTTGTCATTTTACCCCGGCGACGGTCGTCGCGTGCTAAAAACGAAACCTAATTTCAGCTGCTTTGTGATGACGAAGCCCATTTACAGATTTTACATTAAAAAAAATAAAAAAAAGTGTTTCTGGTTAAAAATGAGCCAGAACTAAAAAGACGGAGCGTAAAGTTGAGTCTTCCTCAATCTAACGAGATTCATGAGCGTGCTTGGTAAGAGGTAGAAAATGCCTGAGTGCTGTCAGACCGGGATCATGTCATTCAGGTGAGCGTTCAGCTGTCATTCATCCACAGCACCTGGATGTGGCCCCGCCTTCAATAATTCAAGAAAACGGAGGGTAGAAATGGACTGTCCCCATTAGAGCCACCTGTCCTCCGCAGACCTGTCACGCAGCAGGACCGCGGCACGCTCACATTTCCGCCGCACAACGTCCGAATCCGCCGGCCTTTGGGTGGTGAAAGTGACAGCTCTCGGGATTGACACGAGACCCTCTCCGCCTGTTCAAACGCGGCGGTGCCCGCCTCGTTCCCAGCAGAGACGCGGCGGGCCCGCCCGTGTCCACCAGCCGTTTGTTACCCACCACGCATCGGGCAGAGACCCAGCCAAAGGGAAACTGTGGGAGATTAGGAGAGAGAGAAAAGTAAAGGTGGTTAGACAGGTGCGGAAAAGGGAGGCCTGAATAATTCAGTGAGTGGTCTGGCAAGATTTCGTCTCTGTGTTGATGACACTCTTCACCTTTCCTGCCCCTGCTGCTTTTAACTTCCCTCTTCATCCTCCAGTGTTAAATCTTGCACCTGATTTTCATTTGGTACAGTGGTTTTAGTCGCAGTTCAGTTCAGTCGATCGCTGGGTGAACGTGTCTAATTAGTCTCATTTTTTAATCTTTTCTTTTTTCTTCGTGTCTTATGAAACCTGGCTGGCAGGTTCAGTTGTGCCATCTAGTTTGTTTTTTGTTTTTTTCTCCTCCCAAGGGGAAATTCCACCAACACCCAGACCCTGGCGACGCCTTTTGAAATTCGGTATCACGGAGGGAAGTTGAATTCTTCACATCAGGACACATGAAGAGAAGCTAAACGTCCCCGGCTCCAAGACGTTACTGGACACTGCCGGTGCCGCTTTACCACTGCAATGGGAAAAAAAACTGTGATTGTTTAAAACGGCAGCGAAACACTCGGTCAGGTGACCTAGTGTTGACCTGTACCGTTACTGCCAGCGGTGCAGTCTAAGTACATTTACTCTGGTACTATACTCACTCACTGCTGTAGTACAAATTTGAGGTACTTTTCATGCTACTTTTTACTTTAAACTCCACCACATTTCAGAGGAAAGTGTTGTACTTTTTACTAACTTTATAAATCAAGATTTTATATTCAAAACATATGAAGAGCTCGTAAAATATGATGCTCTGCTATAGGTTAAACTACCCAACAGTATCGACAATTGTAGTTGAAATTACTGATTGACTCATTGCTTAGACAGAAAATGAGTTTTGATAATCGGTTAGGTCATTTTTAATGTAACAATGACAAACATTTCATGGTATCAGCTTCTCAGATGTGAAGATTTGCTGCTTCATTACTTTTTTGGTTGAATTTATTTTGTTCCCTTTGGGCTCCGGGTAATTGTGATTGGCACTGATTCCAAAATTTTCCAATCAGTTAATGTCCAAAATGATCAGAAGATGAATCCATAATGAAAATAATTAGCAGTTGCAGTTTTAAATAGAGGGAAACTGCTGTAATAATACGTTTATGTGATGACAACTGGGCAAACTTTATTTACCATGAGATGCAGCGGAAAGCTGAAGAAAAGCTCGTTGTAGGGCCGTGAGTTTGACGCAGTTTTGGTTTACAAACGTCCATTTTGATCTGACCGCCATTATGTTTTCATTGCGGAAAAACAGTTGTCAACCATATGTGCATTTCATAGCGGTGAAGTTCCCATCCACCTTTGCAAAGAGCTAAAGTTTCGTTCCCAGGCGTTGTACCTCCGGCTTGGTCGTGCGTTCCAAGAAACACGATTGGCCGCGTTCGAGGTTGGGAAGCCAGTGAGGGATCGCCCCCTTGTCACTCCAGTAGTGACTCCTACCGTTTAGTTGGGGCGCCTGCCAGAGACGAGGACTGTGGTACAGAGGGGGACTGGACACCTTAAACTGGGAGGAAACAATTAACAATTAGAATTTCTTTTAAAAACTGTCGTCATTAGTGTGTTAGCTAAGCACTGCGGCTTATAGTCGTTCAATGTGCCAACTTCTGGCAATAAGTGAAATGTTAAACCTTAACTTTGTCCCACACTCAGATTTCCTTGTTTACAGACAGAGGTCCCAGAAAAACAAACCTTTTTCGACGCAATAACCTTCACAGCCAATAATACCGACATTTAAAAAAAAGGCCATTGAAGTCGCTCACTCTGTCAAAAGTACTTTGCCATGAACTCTCTGCCTGTTAAATTAGCCAACAGCAGCAGAAAATGTGTTTTAGGAAACACAACAACTTGCTTCTCTGGACAGCTATAAATCATTGTTTACTTTGATTTATCAGGATGGACTGATCAATCAGAGGGATATTTAAAACTTTTAAACTTTTGCAGCAGAAAGGAGAAGAGACCTTTAACATTTTTAACGCTTTAGAAAATAGTCCGAGAGCATCTGAAGCTGCAGCAAATGTTCCAACTGTTTTCCACTCAGCTGTATGAGCACGTTCAGTATTCACTCATGTTGGTCCGTTCTTGTTATTTTCTTCTGCCTGCTGCTGTTCTTTTCCTCCGCCTCGTCTTTCCTCTCATCATGTCTTTCTCCTGTGTGTTTAGTCTCTGCTGACCGTGCATTTCTTCATCAGCATTGATACTCACTTTACACCCATACAAGGCTCTCTCACACACACACACACACACAGGAAACATAGGACTTTAGTCTCCGTGGACAGCGTACACACTCTGAGGCAAAAGGCACCATGGGAAATGAACTCCTAATTGGAGAGAGGAAGAGAGAAACCCTGGTGACGCATAGATGAAGAAAATACGTACGTGGTTATGAGAAATGTTGAGTTGGAGGGACAATGCTGAATGACAGACGTGAGTAAAGGTGGACAAGGGGACAGAAGAGTGAAAGACACACTGAACACATTAAAAAAAGAGCAGGGGGGGGGGGGGGGCGGGTAAAGATGAATGGCATCGACAGGGGCCCCGTCGCCGGAGGTTTTTCCCTCGTCGCCTGCAGGAGGTGAGAAGGAGCAGGAGCCTGGTGTTGGGAGGGAAACGTCACTTCTGCAACCTGCCAGGCTGAGGATGAGCACGGACAGGTTCTCAGCCGCCGCTGAGCTCGTCGGCTTTGAGCTCTTCTTTACTCCACTGTGTTTATTTAACTGTTTTCATTACTAAATAAAATTTTACATTCAACAGCTGCAACTGTTACATATTAATGCATCGGTAATAATATTTCAGTAATACAATATATAATAGCAAAGGGCTGATGGTCAAGAGTCCACGTCCCCAAAATGACCCCCCTCAAAATCTGCAAATAGTTTTTATTATTTTGACCTTTGATATCAATGATATCAAAGGTCAAAATAACACAAAAAATAACAATTTTTTTTTTGTTTCTTTTGCTTTATCTTACGAGCATAACATTGTTGACAGGTATTAATGTAGTGAGTCTAAAAAGAGAGGAATCATAAACCGCTTGGTGTGTGTGTAAGTTTTTAATCTCAGAGTGCAAACTCCAACCAGGTTGATAAACCGTAACTACCGACCCGGGAGCAGCGGTAGAACGTCAACACTCACAGGGGACATCACGAATACTTTGGATACAAAGTACATTCTGCTGATAATGCTTCTGTTTGTTTAATCAAATAACATTTTCAAAGCACATTTTACCTGTCATGGAGCATTTTTTTACAGGGTGGCATTAGTACTTTTACTGTACGAGCACGGTGGTACGAAACCCAGCAGCCTCGCCGTGACAACGAGACTCTGGGAAGTCACTGCACCGGGCCGGTGTCCGCCAAGGAATTGCTCCGGACCATGACCTGACCCGTAAACCCCCCCAAGTGTAATTTCCACATTTCGGTTCATGTACGGAACAAGCAAACACCAGCTAACACGTTAACTCATGAGCTCCAGAGGCGTTGGCAGGTGTAGTTTTGAACTTTGGACGGAGGCGGGCTAGCTGTTTCCCTCCGCTTTCACTCTTTGTGCTAAGCTAGGCTAATCGTCCCCTGGCTCCTGCTCCGTACTTCACACACAAACATGCTCATATCATTTTCAGAGGGAAAGAGAATAATTTTCCTCATTTCTGAACCTTTTTTTTGGAACTCATTTCAATTTGACACAACTATCGTAAACTTCTTCTAAATCCATAAGAATGACGCTTAGTATACTTTATTACGTGAGTATACTTTCAGAAAATAAGCTTGAGCAGACATCTGGATTGTTTTGGTACTTTCTGCAGGTAAACGTGGAAATTTGTGACTGTAGGAGTTGATGAGGACCAACCCAACGTGCCATTAGTCTTAGTCTTGTGTGAAGCTAAAAACGGAGATCGCACTACGATGTGTTTTCTGAAGACCGTGGGCGAGGAGCCTTCAGGCTTCAGAAGGCCCCGTTTCAGCGGCTCCATCCTTCCGAGAGGCCGAGTCTGAGCCGAGACGCGGCGACGATGATGCGAAACGCGCCTCTAAACTCGGTAACTGCGCCCGTTCGAGTGGCTTCCGATTCCCCCTGAAGCACGAGTTGATGATATTTATTCATTCAAAATCACCGTGGATACGAGCTGTAATTATTAAAACATGCAGTTTGTGCTCGTGTCTGTGTTTGTCTTCCCGCGTGTGTGTGTGTGTGTGTGTGTGTGTGTGTGTGTGTGTGTGTGTGTGTGAGCGTGTGTGTGTGTGTGTGTGTGTGTGTGTGTGTGTGTGTGTGTGTGTGCGGGGAGTGTCCCTCGGCCTGGCTGGAGTGCGAACTATCTCCTTGGTAACTCAGCACCTTTCACCCTCCCTCTCTCCTGAAGCTGACCTCCCACCGAGTACGCTGACACCCGTTTCACATCACTTCACACGCACTCGGTGCCGCTGCATTCCTCGTGAATCTTTAATCATAACTGGTCTTGTGACATACGGTGTCAGACCGGTGCAGAAACATCCCGTCTGAGCCCCACGGAGACCGATTAACCCACCACACAAACAAACAGAAATGTACATACGTGTTTTTCTCTTTTTTTCCAAATCCTGTGTCTCTACGTTCATAAAGTGGCATCAAGGAGCTTCGGGCTGAGCGCAGAAGTTTTGTTTGCGTTGTCAACATTTCAGAAGACGTGAAAGCCTCTCAGACCCCCCACCTGCCTTTGTCCACGTCCGTCTTTCTCTTGATTTTGTCACGTCACCTCTAAAATTGAATTTTCACACCAGTGAGCCACCAGAATTCTCTCCTTCCATGTCCCCGCCTCTGCTCACCTCTGTGGCGAGACGACAGAGGTGCGTCTCGTTGCTGTAACAGACAAATACCAACATTTCACGTGTTGATGTTGTGTTTTCCCCTGATTCCGATCCGCTGAGGGACGTTATTAGTATTTGGCTCCGTAGAGGTTTTGAAAATCGAGGAATGCGAATACTGCGAGTGCGATAAGTTAAGCACCGGCGCTCGTAAAATTTGTCCCGGCCACGGCTACGGCACAAAGTCAGATCGACTCTGCTAATGCATAGAGTAACTTCGCACCATCGTTTTAATCCTCTTCGGTGTCAGGCCACATGACCTCCTCTAACACGTGGTTGTGTGTTCTCCACTCTAACCACTATAGGACGGGCTTTGTGAGGCGATCAGGACCAAGACTTTTGATTCGTGTTCGCTGTTCGTTTGCAATAGCCTGTCCTTATCCTGTTGGGCGAACCAAAGTCAGCGGTCTGCATGAGGTCAGTTGGTACTCCCGTTGGTCCTTCCCCCTCTGGCTGACCTGACCGCAGCCCTGCATGCTCCGCCCCTGTGCTCGCCCATTCATTTCCACTCTGGATTTCCTCAAGCTGTCACTCATTCATCGTTCCCCTCACACAACTGCCCAAGTCCAGTGGTCTGACGGGATGTGGAAGATGAATCTGTCTCATCAGGACCAGGGTGAGCTCCCTCTCCGGGGGGGATTCCCACCCGCTCCCCTCCTGACAGGTTTGATGAATCTCCCCTTCCCCTCTTTTCCCGACGCAAATCCTGAGGTTTTCACCAAACGCACCACTACTCTGTCTTTCAGAGCGGTTGGAGACGCATCGCGGGACATTTCACTAATGAGAGACGTGACATTTCAACCTCAGCTTCAGCCCGGCTCGACCTGACAGCCTGCAGATGTGGCTCGTCCTTCTGCTCCGTGGACAAAGTCAACGGAAACCAGAGGTGAAAGACGGAGTCACATCTCTTACATCTCATCTGATTCTGTGGTAAAATCAGAGCGAGGTGATGCCGGCTTACTACCATCTTTTATCTGGTTAAAAGCACACAAGTGTAAGCAGTAAAATGTACTCCTTCTCCGAGGTAAAGGTACTCATAGTGTACAAGATATGAGTTTGGTATCGCTGTCGGGCAAAAACGTCATGGGGCGTTTCCTTTCTGATTGTTCGGAAAGCACAAAAAGAAGGAAAGGAACAACGGACAGGAGAAAGAAGGGAGAGAAGGAAAGAAGCGCAGAAGGTGCGGTTACTGCTTTTCCTCATCTGTGGATTCATTTTTCATTTTTGAAACTTGCTTTTTCATCCACGCGCTTCAGAACTGTGAGAAACGCTACATTATTCATGACCTCTGCGCAGCTGTACTACAGTCCAGTGAACCTGCAGCTCAGCCACCGCACACTACACTCCCACAATAAGCGGCGTGTCAAGACTCGGGTTTTACCTGTAACGGCTGGGGTGCGCTCGGAACTGCTGACGTCCCAACTGCCAACTGCTGGAAGGCAGCGCGAAAAGCCGGCCGTCACGGAGAAGGGCGAGGCGTCTTTAGGTACGGGGACAACAGCTGCTGCACGTGAAAAGTGCCAGAAAAAAAAGGAAATGAGGAAAAGGGAGATCCTCAGAGAGAAGTCCAACCTCCGCACACACGGCTATTCACCGTGCAAGGTGGACGTGAATGTCGGATTGTCTGTTTCAGAAGGTTGAAGAAATGGATGGGTGAGGCCCCGCCGGTTCCGATGTCAGAGAGGTGTGGGCGCGGGGGGGTTTCGGATGCCGTTTGACCGTCCAACGGGCGCTTCCGTTGAGGCATCCCGACATGGAAAAATCCAAACCCATTGAATTTACAAACCAAAGTCTGTTTACGGATGCTGGGGAGCGACACTGCATTTGAGGAAAAAAAAAAATTGTACAAAGCCTTTTGTGAAGGAGCTGGTTGACGCCTGACAAATGTCCTCAAGTCATGTGACCCGAGTCGGCGTCAGTTGGGTCTGAAGACGGCAAGTTTGATATTAAATCTGGGGGTGTGGAGTCGGAAAGAAGTGGTCACATTAACCGCAACTAGCATAACACACCTGAACCTCCAACTGAACTGGCCGCGGTTGAGTTGCATTGTGGGTAATCTAGGCGTAGGGTTTGACAAGAAAGAAGAATACATGGATTTTAAAAAAAAAAACCCAACATCTTATGTGGTTCTGCTGCACTGATTTTGATCAGATATCGGTTACGCAGACAGTCAGAGAGTCCTGGTCGCACTTCAGAAATAAAACCGGCACTGCGGAGACCTCCATTACCATCAGCCTTCTCTCTTAATATTAGTTTAATGATCTCGAGATAAAACTAGGTTTGTAAAACTTTGAGCCGGAACTGGAAAGAAAGGAAAGGACAGAAGTAAGGATGCAGAGCTGAGCTTGGCAAGCTGAGTCTGACATGTCCTAACATGGCCACCGTACTCCAGAAGGGTTGTCGGCTTTCTATCAACTGAGCATCACTTCAACAGTAACCTGTAAAAAAAAATCCGTTCACGTCAAACGAACAAACGAGCTTGTAGCCCAAATAAAACCCAGCGCAGTTCAGGGTTCGTGTTTGGTTCAAAGGGAGAAGGTCAGGAATATTCAGAAGCAAACGCGTTGGCCGATAACTCTGCCGTCTGTCCTTAAATCTTAATAGAGGCCATGCAAATTTAATCCGTGTCAACAGGACCAGGGGAGTGGACTGCGGAGGATGACTTATTCATGGCGGCCTATCTGACCGAGACCTGCCGGCAAAGGGAGGGGGTGGGGGTAACGTGCGTCCGACCGCTCGTCAGGCGGATCGCGTGTGAGTGTCACCACGCTCAGATGCTGATGTCCACAAGCCAGAATCACAGGCGCCGGAGTCGACGTAAGGACACCCCTGCAGGGGGACGTGAAATCGTGAGCCTCTCCGCGTCAAAAGGCAAAATGAAAGGGTAAAATGCGAGTTTTTGTCGTAGCCGTAGGACGACACATGCAGGCGGGTTGAACGACCTGGTCTAGTCTTTGACTTAAGGGAAAACGTGCAGACTATTGCTACTCTGTGGCCTACGAGTGCCCGTACAGACCCGTCCGCTGTTGGACTCTCGTGTGGCTTCCCCATTACTGCGATATCACGGTCAAACTGAGCACAGGATGCGTGGAACTGAAACAGAGCAAGAAGACCTGAACATTTTGAATTTAATGGCTAATCTTACATTGAACCCTAACGTTCTGTTCGGGGTCCCGGGGGGGTCCTCACATGGTTTTACCAGCTTGATACTTCACGACTTTCCCTGATTTTATGAGAATTGCTTATAAACATGGAGCCGACGAGATGTGTCAGAGGTCTGCTACAGAAATATATAGTCAAAAGCAGAAAAGCGTAGTTTAAATGTGGCGACGAATACGGCGACCATCTTCAGACGGTCTCTCCGGGAAGACGTCCGTAGCGTTGCTCTCGGCTGAAAAGTGACAGAAATAGAATAAAGAACAGAAAGGTGAGGTGGAGAGAGAGGTTCAGACCCCGGCTCCTTTCTCACCTCCACGCAGCCGACCAATCGCGGCGTGACGTGGGTGTGAATGGCAGATTGTCGGTTGTGGAAAGTTACAGAAAGTGTCAGACGCAGCACTCGTCTGTAGGCAGGCAGAGGTATTCAAACTCTTCAAAGAATATAACTTACGTTTTTCTCTGTCTCTCCTTGGTCTTTGCTGTGTAGCTGTTAGATATAATGGAAACTGAACGGTGAATTAAATACGCCATCCTTCTGGGAGGGGTGTGTGTGTGTGTGTGTGTGTGTGCAGTGAATAGAGTGTTCGACTCTCAGATTTGAAAGAGAATATGAAAAAACAGAGATAGGCGAACTTGACCTCGACCACAGACTAACAACGAATGGACAAGAGCCTGCATGAAGTCGCACACTGGAGCGGACGAAGTCACCGAGGAACAGTGAAGCGAAACGGAAGAGTAACGCCGCTAACAACAGCAGCAGTGCAGGTGGAGAACAGCGTCAGTTAAAGGAGCGACCGCCAGACAGAAAGAACACAACGGCTGGCCCCAAACTGCCAACATCTCTCACCACAAAAAATAGCTCTAAAATGAAAAAGCAACATGTCAGACAAGTAGCTCCTCTCTTTCACTGACTCCCTTAGTTTCTCTCTGTTCTGTTTCTACCTCCTTTGCTTCTCCTCCCCGTCTTCTCGGCGACGGCTCACACCGCTCTGTCACCGAGCGAGGGCTGCCGCGACAGCTTCAGCACTCCGTCTCCGTCTCCTCCGCGCGCCGGCGGCAGCGCTGAGTCTGCACTCCTTCGCCACAAACACTTCTTCATTCTGTTTATCTCCCCTCGTCTTCCTCTTCCCGCAGAACGGTTCCTCTGCTCGGTATTAAACGGGCTAAATGAGGACATGCTTTCGTAAGGCAGGAGCTTTGAGCGTACCCCAGTTTAAGTTACACCGCAGAAGAAAGAGGACGTCGCGGCGCGGCTTTCTGTTACTTTGACGGTCTCTGTCACGCAGTGTGATTGAATTTAGATGCCCCCCCCCCCCTCTGATATTCTTATTCTAAATCGAATTGAGAAAAACTTTTAGCGGTTGCATACACCCAACTTCTGCCAACACACGTGGAACTCCACTACGCAGAGCCCTTCCTCATCAGAAGAACAGCGGCAGTGGACATTTGTTTAAATGGCTACAAAAAGCCCACGTCTACGGCAGCCGCCCCCGACCAGTGACCGTCCTCCCTCCGCCCGGTTCCAGACCTCCGAGTCGCGGCCCGCGGCGACGATTTACCTCAGGGATTCAGGTAGGTCGGGGAAGTTTTCGCTGACAGCTGATCCCGTCGATCAATCAGCAGTTTGGAGACGGGATGAAGACCGGGGACGACCGAGCGCAGGCGAGACTCAGCTCGCAGAAATAACAGCTCTAACACTGACGTATCTCCTCGATCAGCACGACAAACATTAAGAGAACTGCTCCTTACAACTATTACTGCAGCTTCTGTGTCGACTGAAATATAATGAACACAACAGGAAACAAACGCTAAATCAGCAAATTAATGCTCAACGTGTCTGGTTGGCGCTTTATCGATCTCTTGTACCAGATGACACGAGACGCTTATCCTTGGTAGGATAAGGCCAGCACCCCTTGTCCTGCAATGGACGGATCTTATTCTGAAAGAGTCTGTCCGTCTTCATTGTAGGAGTCCCTTTTTTCTTTTTGCCCACCGAGAGTCTGCCCACGCTCTTGACTGCTGCGTGACAAACATGACAAAACCCAGTTAACAATCATTACGCCCTCACGCACGTCAGTCCGTCCGAGGCGAGCCACCTCTTAGAAGTGCATCAGTCCGGACAGTGCGTGTCTGCCTCCGGGTCCAGGTCCTCGGTGTGTGTGTCAGGCTCAGTGACACCCCAGTCACTTCGGCTCTGCGGCCGCACCGCCGTCGCCGCCGCCACGAGTGCCTGCGCGGCATTTTGCGGGCGCAGGGGGTGACGGGGTGCGTGACAGCTCGCGGTGTGGCAACGGCACTCGCTGTCATCTGCGAGAGTCTGCCCGGCACCGTGCAAACACAGATCCGCCCTCGGGACGGAGAGGAATCATTCAGAGGGAAAAACAGCTCGTGTGACGGGTTTAAAGTCTGGTCCCGCTTCATGTGGTTTGACATTCCTTCAGTCCTGGTGAGAGTAAATGATGGTGGTTGATCCGAGAGTCCGGCAAGTGTGTTGAAGTTTAGTGGAAATCCCTATAATCTTAGGACTGAGGGCTCGTGCTCTCGGGCTGGGAGGACGGTTCTCAGAAGATACATGTAAACATCTCTGTGGATCTACAGAGAGAAGGGTGTTACCGGTAGCTGTGCGTCGCAGGGGCTCGCGGACTTTCACCCGGATAAACCTCCCGAAGCTCAACAACGAGTGAGCGGTTGATCTTACTCCTGTCGGGAGGTGGGTTTGTAACGGAAAAGAAAACAAAACAAAAACAACAACAACGTGCAGGGATCGCACTAAAAATCTGCACAAATATAAAAGAAAGAGCTGAGCAAACGTCTCCGAATGACAGAAGCCTGTTCCAGCCCCGACATGCTTACCGTGCAACCACAGACCTCCCCAGTTTGAGTCTGGCTGGAAAAAAAAAAAAACTACAGACTACAGGTAAAGCAGATTTGACGTGTGGAACGCACCCTTCCAAGCATCAGTGCCTGAGAAAGGGGTGCTGGCCTACAGGGCAGCGAGGCGACCTGCCCCTCGGTCAAAGCCCCACGGCCGGGTCACCGCCCACAGGTTTTCAGCCTGTGTACATCACCTCCGTGGCAGAGCACTACGCCCACGTCTCCGTTACGTCCTGTCACTGAGCTTCAGGAGGAAAAAGAGCTTCTCTCGGTTTTTTGTTTTAACTGAAACACTGTGTTCCGTGTGGCGTAAAAACAGCGGTGGTGCTTCGAACGTCAGCTCGGCATAAATTCTGCCGTTCCGGTCACATTGTCCCAGTCCACCTATTCATTCAGAGTTCTGTGCAACACTGACATACGGACGTGAGCCACCGTAGTTTTGTGCTGGGTCTGTATGTCGAGCCTGAGCTCATGGGAAATTCGGATTGATTTTTTACAAAAAATAAATGCCATGTTTATTGATTAACCAAAACGCTTGAACCTAATCTGGACTGAAACACTGCGACAAAATTCATTTTTTACGTTTCAAACAAAGTAAAAATGTGTTGGTTTGTGGGTGAAATTGAGACTGAAGAAATGTCAGCGTAAAGTGTCTTTGATGGTGTGTGTGTGTGTGTGTGTGGCGCAGGAAGGGAGACTGTGGCGTGGCTGCAGGCCAGGCTGAGTAGAATAATTGATTGCCGATTGACCCTCCACTGCCACCGAGGACAGTCCTCTCCTCTGCATTACAGCACAGACTCATCTGGTCAACGGCGTGTGTGCCCCTCCACGACGGTGTGTAAATATATAGGATGCGTGTACAGTGTGTCTGTGTGTGTGTGTGTGTGTGTGTGTGTGTGTCATCCCTCTGACCGCAAACCGCAGCCACAAATCAACGACTATTATGAAAAGAAAAAGGCCTGCGTGACCCATGGCACAAAAAAAAATGAATGAAGTTTGAGAAATAATGACAGAATTGCTGAATCACACACACACACACACACACACCCACAAAGAGAGAGATGGGGAAGTGAAACATGAAGGGAAGTGATAGTTGTGGTTCGGGGGACTCAGCAGGAACCCGACCCCTCGTTAAAAGGTTGACTCAGTGAATCGCCGCGTGACCACTGTCCACAGGAAACAAAGTAACATGAAGGAAATTCTTCTCAGGCAAATTCCTGGCAGCATATAATGAGCTGAAACTGCCACTGAGCATAAACACACGATACAGAAACTACAAAACCTGTCTGCAGCCATTGTCCAGGTATTTGTGATAGGGACAGTTGCTATAGTAACAGTTATCCCACGTAAATGCTTAAGGAGAATATCTGGAGGTAACTTTCCCGTTACGGCACATTTCAGAGGCTTTGTTTTCCACTTTCTGATCAAACGGAGCCTTTTTTTTTCCTGATTTGAACACCAGCCCTCGTCCCCCTTGTTTAGAGATCAGCACATCATCCCGCCGGTCTCATTTCTTTATCTGTTTGTTTGCCGGTTGGGTTTGTTTATTTCTGCATTTTCAAAGCAAAGGACAAGGTTAGATTTGCTGTTTGGGCATATTTTCTCCTGTGATAGCATGTTTGAATTTGTCTACTCAGCGTGCAGTGTGTCTGTGTGTGTGTGTGTGTGTGTGCGTGCGTGTGTGTGTGTGTGCGTGTGCGTGTGCGCGTGTGCGTACGTCTGTGCGTGTGTGGCATGAGGAGCCGTTTGAGGCAGGGCACGCGCTCAGGGGTTGCAGCGGCAGTCCGCCGCCCCCGGTGCCAAATTGCTTTCCTGGGCGAGTCGGGCTGGGGACTGGCTCAGGACGATGCGGTGGCCCCTCAGTCCCCCCGGCTCTGTGGGGGCTCCTGGCCCCGGGTCACTAACTCAATCACCAGATCCAGAGTAATAATTATTAATTTCCTGTGAGTGTTAACGGCACGCAGGTGATTTATCAAAAATGTCGATTACATTTTGCGCAGGGTGACGACTTTTTAAAGCGGAACCTCTCCCTCGGGAGCAGGTCTAACTGGAGCATGAGAACCCTTGTACCATGTGGAGCCGTGCGGGTTTGTGCTAAATGAAAAGGCCCGAGCGGCACCTGGGAGGACGTTATTGATACAGCGACCGCCTCTGAGTTATAAACGCATCCATCTCTTTCCCTTCATTGCCTGAAGTCTTTGGATCACGGACAGTTCTTGCAGTAAATGTTGAGACAGAGCGACAGAGCATGGCCGGGTTTAACCTTTAAGAAAATAATAGTATTAATGTTCTGTCGGGACGCTGTTGACCACCGCGGAAGTAGTGTCATTACGCGCACATCCCATGTAGATGCAAGGCTATTGGAAAACAGCATCGGTGAAAAGAGCGATCACAAATGTAGTTAAATCCAATCAACTAAACGGACCAGACGACTGATACGCTCCGTGACGACAGCTGGACCAAATCCCCCGACCCCGTTCCATGCAGTCCACCACACACAGTTACCGGGATTGGGTTCAACTCTAACGAGCTTCGTGTTGGCTTTGGCGAAACATTAGAAAGCCATTCTACCGGGAACAGAGAACAGAGCCCATGGAAACGGGTCTGAGAGGATCGCTTCACAGCCAGTGAACATTACAGCGGCGACTGACTCTCGCAGCGTACAGATGACACCAGAGTCCATCTGACCTCGCCCTTTGACCTTCCAACCAGCCCGGTGAACGTCGCAAAGCCACAAAGGTTTGTTGGTCCTGTGCATTTTGTCGGTCTCGAGATGTTCATGAGCCCGGCTCAGACAGGCCCCCTGTCCTCACGGAGCCTGTCTGCCTCTTGATGTTCTGTACGTTTACGTGTGGTGACCATTTTTAAACCTTTGGACCTCAAACAACATCGACTTAAATCTGTGATTCGCAGCCAGTCTTGTCATTTATGTTGTTTTCCCAACAGTCTTCACACCTGCATGCGGTGTTGGTACAACCGAGCTTCCTCTGCATTGGTCGGTTTGGAGCCCGGCAGCGAACCTTTGCCCCGGAGCTCCATAAGACCATGATCTAGGCGCGGGAGGTGTTGAAGTGTCCGCTCAGCATTTACCCCGAGAACTGTCACGAGAGTGAAGTTGGGATTTGTAGTCAGTGTGCCGCCGTTACCCTTCTCATTCCCTGCTGACCGTCAATGCAGACGGCACGAACGCAGGGCAGATTCACCCGTCGGTCTTCCTGCTACAGAAGTGATACCAGGTTTGTTTGAACAGAACTTTATTCAGGCGTCAAGTGATTAAAGTCTTAAAAATACATTTTGACACGGGGCCAGAAAACTAGCTAATAATGTAGGACCTGATCTCCTCCTTTAGTGGTGCAAATTCCTTCAATTATTTCATAGTGAACCTTAGGTATTTCGGGTTCTGGGGTTTTTGGAGCAACGGCGACCCCCGACCCCCAGGGCCCTACCGACCCCCGGGGCCGTTGCTCAGTTTTGTAATCAAGCTCTGAGAACTACAAAAACAACAACGGGTGAAGGAGGTGGAGGCCGAGGTCGTTATCAGTCTTATTAAAAGGATGCGAATCTACCAGCAGCATGCGGCTTCCACAGTGTTTGTCTGGACTCTGTTTATAGTGTGTGTGTGTGTGTGTGTAGGTGGGTATACTGTAGGTAAGCTGAGCCGAAGAGACGCTGACTGTGTTGAATCTCAGCAGCAGCAGTTCCAGACGCCAGAGACACACTGCACCTCTCTCTCTCACCCTCTCTCTCTCCCTCTCTCTCTCTCTCTCTCTCTCTCACCCTCTCTCTCTCCCTCTCTCTCCCTCCATCCTTCTCACTGCTTCACTCGTTTTGTTTCTCTGATGCAGCTCGGACGGACACTGCCCTGATTTATGGAAAGAAAAGCCCACAGTGTAGTCATGGTGATCTCTCTCTCTGTCTCACACACACACACACACACACACACACACAAACACACGGGCTACATGTCTGTTCCCTCATTCCACTGCACACCACCATAATCTGTGTGTGTGTGTGTGTGTGTGTGTGTGTGTGTGTGTGTGTGTGTGTGTGTGTGTGTGTGTGTGTTTTATATAGGCACACACACACACTCTCTCTGACTCTCGGTGAGGTGACGGCTGTCACACTGCTCAACGTTTCCTCTGAGTCAGCAAAAACAGGAAGAGGAGGAGAGTGATGGAGAGGCTGAAAGCGGGGAGAGAGGGAGAGGAGGAGGAAGGGGGGAGGAAGAGGGAGGTATTAAGAGAAAATTAAAATTTGAACCGAGCTGAAAGCTGCGTGTTTCCATCCCAAAAAAGATTTGATCACTCAGCGATTTCATTTCTGACGCGCTGAAGGGAAACGTGGAGAAAGGCAGCCGAACTTTAGCGGCAGCACGGGGCCTCACGCCGCGCCTCGGCTGTGCACCTTGACGGGCTGCATCTCTCTGTCCGGCACCCGTGTGCGCGCAAGCGTGCGCGGGTAGGCAGCACCGGTGAGTGCGCCGGACGTACCGGGCTGAGCGCGAGCCGGGAAAAGGTGTGTGAGCAGGTGGGGTGTCTGCATTTGCGACCTGCTGGTTGAAAATGACGTGCTGAGAAATAAAAGCTACTGGAGAGATGGAGATTTAAATAGTCAGACCTGTTGAAGAGAGGAAAAGGGAACAGCTAAAATGAAGACACACACACACACACACACACACACACACACACACACACACACACGTATTGACTACTGTTGAAACCGACGCTTTGACACGACTTTAAACACATGGAACCATCACATTTGCCGGTATTCCGGTTTCTAAATCCAGATGGAGGAGAACAATTCCATGTTTTTTCACAGCTCAATTTAAATGTGTCTCACGAGACACATTACACACACACAGCCACACACATGCAAACCGGCCCGGCTGCGCACGCACGCATGCACCTGCAGAAGCTGCAATGCTCTGCAGATGACTGACCTTCCGGGTTCTGACCTCGACCCATCTACCGGCCTTCACCGCGTGACCCGTCAACACACACGCACACACACGCACACACACACACCGCCTCTCTCGCTCTCGCGGTCACACGCTCATTCATGGTGAGTTTAAAGTCAGCCGCCACCCACCGGGCATGACGGCGGTGTCACATCAGCACCAACGCGGGGTGGCATCTGTCTCAACCCGCGCTGCTTCCGCCCTGAGAGGAGGAGAGAGACCACTTAATGCAGCTTAGGGCGCGTGCGCGGGCGCGTGGACACCGAGGGTGTCACGCGAGGCCGCCCTCTGGACACACTCAAAACACAGAGTGAGGAAGAGATTTGCTCGTCTGCCTCGGTGCCTGGCGGTGGCGGGAAGGGGCAGACGGCTGAAGAGGCGCACAGAGGCCCGCTGAGGACGGCGGCCGTGTCCGCCTCCGCCGGTGCTCCCCCCCCCTCACACAGAGTCAATCTGGGTCGTAACGCTCCCGGAGTGCGGAGCGGTCTCCTCCCCAACATCCCGCACTCCACGCCGGCTTCCTCGGTCCCACGCTGCCCGGCGCAAAAACACCCGAACGGCGGGAGGAGTTTAACCTCCGCCGCCGCCGCCGCCTCTGACCGTTGAGGACAAATGAGACAGAACTGATCCCAGAATTAAAACCCGGAGGAGGGAGACGGAAATGCCATCAGGAAATTCATCCCTCAAGGCTCGAGCCACGACTCAAATTTGACAGCGGGCTGGTTTGGCGCCTTTACGCATAAAACCAGCAACGAGACTAACGGTTCTACCGGTAGAACAACCGTCCTAAACAGAACAGCAATAACAACGCGAGCGGAAAGTCCCAATCCCGTTACGCGTATTTAACCTGCTCCGCCACATCCGGCCATCCTCTGCCCTTGTTCAGTCCGATGTATTTGGTGTATTTGCATTAATTTAACTCTGCATAAATGTTTTCTATTTTTTTTATAAACCCTGATAATAATAATAATAATAATAATAATAATAATAATAACAATAATAATAATAATAATAATAATTATACAAATCTCGAGACGCGGGTGAAACTCGAGCAACTCCGTCAAACTTCTTTTCGATTTTTCTTTCAGGAATATGAAGATACGCATTTGATGCACAGGCCCGATCCCGGGTTGGAAATGGCCATAGGTTATTTCCCGGGTCGTTTATCTCGGGTTTATTTACTCTGTTCTGTTTTGTTTGTTTTTTTTAAATCCACGTTCATGAAGCTGCAACGAAACTCGGCTGCTTTAAATCGACTAAACAACTGAAATCCACTAAATGTGTGGCAGAAAGTCCAGTTTCATCATTTAGAGGCAGGATGCACCTCTTGGTTTTTTGTTGTTTTTTTTGGTCTTGTTTTTTTTTTTGACCCCCCCCTTTTCAAAATAAAATCCCTCTCTTCAACAATGACGGCAGCAGCAGTCCGGCAGGTCTGGGACAGAACTTTTTATTAAACATTATGAAAACAAGATTCTCAACAACGTTCCACTTTGTAGGTTTTTCACTTGTTGACACGTTAGGACACGTTCATTGAATAAATATAGAAATTATATGTACAGATATACATCAACAGCACTGTGCAGAAGTTTGCTTTCCTTTTTATCTCCCTTGATTTGGCGCAGTCTTCTTTAAATCAAATTAGGTTGTTTTTTTTTTTGTTAAACTGTAGTTGCTTTAGGAAAAATTACTATAATTTGCGGTTATATCAACCCCCCCACAACAAAAAAATTGAAATGAAAACAAAGGCAGTTATTAAAGGGAATCTGTTGTTCGCCTACATTTGAAAAAGGGTGAATTTTTAGATTGGTCGCAAGAATTCAGTTCAATTGTTGATCAGATAAAACGAGCAGACAGGATAAATAAAGACCACCTCAGATTTCTTCCGCATTTTCTCCTCGCTGTTCTGCGCGCATTTCGATGATCTCCGGCCTCTCCTCTCGCACACCTGGCCGGCCAACAGGTAGGCTGCGCACCGGACACTTCTGCACAATATTGCACATATATCTAGGCAGCAGAAAAAAACCACACGACCCGGGGATGTTTCCCCCGTCGACAGAAACAACGCTCCGAGAGCAGCGAGCTCTTCCTCTTCTCACGCCCCCCGGCATCCTCCCGTCAGACCCAAGACCTCGTTAAGACACCGGGCTGCGGAGCAAATACACCCGCGGGGGCCCTTGACATTTTCGGCTACAAATATTTAAAGTTAAAAAAAAAAGAAAACGGAGTCTTTTTAATCATCGGGTTGGTGCATAGAGTTTTAGCAGCGGATGCAGTCCTCGCCCATCTGACGAAGGAGGCGTTGGGCCTCCTCTAATTTGCGTCCGGGTTTTCTGGAGGGTGACCGGTCCGGTTCGATCTCTTCGTTAGTGCAGTGCAGGCTCGCCTTTGACAGGACACGCGTTCAGCAGGAGGGGACCACAGACGATTTGCATGCTGGGACATACAAACATTTGTATTAAGACATTTCGAATCATCCGAGCGACGAAAGCAGGTTCCTTTAAAAAGAGAGAAGGTAAAATAACACGGCTCACTGCTTGTTCTCGACACAGTATGTACAGGTGGAAATAAATACAGTCTCCAATCCGGCTCAGTTCATCTCTTTTTGTCGTTTTTCTTTTCTTTTTAAAACAATAGAAAATTTGATTGAAAATAGCGGCTAAAGACGCATCCGGTTTTCGCAGTAGCAGATCGTTGTGCAGTCTAGTCCGCAGTCCCTGGGGGGGGGGGCATTTTGTGGCTTTTTGCATACCCAGGCCTTACTAGTGGCAGGAGCAGGGGGGAAGGAGGAGGAGAGAACCGCGGGCCATGCTTTCCCTACGTGTGGAGGGATCCTGGGGGGGTGACTGGAGGTTACCGTACATGTCCTGCATGCAGGGTTGCGAATAGGGACGGGGGGGGGACTACACACTTGCGACATTGAAAGGACACAAGCAGTCTGACGAGCTCTCTGTGGCCAAAGGAGAGGCGGCGTATTGCTTTTCCCTGCTTCCATTTCAGTCCAATCTGGGGGGGGGTTTCTTTAAAAAAAAAAAAAAAATCACCCCCCCCCCTAGTTTAAGACAAAATCATCTCTCTCTCTCTCTGAATTAAGACAGTCACGTTCAATGTCAGGTCGGTTCGGTAAGACTTCTGACCACCAGAGAAAAGTCTACAGGCTAAGTGATCCCATGTGTCCGACATCAGCACGCGACGGGCCGTTGCGGGCTTGCACGTCTTTAAGACTTCACATGCGCGCAAGGATTATTTTGTGCGCAGCTGATGCTGATTCTCGGTTTAAGATGCCGCGTTTTAAAGTCTCTTCTGTCGAGGGAATAACTGTAAACAAAACACAAACGCAGAAAAGTAGAAGTTAATGTAACGAGGATGTTTTTGTTGGGGGTGAAATTCAGAGTCTATGCTACATGTCACCAGTCTCTCACATGAAGAACTCGGCGTTGGCCTGTTTCCCGGACGGATCTCTTGTGTTCGCGGGGCCGCCGGCATTGTAGCTCCGGCTGGCCAACTTCTCGTACTTCTCCTTATAAAGATCCCGCTCCTTGACAAGGCGCGCCACGTCCTGCTTCAGCTGCTCCACCTGGTTCTGCAGGGTGCACTTCTCGGTCTCCAGCATGTGCCTCTGCTGGACGCGTTTGAAGCGGCAGGACTGCGCGTAGCCCCGGTTCTTCAGGGTGCGCCTCTTCTGCTTCAGGCGGATCACCTCCTCCTTGCTGAAGCCGCGCAGCTGCCGGTTCAGCTCCCGCACCGTCATGCTGACCAGCTGCTCGTCCGAGAAGCGGTCCTCCAGGCGGGCGTGGTGGCCGTGGTGGTGGTGGTGGTGGTGGTGGTGGGCCTGGTGGTGGTGGGCCGCGGAGGCCGTAGACAGGTCCTCCCCGACGTACTGCTGCCCGCGGAAGCCCTCGTAGGCCTGGTGGTGGTGGTGATGGTGGTGCGCGTTACCGATGAGGGCCTCCACCGCGTCCTCCGGGGTCAGGTTGAGCGCCTCGGGGTTGATGTGGTGCTGGTAGCTGGGGATCCAGTACAGGTCCTCCAGCTGAGGCTTGCCCGCGTTGCCGTGATTGTTGTTGCCGCTGCTGTTGCCGCCGCCGCCGCCTCCGCCGCCGCCGCCGCCGTTGACTCCGCCGGCGAGGCTCTGGTTGGGCTGCGCGCCCGGGCTCGGGGCGCAGAAGCTGGGCGAGGAAGGCACGGAGGAGCAGGGTGTGCTAATCGGGGTGGAGGAGAGGGAGCCCGACGGGAGGCGGTGGCAGTAGCGGTCCGCCTCCGGCGGCTCCTTCTTCACCTCAAACTTCATCAGGTCGAAGTCATTGACGTACTCGATGGCCAGGGGGCTGTTGGGCAGCTCTGCGCTCATGGCGAGGTCGGTGGCCATGTCAGTCCATGCGACGACTCCTGCCCTCACAGCCAAACCGACGGCGGGCAGCCCCCTCGGATACAGATTGCGAAGAGGAATAAAAGCCTGTATGGTGTATATATAGACACACGCACACGCCCGGTGCGTGGGGCTGCTGCAGCGGGGCCGCTGGGTGGGTGGAGGAACTTATTAAGGCTTCTCGTCCCAAAGACAACTTCTATATATAGTGGCGTGAATATATGTATGCATGTAAATGAACTTGTACACCTGCCAGTTCGCCTCCGCTCGCTGCTCTTGTTGACAACTTATCCCAGGTCAAATGCGGGCTTTAATACCAGGAGCCCCCGGGGCAGCTGAAACTCGAGCCCGGTGAATTTGGAGACACCGACCTGTCTTGTCCTCGCTTCACCTCTGCAGCCCACTGGCCTCCTTGTGATTTAGTGTCCTCGGTGCTGCTCGATCAAGTGACACGAAAAGATTTCGTCTCCTCCGCTCGGTGCGTTATAAATATTTTCCAAGCATCCCTCTTCGCCTCCCGCTGTTTACAACAAGTCGACGGTGAAGTCCCGGGCAGCGGACTCGAGTCACCGCAGCATGGCCCGGACTGAAAGTTTCTGACGCGACCGCATCGGACGGGGCGCTGCGCAGGCGTGCGTAAAGCTGTGCCAAAAGTCCCGGGGATCCAAAACGGGATGGCGTGTGCAGGACTTTTCAAAGTTCGTGCGAATCTGAGATGAATCGCTAGTTGCGGGACAGTTCTCCTACCTGGAGGGGCAGGAGCTTCAGGTCCCCAGTCCGGGTATTTAATTCAAGCAGCGTCTACTTACAAGTTCGGTCCCACGGTCCTGTCCCCCCCTCAGCGGGGCGCGCTGCTGACCTCGAGCTCTGACTGTGCGTGTATTAATTTGCGAGGTGATAAACTCCGGTCGGTCTGCCCTCGAATTGTTTTTCTGAGAGCTCCTCGGCGCGAGCACGTAGCGTCACTGAGGCACTGGAAAGCAACGTGCACTTATAAAGACAGCGTGGCCCCCGACCCTCCCACACGGAGGTGTGACGGGCCAATGGGAGGAGATCGCAGCGGCGCATTTGCATTCTCCTATAGCAGAGGCTCCGCTCTGGGAAGCGGCCGGCCGAGAGGGGCCGAGAGGAGCCGAGCCGGGCCGAGCGGGGCCGAGCGGGGCCGGAGCGAGCGGAGCCTCGCAGCGAGAACAGGTGCAGCAGATCCCCCCCTCTAGTGACCGAGCGGACGCTACTGCACGGCGGAGCGCGGAGTAAGACGAGAGCCCCGGTGCTTTCTCGGAGGAAAAATGTTTACCCGGAAAAGTGAAACGCTTTTCTCACCCAGGTGTCAAGTTATGTAACGAGGCTCGTCCGCACGTGTTCAGAAAATGAGCTCCAGGTGGTTCAGTCATGGCATCTGGAAACACCTGCACATTTGTCGTAGAGACTTGAAAGCGACTCTGTTCTAGACTCCTAGAGGCTTTACGGCGACACTACGCTCCACCAAACCCTTTACGCGTCTTCGAAATGTCTCTTCCCCGCGGTACTCACCTGTCAGGTGCCGATTGGCCTGCTGTGACTCGGCGTGGTCGCGGGGAGACGTGGGTAAACAACTGACAGGTAGGGCAACGTGTTCGTTGAGACGGGCAGAAATCCGGGAAGGGCTTCGCCATAATGTCGCCGGGATTCTGCGACCGATAGGTGGAACCGACTTTCCACCTTTGGCCCCTTAAAATAAAAACAAAACAAAAGAAAGAAAAGAAAAGAAAAGAAAAGAAAAGAAACAAAAGAAAAAAAAACAAAACAAAAAGAAACAAAACAACAAACAAAAGCAACTTTTACTGAGGTTCAAACTAAATCCGGATTAAGTTGATGGGTCATGTTTAGAATCACATAAAAAGGAGCCGGACTCTGGTACTTGCCAGAGTTCTTGGACACAGTGCTGAGAAATTTATTAAACCACCTGCTGCAAAACAGGAGTAAACCAGAGACAGGAAAACGACCATGCAGGTAAAGAAGGATCAGGGGCCGCGGACAGGATCCGACGCTGCGATCCGGCCGGTAGCTCGCGAATCGGAGGCCGAACTCTCCTTCGGGTCGACGTGAACTCACGAAGGGAAAGAGGAGCAAGCGTGGCACGGACGCACAACTTTCCTCTTGTTAGCGTCGGTAAAAATGGCCCGTTGTGTCCCCCCTCGCTCTCCCGGAGGAGAAGCCACGGACCAAATCTATCAATCACCGATCGATTGAAAGGCCACGCGCCCCTCTGCCAACAGAAAAAAAAAAAAAAAAGAAAAAGGAAAGAGAAATCGATCCGCATTTCCGCGAGGCTGAGAGGAGGCCGCGCCGTGGCCGCGCGCGGGTTAAGTATGATTGGATAGTCCCGGCGGTGGTCCGCGGGGTTTCACTCGCAATTAAGCACAAATTGCATCCCGACTCATCCCCGCGGATCGACGGATAATTAAGCCCCGCCGCGTGCGTCCTCATTCTGGACGCATAGGTCTTTTTTTTTTTTTCCGGGGGGGGGGTCGTGAAGCGCATCACAGCGGAAGGTTGAGGAGGATGTCGATACCGGTGATAAGTATCACGGGAGCGGGGCTCAGACCGGGACACCGCCGCACCTGACCCGTTTGGCCTCCGCCCCCCCAGAGCCCCCATCTCCCCACCGATGTGCGAGTGATATAGCTGCGGGATAAAAAAAGCGCCTATCTGCGGGGGGGGGGTAAGTTTAACTTGGTTAGATGCGAGGAGGAAAACCTTGCACAGCTGCTGAGCTCAACTTCCAGGCCGAAGTGGCCATGAAATAACCCCCACCACCAACCCACCCCTTCCCCCCCTCCCGCCTCAAATCTGCTGGCAGGGATGAAAAGAAGAGTAAGAGATGAAGGGACGGAAATCATATCAAGGTATTTTAAGTTTGGGTGCGCTAAGTCATTAGGAGAGGGTTTTTTTCTTTTTTATCAAATAAGCAGGAATCGGCCCTCGAACGCCGAGCTAAGCAGTCTGCATTGAAGCGGCGCGTCTAAGAAGATCTGCCGTGGTCCATTCATTGTCAGGGGAAGGGGAGCGTCTGCGGCCGAGGGCTTGAGACAAATTTTTGAAGTCAGGGCTTTCATTGTGCCTTTGCATACTGGGACTTCGCTGCAAGTGCAGTTCTACCGATTTAAGTAAAATGGACATCAGCAAGGTGGAGGATCGACGGTGGGCTTTGAGCCGGGCGCCAGGCGAGCTAGCCGGCATCCGGACCAAAAAAAAGACCGGCTCCGCGAGGTGGCTCAGGGTTATCTGAGGCCCGGAGGTTTTTGTCACCGCCGTTAAGTCACTAATGCCGCCGTGCAGGAATCAGCTTTAATTGTGAAGGTATGTGGCAGGCACCCACGCACGCACGCACGCACGCACACACGGCGAAGTTAACGGGGAGGCTTACTTTAGAAATCAGGAGTCTCACCACATGTAGGAATAGACACCGTGCTCGTTCACCGGTGGGATGAAAGGTTCCCGGTCTCAAAGAAGCAGAACACGTGAGAGCGCGGGGAGCTGGGCCCTGAGAGGAGGAAAATGAGAAACTAAACTCGGAGGCCGGACACAGCTCGGGTGCTGCTCTTTTGGTTTTGACTGCCATTTCTCTTGGCGGTGACCGAAGTAAATGCTGAAATCTGACAACAGTGACGCTGTCGCGGCCGGGGACAGGGCCCCAAGACCGGACGGAAACCCACGGGGACAGGGAATAAGTAAACAGAGAGACAACCCTCCGGGTCACGCGCCAGCGTTCATTACCAAGAGTTAGCCCCGCTACTGAATCGGCGGACCATGTGGAGGAGGGAGAGAGAGACTGAGGAAAAGCGCTAAATTTGGGTGAGATGGTTGACGGACTGTAAATTCTACAGTGCGTTGGAAGAGAGAGAGAACTTCATCAGGTCGAGGTCAACCGCAGCTAAACCAAACCCACTTTCCCATTCACAGCGACGGAGTTTGCCGTTGGTTAGTTTTGGTTTTCCACGTGGCCTCAAAGGTCCCGATCGTAGCAGTGACCATAAGACAGGTTGGAAATCATCTAAATGAGAAAAGCAGGCAGTGACTGGATCAGAGCCGGTGCAGTAATCGGGAGGTTTGGGAGAAAATCCTGCTGGGCTGGTACCGTTCCGGACCCACGTGGGTCGACTTGGCTGTGGACCGGGCTGAAAGAACTCCCGACGCTGCGTTGAGAGAAAAAACTGGGAAGGGGAAAGACGACAATAATTGGGTATGATTTCATCTCCCGACTGCCGACGGGAAATGACCCAGACAAACTCAGTTCAGCTTGATCCAATCAGTCATCCGCTACTATCTAGACACCATCAGCCCATCAATCATGATGCGTCGCCATCTTAAAACACAAGTTGGATGGAGGATGAAACACGGGCAGTCAGATGATCAAACAGGTTGTAAACAGTTAATCCAGTTTAAGGAAATCTCTTGATTTGGACATGGAACTCAGAGCAACGTATGCACACCTGAACATGTTGGTAATGATCCCCCGTCGCAGGGGAAGAGCGTCCACAAACGTCTACG
The DNA here is from genome assembly GCF_016859285.1 of Xiphias gladius. Classification (NCBI taxonomy): domain Eukaryota; kingdom Metazoa; phylum Chordata; class Actinopteri; order Istiophoriformes; family Xiphiidae; genus Xiphias; species Xiphias gladius. The sequence continues at coordinate 2,820,506 of NC_053405.1, forward strand.
GGAGGAACAGCAGGTCAAAGTGGCTCCAAAAACTGAGAGACTTTAGGTGATGATTTTACTGTTTGCCCCCGTTTCCTCTTTTGAATAAGTTTGCCGAACCTTGGAGGTCTGTTTTCAAGGTGTCTGATTAGGTTCTTGACCCATCTGACTCCTTCTTAGGTCCAGTTACCATTTCACCGGATCTCAGCATTAGGTTGGTGCAGTTATAACATTCATCACCCGAAGCTTGATGCTAGTAAGAGTGACGGGTTTGTTTTTTTGGAGTTTGCTCTGGTCAGAATATGTTGGTGCTGTGTTTCAAAAGGCACAATCCAGGTTGTTTTTCCTCAGTTACCTGACAAGTATTAACCAACATCCCAAGTGTCACAGGACTGATGAATGTGGATGTGACCTACTTATCAGTATCTGCCGTCTTACGCCGTCGCTCAATCTGCCTTGAGCCTAATCGAGCCGGAGACGTGAGACTTGGCACCATAACTGGAAGTGATGTGCGAACGCTTCCCGAGAAAGTAGGATTCCATCGGGCCTGACGTGGCGCTATGATTAACAGCCAAAAAGAAAAAAGGATTAAAGTCCGGCCACCTCGCACCTTGAGTTCGTATGACTTGAAATTTGGCGCAGATATACTTCTAAAAGCCTCTTAGAAGACAATACAAGACGTTTTGGATTCCGACTCTATCGCCACCGAATTCGGTGTATGGTCCTACGGAACTGAGATACACAGTTCTTTTATAAATGGGCAAAATCGGACAAAAAACATGGCCGCCATCAACCAAAAAAAAAAAACAACTTCAAAAAGGTCGGGGCTTAGCAGGAAATTGACCGTAACTCAAGTTGTCTTAGAGCAATCCAAATTTTGCTAATTCTTTTTGGTGGAAAATATTGAGATGTTATTTACTACGTGGACACTTTGTTTTTTAGATCATTATTTAGATTTTTTTTTTCTGCATACATTGTGATTTTGAAAGAAAAGTGTGTGATTCCTTCTTTACACGGAGTTAAACTAACTGAAGTGACTTTGCGCGGCTTTGTCGAACCCGAAACCTGCTCGTTGCTGCTCACGGCTTTAATTTTGGCCGGTTGAGCTGCTGGTTCTGTTGAGTGCAAAAATTGCGGCTATATTTTCTCTTTTGTTTTTATTGAACAGAAGCAGCAAAACAACTTTCCCTCATTGACAATTAGTAAAATTAGTCTATAGATTAAATAGATTAAAATGAATCTATTTAGAGGAGCACAGCGTCATAACAAATAAGAATGATGGCCAACGCTACAAAAACAAGATCGCAGTTGTAATAAACTGAAAAAAATCCTACAAAGGAAGTAAAGCTAAAAAGGAGAAACCTTCAAGAAGGAAAAGGAGGATTTTGAACACATGATCCACACACACACACACACACACACAAACCAGCTCTTATCAAATCTCTCTTAACTCACACACTCACACAAACACACACGATGAAGAATCACAGTTGACCTTTCCTTTTGTCTCTCCGAGTCTCCGTGGACAGATGATTTCTCTCCCTCTGTCTTCCCTCTGTCTCGTGCGCTTTTACTAAAAATTGAAATATTGATCTTAATTAGAGTTTGCCGAGCTCAGCAGCTCGCGTTGAGGGTTTTAGACAAGAGGCAGCAGACATCTGTCTAAGGCACTTATGTCTTCAGTGCAGGAGAGGAGCTACGTGGGTGAGGAGGAGGAGGAGGAGGAGGAAGGAAAAAAAACGTGCGGTGAGAAGAGAAGAGTGATGGCTCCCTGTCTCCTGCCTTTTCTGAGAAACATGTCGAGCTCTCCATCTCTGCTCGCTGCTGTCAATACATCTGAGAGAGAATCGAGTTGAACAGTCTCACACACACACACACACACACACACACACACACACACACACACACACACACACACACACACACACACACACACACACACACAAATATCCATCGGACAAAATTTATTCAACACAATTTAATTCAGTTTGGTGGCAGTATGTAACAATCTGAACGTGAAGGTTTTCCAAGTTGCTGAACGACCATGAACCAACCGATCTGTGAGTTAGGAAAATTGAGCTTTTTTTGGGTAAAAAGTCAGGACGTGGTTAGCGTAGCTTAGCATAAAGACTGGAAGCAGGTGGAAACAGCTAGCCTGGTTCTGTTCCAAAAGTGCAAAAATACACCTACCGACACCTCTAAAGTTCACTAATTAACTGTACACAAACCGAAATCTAAAAATGACCATTTTTGGTCTCAGCTAGAGTTTTGTGCTGGAGCTATTTCTTGATGAAAACCAGTCAGGTGCAACAACTGTGTGCAGCTTCCTTAAGTCTAGTAGCAGGTTTTGGTACCATCATGCATGGAGACCAAAACCAACACCGTGCAACTTTATCTGGAGACCAGGCAAACTGCAGACAAACTGCTACACATCCAGAAAAAGTTTCAGCAGATAGTTGTTTTTAAATGTCTGTACGTACCGTTTATGTGCAGAAGCCTTCCTTACCAGACGGATGCCATTGCGGAAAGGTCTCGTTTGCCAACCAAAATAAAAGGAAGACCATGAATGGTTAACAAAAATAAAAAATAAAAAAAACTCAAGCTTTGACATGGATGGAAAGCAAACTGTGTTTTCAAATATCTCTGCATTAGTGTGGACATGCTGAGAAGATACCATCACCAACAGAAGAGCCAAAACACACACACAGGTACAAAGTGATGTTTCCTTAATCTGCTGGGGGCCCCCGCCGTGTCAACACGAGCACGTGTACAGTATATCTACTCGCGTGTGTGTGTGTGTGTGTATTGTGACCTCCTGGCTGTTGATTAAAGTCGTGTTGCTCCCCAGAGTTTCACGCGGCTTGTTTGTGGCCCTGATGGCGCCTCGTTTAAATGGCGTATTAATATTGTAAATATGTGGCTCACACACAAACACACTCTGGCTTATGCACACAGAGCGTATTAATAGTTTTATTAGTGGAGGTCTGAGCTCTGAGGAGCAGTGGATGAGTTACATGTCCCAGCTTCCTCTCTCCGTTGCTCTGCACTGCCATTTAGATCACACACACAAAGATTGAGAGAAAAAAAGAACCAGGAAATAAAGACAAATGAAGGAGTGAGGTAAGTATGGAGATGAATGGAGGTATAGATCCAAAGTCATATTCATATGAGGTGGATGAGTCTTTTAAAACAGTTTCACATTTCAAAGAAGCTTCAACGGATGAGTTTGGTCTCCACACTGACACAACAGAAAAAATCTAGTCAGTTGACTTTGAGGTAAGATTATTTTATTAAAGAACAATTTCCACGTTCAAGAATGACCATCCACACTCAGTTGCTCTGTAAAACTGTAAACTCTTTATTTCTCCTCTTTACATTACAGCTTTTATGTGATGTTGATTTTCTTTGACAAACATGGCAAACTACATGGTTTCAGCACGGGACATGGTCTCACGGGAGATCTTGGCCCCACTCAATTTCTATGGGACTCGAGGGAATCAGCTCAAGGCAGTGGAGCTGAGATGGTAGGTGGCTCCGTATTCCCAGGTAATGGCAAATTGCTCTTTGCCAATAGGTTAGCTCCCATGCAATCACCACCTGAATCAGCTCAGTGTGAAATGTGACTTTTGTGGAAAAATGGAGGAAGTCAGAATGTTTCTGCTAATATAATGTTATGCAGTGGTATCGAATCTAATGTTAACACCGACACTGAAGCCATTTCGGGAACCAGAATGACGACTTCAAGATGGTAAGACCCCATAAAAGCTCACCAAACGTGCTGTTAGGACGGCATCGGTATTGTCTTTTGGCTTTGTCCTGCAGAATGTCCATGTCCAACAGACCATATCCCGTAACTTTTCGGTGGTTAGAATGCTGCATATTTTATTCCCCACCTCCCTTTGTAATGTTAACCCTGTCCAAATAGGGGCTACGGTAACAGAAGAGAGGGGAAAAAAAAAAAAATGTTTTCAAATGTGGTGTATATGACCTAAAACTGCGGTTGTTTTAACGATAAGTTTCTGTGTGCACACTTTCTCCCAGACGCACGCAGACACACGCTCACAGTACGGTGAGGATGAAGTCACTGTATGCTCATGTGTCTCGTCTCCAGGCCTTTAAAGTGAGGGGCACTGCTGCTTCTGTCACCACCTCGCTGATGAAAACTCTCACAAACACGCTCGTGTCATGTGATGACACCGCTGCGCCAAAAAAGAAACACACTCACACTGCCCATAAACACTCTCACAGCACTGACTTCACATTTCAAAAAGAGTCTGTGAACAACACACAGTTAGAGTCGATATTTTATTTGTCTTTTTAAAATTTGCAAAACCTGATGAGAAAATCTGCATTGTAAACATCCAAACTGCTATATAAACCTGATCTGTAGATATATAAGATAAAACTTTCAGGCCCTGAGTTAAGTAATTAAATGGGAAGAGACACAGAAACACCTGTCAGGACAAACCTGAGACTCAAATCATTGAAAAGTGTTGTTCACCTCCAGTGCCGCTGGTCTCTATAGTCTTAGAGTCGAGGCTTGATCTGCAGCTTTCTCTCTGTGAAAGAAATACAGGAAATCAAATGGGCAGAAATGAAAACGCAAAAAGGTACAGTTAGAAAAGGACGAGAGTGTGTTCCCCCGTGCGTAACTGACTCTGATCTACAGTGTACTGAATCCTGCTGAAACACTGAGTGATGACATCTCAGCTGATGAGTAAATGAGGAAGAGAGCAGGACAACGGGGATGGATGAAGGTGTGTGTGTGTGTGTGTGTTCACAGTGTGTCAGTGATACATTACATCAGAGCTAATTTATGCAAAGTGAAGAGGAGCTTGTTTGGCCGAGTTCCACCTTTAATGAGGCTCTGGGCGGTGCAGTGTGCTAGTGAGGGGCCAGAGCGTCATTAATAACACTTGGACAGAGGGGACTGAGAGACGAGGAACTGATCTCTGGATCACGTGTGTGTGTGTGTGTTTGTGGGTGTGTTTAGACACATAGAGGAGTTGTACTGTTCTACTGAGTGACATACTTATTACAGTTGACACAGCAGTTTAACCTGTGTCACAAAACCATGCTGAGCGACGTCTGCTCTTCGGAAATCAAAAACTGCAATCGAGGAGATGTGGTCCAAAGTTGTCTAAGGCGAGGTGCAGGCACCCTAGGCTCAGGTGATGCTCAACACCCGTTTCGTATTATTAATTTGGGCTGTGTGTGTGTCTATGTGGAAGGGTAGGGGCTGAGATGTCTCAGGTCAGGTCAAAGGCCCTGCTTGTTTCAAAGCAGTGCAGACTAAACAAAGCATGAAGGAGAAGGAGAATGATGTAAGAAGGAAAAAGGTAAGAGTCACCAGAAACCGAATTTCTCAGATTCCTCTGGTTAAATGAAAATACTGACAGATTTGTCACCGTCCAGCAGGAATATGATCAGTCCAAACGGTTACAGTTTTTAGCATTCGCATGGTTTTCAGTATCTGTGAAGTTTGATGGTAAATAAAATGACAAAACATGGAATGATCAATGTTCGGTGTTTCCACCAAATGGTTGGTCTGACCCGTTGCTTCTCAGCAGTTGATGAGCGGACTCATGCTACATTTTCATTTTGACCCTCAATGAAAAAGAAACACGTCTGTTATCTCTTTAGTCAAGATAAAATTCTGAGTTAATTTCAGACTTAAATGAGTTCATTAAAACTTGAAATGCACACGAGGATAAGAACTTATTTATCAAGAACAATTTTTTTAAGTGGCCAGAGAATCACAATCTGACTCCTGACTGTTAATCATCAATTGATCATTAGGTAAAATAAACTATAATATAAAAGAATTGTTTTTGTTTTTCCATCATTCATATTGAATTTTTCGTTTTATTCAGATTAAACAAATAATAAAATGAAAAGTAAAATAACATGAAAGAGAGAGTTTGTATAAAAAGAGAGAGGTTGTTAGGTAATGTGTTGCATGCTAAGACGGGCTGAACACAGGTGTTAGAGGCGCTCAAGTGTTGCGTTGCAGTGGCACTCAGCGTGCTTGTGCGCGAGTGTGTGTGTGTGTGTGTGTGTGTGTGTGTGTGTTCACAGTGTGTCAGTGATACATTACATCAGAGCTAATTTATGCAAAGTGAAGAGGAGCTTGTTTGGCCGAGTTCCACCTTTAATGAGGCTCTGGGCGGTGCAGTGTGCTAGTGAGGGGCCAGAGCGTCATTAGTAACACTTGGACAGAGGGGACTGAGAGACGAGGAACTGATCTCTGGATCACGTGTGTGTGTGTGTGTTTGTGGGTGTGTTTAGACACATAGAGGAGTTGTACTGTTCTACTGAGTGACATACTTATTACAGTGGACACAGCAGTTTAACCTGTGTCACAAAACCATGCTGAGCGACGTCTGCTCTTCGGAAATCAAAAACTGCAATCGAGGAGATGTGGTCCAAAGTTGTCTAAGGCGAGGTGCAGGCACCCTAGGCTCAGGTGATGCTCAACACCCGTTTCGTATTATTAATTTGGGCTGTGTGTGTGTCTATGTGGAAGGGTAGGGGCTGAGATGTCTCAGGTCAGGTCAAAGGCCCTGCTTGTTTCAAAGCAGTGCAGACTAAACAAAGCATGAAGGAGAAGGAGAATGATGTAAGAAGGAAAAAGGTAAGAGTCACCAGAAACCGAATTTCTCAGATTCCTCTGGTTAAATGAAAATACTGACAGATTTGTCACCGTCCAGCAGGAATATGATCAGTCCAAACGGTTACAGTTTTTAGCATTCGCATGGTTTTCAGTATCTGTGAAGTTTGATGGTAAATAAAATGACAAAACATGGAATGATCAATGTTCGGTGTTTCCACCAAATGGTTGGTCTGACCCGTTGCTTCTCAGCAGTTGATGAGCGGACTCATGCTACATTTTCATTTTGACCCTCAATGAAAAAGAAACACGTCTGTTATCTCTTTAGTCAAGATAAAATTCTGAGTTAATTTCAGACTTAAATGAGTTCATTAAAACTTGAAATTCACACGAGGATAAGAACTTATTTATCAAGAACAATTTTTTTAAGTGGCCAGAGAATCACAATCTGACTCCTGACTGTTAATCATCAATTGATCATTAGGTAAAATAAACTATAATATAAAAGAATTGTTTTTGTTTTTCCATCATTCATATTGAATTTTTCGTTTTATTCAGATTAAACAAATAATAAAATGAAAAGTAAAATAACATGAAAGAGAGAGTTTGTATAAAAAGAGAGAGGTTGTTAGGTAATGTGTTGCATGCTAAGACGGGCTGAACACAGGTGTTAGAGGCGCTCAAGTGTTGCGTTGCAGTGGCACTCAGCGTGCTTGTGTGTGTGTGTGTGTGTGTGTGTGTGTGTGTGTGTGTGTGTGTGCGCGCTCCTACAGCAGGCAGGGGCAGGTGGATGGTCGAGCTGGTGGGAGTGTGAGGAGGGGGGGAGGAGAAGGAGGGAGAATGCGAGGTATCGGGGGAGGAAGCCTCTCTCCTAATCCTCTATCTGTCAAGTCTGTCAACAGAGAGCTCAGCTGTGCTCCTGTCCAGCCCAAAACCTAAATATTATTACCTCTGTCCTCTGGGCATTATTACTCCTCCCCTGAGCATCATCACACTCACTCTACGGCCCGGCTCTATCATCATTATCTGTCTGCAGCTTAGACCACTGCCCGCTCCAAAGAACTGAGGAATGATCCTGCGCCACTCACGACAAACGAGATCCTTCCACAAACCGTGCTTGGACAATATGCCTGACACTAAACACCTTTTGCTTTACGTAAAGCATGGTCCATCCTCTTAAGGAACATCCTAATTTTTTCAGAGCCCGGATGTAATTTACCACGGTTCTGCCATCATTCCTATCAATTTACACATTTTACTTGACAAATCTACAGATCGGAAATGTAGAGTCCAACAAAGGAGTGGGACTGCCTCACCCAGATAGTTTGGTGATTTACATGTGAAAAGAGGGCTGGCTTGAAACTGGGTTCAATCTGGTTGAAAAGTAAATGTTCTGCGGATGTCTATCTGACAGTACAAAACACCGTCAAGCACAGTTTCAACAGCACGAAGCAGGTTTTCACTATGCAATGAACTATAGTCACAAATGCTTTTGAAAAAACAGTTATATGTAACCTAAACATATGAAAACTTTCAATTTTCAGGCAAATTTAGCCAACTTCAACCTGGACATCTGGATATCTCTTGACCTGCAAATCACCAAATTAATTCTTCCGGGACACCTTAACAAGGGGATGGTCTCAGGTGGCTTTTCACACTTTTACTGTCAGTTTCATGTCACATAGAGCTGTTTTGAGTGCACTGTTGGTCGCTCTGAGGTGCTCTGTGCTTGCTGGGTCATGCATTTTGTTACCTTTAACCTGTGAGGTCTCGACTGGCAGGGTGTCTGGTGCGTCTGCCTCCTCTGGGGAGCTGGAGAGGGAAATGAAGGACGGCAGCGCCAGCGGACCTGCGGGGGGTGTGACTGGAGCTGCCTGAGGGCCGTGTGGCATGACAACAGAAAGGCGCGGCCTGGGAGTGAGAAAAAAAAACATGATTAGCCGGGATCAAACAAGACCAGAGTTTCTTTTATTGTAAGCAGATGATGATTTGTATCAGTGGCGATTAAACTCTGTACAATCTGCTTTTCTGACCTCTTGGAGGGCTCCTTGGTTCGGGCTCTCTTGGCCGGTGTGGTGGAGGTGTTGCTGGTGCTACGTTTCGGGTGCTGGCGGTGCTGTAGTTTGCAGCGGGCTCCTCGGGGGCAGGAGCCGGTCTTAGAGAAGTCTGGACACACCAGAGTGTGTTTCTTCTTACACTGATGGTTAGATAGACAGACCATCGGGTTTGAAGTTTTACAGCTTACACGAAGGAAGTCCCCACTGCTCACAGAGCAACAAACTCATATGGTTGGATTTGCTTCTGGCCTCTGAAATCTGTGAACTAGTATAACTTATGTCACTTTTGTGTATATTGATCCCATATGAAGAGGACCTCCCCATAAAATATGGATGCAGAAAAAGGACTAAGTTCGAAGTTAACTCAGTCACAATTACATTTACAACGGTAGCTACAAAAGTCTTTCATGATATGCTGAATGGAGTTTTTCATTTATCCAGGGCTCTTGTTTGGCTGCTTGTGATTAGCCAACATTCAACATTCAAGAACTTTCTTCATTTTTGTATGGAATGGGTAAAGTCGTCGTTCGTTTTTCCTGCAGACATCTGGGGTTTGTATTTTAATAAGGCTGACAGACGGAGTAGCGGAGGACCCTTACATTTACAAGCACTATCCGATGTTCATGGATGTACAGGCAGGATCCTCTAGCTACATTTTACAGGACCAGGAACAAGCAATAAAGAAAACAGTGTTCCTCATGTTCAAAGGCGATAATACCTCTTTAAATTTAAGACTGGTACATTAACACCTGGATGGAATCCAGTAACTCTCGCACCCTCCCAGGTCACTAAACATGACTGGATTTAAGGAGGAGATCTGGACTGGACAAAGTAAAACTTTTTTTTTTTTTTTTAATTTGATGAAAAGTCTCCTGTCTTGGGGAGTGGTTCAATGATCTCACTGCACACAGATCCGGACTTCTATGACATGATTTACTGTGGGAAAAGGGCCTAACTGATTAGGTACTTGATATTTTGTCCCCTTATTCTGGCCATTCTTTTTTAAGTAACTACTTATAAGTGACACTCAGCCTCTCCTTTAATGTGCAAGTTGAGCAAATGGGTCACAGTTAACGTCATTCTGAGGAGCATTGTGCATGAGAGAGCGAGCTTTCACATGCATGTTTGCAACTGAGTGTGTATGACAGTATAATACGGGTGTAAATTGGTAGCTTCATTCTCCACGAGATCCGATCCCTCCCACCTGTCAGAAAAGCTAATTATATTCACTCTGGGGTGCAGGCTGCAAGGAGTGCGTGTGTCTGTGTGTGTGTGTGTGTCTGTGTGGAGGGGTGAGGAGTGCAGGACTGGGAAGCAGATTGGTCCAGAAATAGAGTGTGTATTGGGTGACGTGTGTATGTGTGTGGAGGGGAGCGGGATCTTGAGATCGATTTTCCAGGAACGCTGTAGACTCTTAGTCAACCCTCTCTGGTGCCCAGCGACCCTGACTTGCTGCCATCAGAGCCCCCTCTCACCATCCTCACACCCATGTTCCTGCACCCCTGGCTGCCAGGGCGGCCTGAGACCAGCTCGCTGTCAAATGTTTCTCTGGATCCTCTTATAGGGCTACGGTTTTGAGACAACATTTCGCTCAACAAATCGCGCCTGCCACTGGTGTCTGTGATGCCCAGGGTTTTATATTTGGTATCTGACATCACTACTGACCCCATCTGGTCCTGTTATGTCGTGAATCGTGATACATGATTTAATTGCTGCTTGTTAAACTTCAAAACGAACTTAAAAATTATGATTAATATAATACTTAAAATTATTAATGATTACTCTCATTGTATTTTTTTTTAAAAAGATTAATTCATTAACAGCCTATTCTACAAAATCTCAGAAAAAAGTGAAAAATATCTGTTCCCAGAGCCACAACATCTTAAAATGACTTATTTTTTGCCCTGGCGGCAGGATTTTTTTTAAAGACATTCGTTGTATGTAGTTCCTCATCTATCTACCATCATTTCCTGTCCTCTCGCTACTGTACATGTTGATAATGTAGCACAAAAAAGATACAATCCAAGGCCACAAGGTATGTGAAACATTGAAACAGTGAGAAGATTCAGGAGGCTGGAATCAGAAATTGTTTGGTATTTTTACTTGACTTAAACCATTTCTTATTTTATTAATAGATTTGTGACTTAGCGTTTCAGCACTACATCATATTGTTGTCTAAATGAACAAATGAACAAAAAAAAAAAAGCCTGAACCAGATTTCCTCCAGTGTGATTTTTGAAAAACACTGAAAGTACCAGTAGACTTCCCATTTCCATCAGGGCTGAACAATGACGTCTTTGATAACCACGATCCTTAAGTTATTTTTGCCACAGTCGATTAAACAGTTCTCTGGTGCATCAAATTGAGTAATCACTATTAGCTGGTAAACTGTGTGACTAATCAGACTCTTCCAAGTCCTCTAAATTAACAGCTATTGGCTTCTCATACTGTAGTTGTGCCAGCAGGCCTGACCTTTTTACTATATAGCAACATGCAAATGTAAAGATTTGTACGTTTGAGGATTTTTCATTTGTCCATTTAAAATGTTCGGGTGGGAAAATAAGCTACTTTGATCGTAAAATTGGTTTATAAAATTGGATAAAAATGTGATATCAGCAGTGAGCAAACAACTGATCATCATTTTTGCCATAATCACAGAGTCAGGAAATTAGTGCTCGCCACCTCGTCCACCACATCCACAACTGTGTCTCTTCTATGACCCACTGCGGGAAACCCAGATTAGGCCCTAATTACCATGCTGTCCAATTTGATGTCCAACAGTTTTGCAATTTGACTGGCAACTCTGCATACCTAAATGTGTCTGGGGAAAAACTGCCATGATGTTTATTTGTCTCTACTGACAGACAAATTAAAAACATAACCTCTAAAAACGTGCTATCGCTCATCACATGGGGACAGAGTTTTCATCTGGAGCCAAGTGTGATGGGGCAACAAGAGTTAAAGCTGAAGCACTTTACTAGTGTGAGAAACAGAAAGTGTTGGGGAAATTGACTCTAAAAGCTCTGTCCACTCGCCACAGCTCCATACATCCTCATTTTCATAAAAAGACAGAGAGAGGGAAAGGGAGAGAGAGAGAGACAGAGAGAAAGGAAATGGGAGGAAAAAGCTAAAGTGGACAGAACATCTTTATCCTACACCAAGTTAACAATTTTCCACTTGATTTAAGGAATGCCGGGATGTCTCTGGGGCCTATTAGAGAGCTCTATGCAGGGGCAAAACCAGAAGGAGTCAGCACATTTACCAAGAGACTGAGAGAAGCAGGGGGGGTGTGAGATGGAAAAGACAGTAAAATAAAAAAAGGGACATCACATACATTTACATCTTGACACTCGTCAAGAGCACCTTATAGTGAGTGGAGTGGAAGAACAAGAAAAAGTAGCCATCATTCCCACAACACTGAAATTGTATGAAACTGTGTCGTCATACAATTTCAGTACAAATTGATAATAAATCTTTAAAAATGTGATGAGCATTGTAATATTTTGCTTTACGCTGGTTCTTTTTTGATCAGACAGCTCTCTGTTACCGACTGGCAGGGACGGAGCTCCAACATGCGGAACTGGCCAAATGGCCATTAATAAGAGCCAGTAAAAGTTAGCTATAGCCAACCTCAGACACTCATTGACACTCACTGAGGCCTGGTGACGACTGTCAGCTTAATGCGTCAGGAGCCTGGGAGAAGATGGACCTGATGCAGGAGCCACATATGAATGATTAGAAACAGCAATAAATTGATGCTGTGGACTAAAGAAACAAGAGGGACAATTAGGAAAGCATGGACACTGTGAGGTGGAGGGTGAGTATGAGACAAAGCCAGAATGAGGCAGGATGGCAGCAAGTCTGGGAGGAGGATCGAGGCGAGGAGCAGACTTAACCCCTGAGCTGCCGGAGTGTCTGCCTGCACGGCCCATAGTGCCATCCTCAGCAGTTTTCCCGTCTATAATTACTGCCTGCTATCCATCATAGAACCGCCAGAGCCTCACAGTGCAGCGCTCCACACACACACACACACACACACACACACACACACACACACACACACACACACACACACACACACACACACACACACACGCACAAACACACAGGCACAAACACACAGGCACAAACACACAGGCACACAAACACACAAACACACTAACACACACACAAACACACTAACACACACCTAACACACACTCGGGGAAAATCACAGACCTAAGCACTTCAGCTAATAGAATAAATATTAATATCCCTTTTGTTTTCTATATCCTCATTTCCCCATGCACTATTTAAATGAGGTCTGACAGTGTGAAAAAGCATCTGTTTCACACTCGACGCTCAAAAACAAGCAGAGAGAGGAGGCAAGGAGGAGAGGGGGGAGACAAAGGGCGGTAAAGACAGAGGAGGGGAGAAGAGGAGAGCACTGGAGGGTGTGTTTGGACATGGGAACTCTGTGTGTGCCTGCGCGCGTGTGGGGTGACTCGAGTGTCTCTATTCATGTGCAGGTGGCTCTCTGTTACCCATCAGGCCCTCAATGCGTCACTCAGACACTACAGTTATGCCATTATGGACCACCACCCCCTGCAGCTGTTCCTGCCTGTGTGTCAATGTGTACATGTGTGTGAGTGCGGGAGGCACTGGTTACCAAACTGCTTGTTTACCTAAGCCATGTTGTACAATATAATTGTACGTTCAAATGAAGAGAACTGCTGAAAGAGAGAATTTTGTAATCAGGTAATGGTCTCGATTCAGTGCTAAATACAAATGTAGTAAGATCAAACCACTATCGCTGACAGTGTATAACAAGAGCCAAAACTGTCACATCTATTATTTCAATTATTCCATTCAGACTGAGAAAGTGATACAGGTTTAACCTGTGTTGGCAGTTGATCTGAACAGGTCAACAAACATCAGCTGACCAGTGTCCATGACACTCGTCTGACCTGGGTTGAACACGAGTCAGATATTGCCTGACTCTGCCAAGTGTCCTTACTTCATTTAAAGATATTGATGGTTAAATGTCATTTAACTGACTCCCCGGAGAGAGAGAGAGAGAGACAGAGACAGAGAGAGCGAGAGAGAGAGAGTGCAGGACAATATACTCATGGACGAGCGGCAAAACAGTAATATGCGCTTCTGCTGTCTGCAGGGGGTTTAAAAAACACCACGCATTGTCAGGGGCTAAGTGTGTGTTGGTGTTGGCACACATGCTGTCACAGAATATGCCACAGCTGTATTTTCCAGCGTCAGCAATGGTCAACACTCCGCAAAATCTCCCGGATACTGTACTTTCTCTTGTCTTGTCTATCGACAAGGAACTTTTATTCTAAGTGTAACAATATCAAGAGCTCAATCAGCTGCAGTCACTGCCCCTTGAAGAAAATATTTAAAAAGAGAGTTGAGCCACAGCTGAAGACACCGGCTTTTCAGGTGAGGAGTCAAGTGACACAACACATAAATTCAGTTTGTATTCTTCATATTAAGGTTCAGCCGACGCTGTGATGTCCGAGATGCTGCGGCACGTCAGGTGTGTGTTACAGGTGTTGGCTGTAGCCAATAATCAGAAAGGCATTATGTAAAAACAAAAAACAAAAAAACTAACAACTAATTGCACTCAACTAGAATTTCTTTCTCAAAACATCCGATGTGCAAATTAGACTCCAGCTATGGCTTTATTTCATTTTATCATTTAAACTCATGTATATTTTTATTGGTTTATGTCTTTACCCCTCTCTGGTTTTGTTTCATATTGTACTTTACGTGTTTTGTTGGCTCGGTTGTGTATTTGTAGCACATGGATTATTGTCATAAAGATCATAAGAGATATAGTCTGAAGTGCTCTCTGAGTTTAAATGTTTTTTTGTGTGATCGTGTGTGTTTTTACCTTCTCTCCCTTGGGGCAGTAGCCTTTGACAAAGTCCTCACACACTTCAGCTTTGCAGGACACGTAGACATGACTGTAGGGACAGTCGCTGTTGTTACAGATGCCCTTTAGGAAGTAAGAACATACCGGCATCTGGAGAGAGTCAGACACAAATATGTAAACCATCTGAATCTGAGAAATTTCTCACAGTGCCTGAATCAGAGGCTAAAACGTATTTGATCAAAAATTTACAAAATTCTACAACATTAGACATTTAATCAGAACATACACTAACAGGAGAGTCCCACATGGAGGAATTTGGCTGGAATCTGCTTTTGTTATCTTGAAATATAGTGATTCATCTGACTTGTGGTGTTATATTCCAGGACTGTCCAAATCTCCCAGATTATTGGCAAAATGTCCAAAAACAGATTGAACTGATTTTGGGTATCAATCTGACTCTGACTGAATTAAACACTTTTGATTCCTGTCAGTATTTCTGAAAACATATCAGACAATAACTTGAGGATTGACTTGAAGATTTTCTTGTGACAGCAAAAAAAGAAAAGTCAGAAAGTCTCCTTGATGAAATTTCAGCATATGAGAGGAAAGGGTTAGGTGATTTATGTGTTAGAGAATAAGATGGGGCATTACGTCAGTTAAAACCTGTGTTGCTGTTTTCCCTTTAAAACAAAATGTTTTGTCTCTTTTTCTGTTCTATGTCAAGATCATTTCTCCTTGAGTTCTACAATAAAAAAATAGACAAATGTAAACAAAAGAAAACAACAGAGAGGAAGAGAGTCGGCGTGAAGAGAGCATGAGATTACATGAGATTATACGACTGTAAACAAACGTGTGATTTAAAAACCACACCACTGTCATGTAAAGTTCAGACGTGTCCCGTGTACCGATCGATCTGTCACAATGAGCAGCTAAATGACCTTAATTGCAGTTGACAGCGGCAGAGTGACAGTGAATGTGTGATTTCACAGTGCGCGTGCTCGTGCGTGCGTGCGTGCATGCGTGTGGCGTGTGGCGTGTGCGCAGAGAGATCTACTGTTTGGCGTGCGGGGGCGAGCCTGGTGGAGGCCAGTCTAAATATACCTCTGGGAGGGGGTTCAGTGGGTAAAGATGTGGGGGGGGTGAAGTGTAAGAGGGAGTCCACCGCATTGGGATGGGATCAGTTCTACCTAATTAACTGCTACAGAAATATTTATCCAGGCTGCAGCTTGTCCAGCTCTCATGATGTGTTTATGTGCTCTGGATGTGTGTACAGACTGGGCCAGTGGTGGAGGGGGGAGAAGGGGGATGGGGTTCCCGGGCGTGGGGGGTTGATACCAGGGGAGTATGCTCAGGGGTGTCTGGTTTCGAGGTATTTGTGGTAGTGGGGGAAGAGGAGGGTGGGGTGTAGGTTTTAGGATTCGGGCTTGCCTGTGAGCACTAGTGCCCAGATCAGGTTTGGAGGACTGCTGGGTGCATAACGCTGCAGCCCCCACATATCAACCCCCTTCTCCCTAAGACCCCCGTACAGTCCTGTTTAAGGGGTCCACATGAAATAAGAGCAGGTGTATCCTGTGGAAGGAGGGGCCAAAGGTTGGGGGGCGGTGGGGGCCTGCTGGAGAGGTGGCATTACAAACAGACAGCTGGGCTCTCAGCACTTACAGGCAGCAGTATGATAACCAACACAGGTGCAGGGCATTGTGTGTGTCTATGTATATGTTTGTTTGTGTGTGTGTGTGTGTGTGTGTGTGTGTGTGTGTGTGGAGGGTGAGGCAAGGCACCTGTTGTAGGGTTGTTTGTCTCAAGTAAAAAAAGGAAAAAACAGCTTTCCCTTTTAGAATGGGGACACTTTCCCATAGACGGGCGATAGAACACACACACACACACACACACACACACACACACACACACACACACACACACACACACACACACACACACACACACACACACACACACTTCAGCTGCAGGCTTTGGCCAAATGTGGATGGAGCTACCAGGTGACACAATGTGAGACGACTTAAAACAACAAATCTCCACTAATATGTCCCAATTATAATAGGCCCAGTTTTATTGAAGCTACGTGCAGGAGCGACTTCCTGGTATCCGGAAAAGTCTAAGAGGAGGTGGAGTTACAATGACCTAAAATCTGTATCGAGAAGAATGATCAGATTAACCTTGATAACAATATTGGTCTTTATTGACTGTCTCATGCCGGCTCACTTTGTATATGTTGGATATGATTCTCTTTGCTTTGCTAACAGTTAAGTATACACGGCTGTTGTCTGACTGGTTCCATTTATAGTCGGCTCTTTCAAGTCATAGACATTTACTGAAAACTGTGATATGAGTCATTTTAGCTCAGTTCAGAGATTTATGTGTGAAAATCAATAAACTGGATTTACTATCCATCCCTACTCCGTTTAGTTTGCTGGAGTTGAGTTCGGGCTGAATGATAACTCAATATTACTCAATATTATTTGTTAATATAAAAAATAAGTGAGACTGATGATTTCAACAAAATTGAAACCAGCAAAATGAGTTGGTAAAGTTTTTGATTTACACGTGAAGAGTTTTGTCACAACAGGAACACGATTCATTGAATTGACAATCGGTCAGATGACTTAAGAAGTCAGTTTGCATGCATCTGTCATATTGCAATGTATGTTGATATTGAAAAAAATAAATATATTAATATTTTTAGGGATGCAACTAACAAATATTTGTATTATTAATTAATCTGACGATTACTCTCTATAGTAACTTACGTGATTAATCCTGTAGTTCTTTGTGAAAATTGTCCATCACAATTTCCGGAGCCCAAGTTGAACTTGCATTCAACATTGAATCAATTATCAAACCTGCTGTTGACAAATTTTTCTGTGCATTGACTAAATATTGTGATATTAATTTCAGCCATAACACCTGGTCCTAGATTGACTGAGTTGCTATTGCTCACAAGCAGGATAAGGTATGTAATCATAGGTCTGAGGTGAAGATCCTGTTCTATTTTGCTGTATGTGCAAACCACAACCAAACACATGTGCTAACTTCAACCGTGAAGAAACGAAATCAATCGTTACAAACGTCATCCTGCTGGTCTGTACATCGAACAGGTGATCCGCCAGTTACACGCTCAAACCTTTAGGCTGCTCGTTTAGCCATAAGCCTCTATCGTAATGCCCCATCAGGTTAAGCCTTCCTCACTCCTTCCTGGGCCATGGAAACCGGAGCCATGCCAAGAACGGAAATACGATACACGATGACTGAACCCAACACTGTCATCTTATACCTACACACTATACTCAACCCTGGCCTTTGCAGTGAAAACCATAAAACACCATGTTGTTCAACATCTAGGCCGTGTGCGGGTGTGCGTTTCTGTTACCTTCTCCTTAGCCACCTTATGGGAGAATGGGCAGGTCCCGTCTGCCTGCTTGCACGTCCCTCGCAGAAACCTGCACATAAACAACAAAAACAAGCCTGAAATAATAGACGCTAAAAGAGTTGTGAAGCGGGATGAGCCGCCCGTTCTCCAAATAATTTTTCTGCGCGGTAAATTCCAGCCTGGAAGATTATTTTAATGATATCCTTGATGTTCATCCCAGAGAAACACAGGAATCTTAGGGATAATGTACTGACACTAGGTTTTTGATATAGCCATAATTATTCCAGTGTTGTTCCTAAGAAATCATGTATTTTCCATCAATTTTGTGTGGCAAAGGGCTCTAAAATACTACAGTACTCATGTGCCTCAGGCGCTGTTGCTAAGGAGAGGAGAGGAAACCAACCAGAGGTTCTGATCAAACTGGTACCCAATTCAGATGACACACAAAACACTGTGTCATGGTGGATGAATGTGTACAGATTTCCACTGCTAAATGGTTCATCAGGTTCCTACAAAGTGTAATCGTTAGCCTTAGGCTGCTGTTAGTGGCACATGCAACAGGATGTGATAGTTTGTCACTGGATGATGGATATGCTCCTTAGAAGTTGTACCTGACTTCTCTCCTTCAGTTTTCATGTACACAGGCTCGTACCTTCGACTTTTTTTTCCAAAAGCGCATTTGTTCATCTTTTGGCAAGGGAATTTCATGTCCATCCAAGCTTTGATGGTGCTTGTATGAGGACTTTTACGTCTGGGACATTGGATGCCTGAAATTAATCACTTCGCTACTCTCAGATGTACAAAGGATATATTGGCAAGAGAGGAAGATTTTCTGTCTTTACTGAGAATCAAGCAATTAACTTTTCCCTCCTGCTCCCCCTTAATACGACATTATGTGTTTATGTTACCTTGTGCAGACGGCCACCTTGTCTGGGTCGTGTATGTAGGGACAGCTGTTGCCGCGGTTACACTTGCCGAAGCGGTTGTAGTACATGCAGTACTGCTTCTGCTGCTTCTTCTGACGAGCATGTCTGATTATGGCAAGGCTCCGCTGAACTGCGCGACTTGTTTCAGAAAACACACACACATCACAGGTATCCACATATCAATAAGCAGCCTGCTGCAAACTAAGAGGACAAAATATGCCAGGAAGTGTTTCAACTCTCACCCCGTGAGGGGCTTTGGGTAGAGTTATGATCCATATACTAAAGTTAATTTTAAGATTACTTCTGGTTTCACAGCCCTTAGATGACAGTGATGAAAGGAAGTTAATATTGGGGGAGGGAACAAAAATGAGGATCAAATGGAACAGTCTTGGCTTGATTTGATTTCAAGATGGGGCTGTTGTATGAAGAGAGCCATCAGGATGTCCCACATATAAATGTTATTCAGTAAAAGTTTACAAGTTGAATATGAACGCAGAAATGTTCACACTACTTGTACTAGAATGGTTCGATGAGAGGAGATGAAACGGGCACTGGCCTACCTGGCTAAGTGACGAGTGCTGGAGGGTCGGTTCCAAGCAGGAATCATGGATGAGACGTGGGGGCTGGAGGATCTTCCTAAATGTAGAGAAAAGACACAAATGGGGCAATTAAAAGGCATATGTCCCATACACAGTTTTCAGTTTAAACTAGGCAACAATCTCTACAGCACGTCAAAAGTCTTGGTGAGACCTTGGACTTCTAATGCATTCATTTCCCAGCAACTCAATGGAATTTTAGTACAAACTGTAATAACATCTTCTGCTACAGGGGTCCCTGATACATCCTAACTGTTCAGGCTCAACCATCTCCACTCACCCAAACAACAGCTAACTTTCCAAATGATAGTGAAGGATCAGTCAGTCACAAAAAAAACACAAAAACCACAAAAAATGGTATTGATGAAGGTGTTGTCTCAGACATCGTTTTTACAAAATTCTTCCAGAATTTTTCATTGCATGATTTTTCTCTCTTGCTTTTCCCCCCTGAATATTTATTGATACTAAGAATCTTATCGTATTTTGCCCTTGTTTTGGTTTATTTTTTGGTCAACCTGTGATAATCATCGTTTAACTTAAACCAGTGGCACTGGCACTGGTTTGCCATTATATGCTGATTATCACTTGCTGAATCAAATGCCTGATGAAGGCTGTCACTGAAACATAACTACCCAATAGATAACGTGTTAATGTTGCTTTCTAGCCGGCAGGAATGAAATACTTTACACCGTGACCATGTTTTCAATAACGAAATGATACAATGTGCAGGA
The DNA here is from genome assembly GCF_016859285.1 of Xiphias gladius. Classification (NCBI taxonomy): domain Eukaryota; kingdom Metazoa; phylum Chordata; class Actinopteri; order Istiophoriformes; family Xiphiidae; genus Xiphias; species Xiphias gladius. The sequence goes on from NC_053405.1 coordinate 2,840,659, forward strand.
GCGATGTGTGCAAGTGCCGTCAGGAATAAACTCCTCTGAAGTGACTTATGCTGTGAAATGTTTACACAATATTACAAGCTATAGTTTTGCATGGTGATAACGCACTGAAACATCTTTTAAAAAGGAGAGTGGGGGTCGGTTTTTCATTTTTCTTTTGATTTATTCACACCATTAGGAAATTTATCATTTCCTATTGGTGTTATACTCCATACATCTCTCTAAAAAATACTATACTAACTATCCACATCAGATATGACTAAAACAGAAGCTGTCTGAGTGTTTGTGCAGACAGCTGCATTAAAAACGCGACATGTTATTTATACTGTGGTGGTTTGACACATGGGTGCCAAACCCAAACGTGAGGTCCCGCTCTGTTTGAGAACATCGTAAACACTATGTACCCAATGCACTCCACAGACAGTGGAGAAGAGGACATGGAGGTGAGGAGGTTGGGGTTACAGATGACAGTTGATGTTATTCAGACCTCTAATTTTGGAACTGTTTTGACTGTTAAGGCTCTTATCAAGTGTGCGCTGTGGTATGATTTATGTACAGCAGGATTACAGCCCGATGGCTCCGGACCAAGAACAAATGTGAAGCTTGCTGGGGGAGATATGAAATCACAACTCCTGCTGAGAGGACACCTGAGGCTTGTTTCTGTGGGATGTAGGCATGTGTGTGTTGGGATGCCGGTCACGAGTTTAACAGAGTGGGGCTCTTCAATTTCTGCAGGTGTATTTGCTATAGAATGTGTACGAGAGAAGTGTGAAGGAGTTAGAGGCAGATCTGGGCTTTAATCTGCACCATCCAGTTCTCCAGACCCTCCCCCTCGCTGCTCTGACAGATGACAACTTTATTATTTCAGATGGCAAATCCAGCCAGCTCTACTAAGTCCATTAGAGAGCATGTGGACAGAGCTGTAGCTGCAAACATGAATAAACACCCTTGTATCACCTTTGGGTTTCACACAGATTTACTGCCCTGTACTCACAAGGCATGTCCTGAATACGGCAGAGTACTGAACCTCAGTGCCTCTTTTTTTCCCCGAGCACTAACTATCAAAAATGATTAAGTATCAAATGCTACTATTGAATGACTGGTCAGATTCCAACTGTTCAAATGATATCCAGCTTTAGTCTTGAATGTACAAACTTGAAATTTACATTTGTGCACTGACCAAAAACCTTTTGATCTGATGTGCTTTTACCACAACAAGAATTTGAATTAATGCACATATATCAGCTGATTCAAATTCAAATCCCCAATAGATTTCAACGCTTGAGCATACTTGTGCACTATAAATGCAGAAATTACTGATTGAGAGAGAATTACTATTTACGTTCAGATTCAGTCAGTTACATTCGTCTGAAAATTCTGTGAGTTGAGAATATAAATGCAACCTCAGGTTTAGTCTTGATTTTCTTTTTTAACGGCTGATGAAAGACTCGAAAGAGTTGAACCCTCTATTCATGAATGAACTTTGACTGTACAAGAGATGTGAGCATTTTGACAGTGGTTCTGCAGCTCTAGTATTATCTTCTAAAACTCTGCTCTTTACTCTTTTTTTCTGCTCAAAATGCATCGGATTCATTAAAAGTTGACTGTGTTTTTTTTTTGTCAAGCAAATTTTCCCTATAAATTATAAAAAGAAAGGAAAAACATACAGACTCAATGTTCAAGATGCGTAACTAGTTATTTGAATGACTGATATAAAATATACATCACGAAATATTAAAAGCTTAAAGTGCAAGCTCATCAAGTATGTGTATCTTTTCTCTTCATAATTATTTACTAGAAATAAGTCAAGTTAAATTACTGAGTGAATTTTAAATTTCCACGCCTCATCTGTGCAATCACCTCAAGTCAGCTGTGGAACAGCACAACATCTGTACACTTTGTTGCCATGGTTGATGATGATGATGATGATTGGTGCGGCGATGGTCAGCGTACCTGTTCGACCGATCGACATGTTGGACGCCACAGTGCGGGATAGCTTATTGGCTGACACCCGGTACAGGGAACCACCAATCCAGCACATGCCAGTTCCTCTCCAGTGCTGGGTGGATGATGGGTGTCTGTCGTGGGGAGCTCGAAGACGGCTCTGAAGGAAACTCCTGTGAGGGACAAGAAAGGCAGAGAAGGAGAGAGAAAGATTAAATAACAGAGAAGCAAACATCTTTGGAAGTCATATTTAAGTCATATATTCATGCAGTCAATAAGAAGATATTTCCAGTTTATTACAACTTGGAATGACTATAAGTATCCGTTCAGCTCAGTTCACAAACTGTGAAATGTTCAGCCATGCTGGAATAATATTATTGTATCTGCTCATCTCTCCCTCGGTTCCACCCCTCTTTTGCCCGTCTTTCCTCCAGCTCTTCCACTATATCTTCCCTCCTCACTTCATGTTTCCTGTCCTCTAGTCTCCCCTCTCTCCCCTCCCTCCCTCTCTCTCTCTCTCTCCCTCCCATGTCACAGCACTCTGTTAAATTGCTCCTCTAATGGAAAGGACGGCAGTGTGGAAATGGAGAGAATTGAAAAGAGGAGAGGAGGAAATCAATGAGATAATAGGCAGGGCAGGGGGCCAGAGCAGCGAGGTTGGCCCCTACACTGGAGTGTAGAGATCACACACGCACACACACACACACACACAGTATCACAACACACTTCTGCTACAGTATGTACAGTACACACAATCACAGGCCTCTACACACATGCGTATTCTCACCATTCAGGAATCACTGAGTAGACTTGTGTGTGTGTGTGTGTGCGTGTGTGTGTGTCTGTGCGAGCCTGCAGCGTGTGCGGGGATGTTGGGTGGTGCAGGGGTTATGGCGATAAATTGCGCTGTCCTGTCACTTCTATTTGGTGCGGATTGGGGCTGGTGTGCAGGGCGCCACTGGAGGTAATTTGCTGCCGTATTTCAGATGGGCTGGAAATGGGTTTAGAGCGAGAGTTCATGCCTCCCATTACAGAGAAAAGAGAGGGTTACCCCAAACGCACGCCGCACACAAAACAACTGACACAGACGCTTAGCACGCTGCGGCCCGCGGAGAGCTGCTGCAAATAAGAAAAAAAGGGAGCAGATATCAGCCATCAGCTGCGTTCACGTGCACGGTCTACCTGACTGCGTGCCATAACTCAGAGGCAAAGACACTCAGTTTCACTGATCAGTGGCTGCCCTACACAGGGCAACTGCAGCCAGGGGAGCGGTAATGGAGGCTAATGTTGGAGCACTGACTGCCACCCAGGGAGGCTTAAACAAGGACCGGGTGGCCTGGGGAGCCACAATGGAGGTTAATGGGGATATGACATGAACAGTTAACACAGACGAGAGTTAACCCTGACACAGGGCTGCAGTCAGGGGGGTGAATGGGGTGTAACATTCAGTCTGTTAGGAAGTTTTCACATTGGGTACATGTTTTTGCGTCCAAATCTCAGAGTGACTGTCCTGCTTATACACCTGTTTCAATCTGAGAAACATTTCTATGTTTTCCTCCTAATAGTGCAAATTCATTACTGCTGACAGGAAAATACGTTGGTGCAGTTTTTTTATGTTACTGTTTGGCATTTTAATCTTTATATGACAACAAATTGAGAAGCAGATACAAAATATGGGTAGAGAGGTGGGTGGCATGTATTAAACATGTGCAAACATGTACAAGTATTAAACTAAACAACCGTGCAATGCCTCCAAACGACACCTGTGCACTAACCTCACTTAGGTGCAAATGGGGGGGGCACAACAACACAAAAGCAAATTGGGTTTGAATGTCATTCTTTGCTAATACATCAGTAGAGCTATTTTATCTCTCAGTTTTTTGCAAGCAAAGCAGTTCTGTTCTCCACACAAATTATACCACAGTTTGACTGGAACTGATCTCAAACCATCTGAATCAGTTAGTCTTTGCTACAGTGTTTGGTCCTTACTCTGGTCTGGAAAAGGCATCAATATTACTACATTTTTAGCTAAACCACTCCAAAATTCTGCCTAAACTGCAAAATGTAGGAAAGAATAAGCAAAGATTTGGTACAATCAGGTGTCAATGGTTTTGGTCAGTGAAATTGTATGTTTGAGAGCCTCATTTGTGCATTTACCATATAAAGTTCTTAGGCTTTACTGTGTGTGAGTTCTTGCTTGTATACACACACTCTAATAACCAGACCAATGTGAGACATACAGCCATTTGAATGAGTTTTAGCCTGGGGTCTAACACTATTAGCTTAAACAGCCTCTGTGGGAGCAGTTATCTACGCAATAAAGTAATCTGCCTGTAATGAGAGAGGAGGAGAGGAAGGAAGAACAGAAACAAACAGTGGAGAACATTAAACTCAAAACATCAGAGAGAGGCAGAGTTTTTCCTCCTGCCTCCAGACTCTCCTTGGCCAGTTCCTCGTGATGCCCTTGACCTACAGAGGGATATCTGTTATCAGAGAGCCTCCAGGCCGGTCTGATGCACAAATCCTCCCCTGCTGGACAGCCAAGTTGTTTCAGGAAGCCCTTTTTAATGTTGTCCATTGTTCGATATAACACCACCTTCCCCTCGTCTACAAGGCCTGAGGGAAACTTCCAAACAATCATTATCCAAACTGTCAAACTACTTAAAGCTCCACTAATCAATATTTTCTCTATCAACGATTTGTTGATATAGAATGATATTAACGATGTTTGACAAACAAATGTTTGTTGTTTTATTTTAAGCTCTTTTTTTTGGTTTTAAGGTACATTTACTTTATGGTTCCCTCTCAAAGTCACAGCAAAACAAACCCAGTGTACATAACTTGGCAGACTGATTAAGTTAGAGACTAGCTGGTCAGAGAGTGAAACATACAGCTGCCAAAGCAGATATTTTCCATAAGGGCTGTAAGTTGGAGTCTGTAAGCATTTTCTGTTTTTTGGCTCTGTATTCCAGAGAAAACTGGATTTGAAGCAAAAGAAAAAAAAGTGTTAACATCCATATTGGGCTAACAGTTTAGGACTCACGAGCCTTTTTATACACCAGTTCAACCTGTTTTTGTGCAGCAGGGTAATGACAGGACTGCATTTCTTACATCCAGTCTTCATTCAATATGGATGTTAACTTCACGGTCTTCAAATGACATACGATTGTCAGCACTAGTTGTCTAGACAGCACCGATGAATGATACCGTGAATCCGTGAATCAAACTTGTTGTTTTCATTAAATTTCTTTTCATGACTAATCAATTAATTATTAATTGTTTCAGTCCTGAAATACAGTTTGTGTACTTGACACCCGTTTAGGTGTGTTATAAAAGAGAAAGTCCACAAAAAATAAAGGAAAAAATATTGTGGGAAAAAGGAAGAAATAAGGGAGGAGGCAAGGGCAGAGAGAAACTCTCCTGAGACAAGTCTGCATGTATATGTGCTAGTGTTTATGTGTGTGAGCGTGGACTGCTCTGACCATGCGATGCACAGATAAAGGAGAGTGCGATTCAGCACTACCGGCGCTGTTGATGAATGATCCGACTTTTGTTTTAGTGACAGGGAAGAATTTGGAGGGTCGCGCGACTGCTCAGAATAATGCTGCCCTCGTCTATTTGTCTGCAACCCAAGCATTAGTAGGCTCATATTGGGAAACAGTTACCCTCGAATCAGAGCACGGCAAAAATAGTCATCTGGCTAATTCCAACAGTAAAGGCTGCTGCTCTTCCTCAGGCATTTAAAGGAAACCAAAGCACTGTCATTACGCATCATGATCCTAGCAAATCCAACTTAAAGGGAGCCGACTGTAATGAACAAAATCCTCTTTTAAGGCAAGCCACGGAGTATCTGTGCAGTGTACAGTGTGAACGGCAACAGAAGAGGCTCATAACATGCGACTGTAGGAGACAGATGACTAATGTGATAAGTAATGAGTAAATGAATGAATTGGGGTATAAAGGGGGATGAATGGGGGAGTGAATGCGGGAAAAGGAGGAGAGAAGTGAAGAAGAGGGAGCGCTGCTTCACTTTATTGCACAGTCTCTTACATCCTGTACTGATCGATACCGAAGCACTAAAGGAGATGAGCGCCTGGACCGAGTGTTTGAATGTGTGTGTGTGTGTGTGTGTGTGTGTGTGTGTGTGTGAGAGATTGTGTAGCTGCATACACTCAAAAATAGTATACATATTAGGGCTTGGGGTGTCTTGCCATGTTGGGGTCGAGGCAGACGGCCGTCCACAATGAGTCGGGTTCTGTTCCAGGTTTCTACCTGTTAAAAGGGAGTTTTTCATGGCCAATGTGGCCAAGTGCTTGCTCATGGGGGAATGTTGGGTCTCTGTAAATATCACTATGAAGACTACGGTCTAGACCTGCTCTATATGAAAAGTGCCCTGAGATAACCTCTTTTATGATTTGGCAATATATAAATAAAATTGAATTGAATTGAATTTAACATTTATGGCAGAAAAAAGAGAGAGGGCAAGTGGAAGACAAGAAACAGACAAACAGTCATATGGAAGATGTGACACAAAATTCTTGTTAAATTTTATTAAAAGAAAGAGAAAGAGAAAAGGCAAAATGAAAAAATAGCAACTGAGCACGTGGATACACATAAAAGAAGGGACAGGGGAGAGAAAAATAGGGGTTGTGTGTGAGAGATGAAGAAAGGATTGGGCTGTAATTTATCCTGCAGTGTGCATGCTTTACGGCTTTCTTAATTAGACTCGTGCTACTATTAATGGAGTTAATGTTGAGATTATATCTATTTTCGGGTGGTGGGGGCTGAAATACTGCAGCCGATTCCACCGCCCCTTCCTACTGCTGCCCAGCACTAAATCAACCACCACCCTAGCTGTGGCTGATACCAGGTGGAGAGCATAGCATGCTGGGTAGGGAGAGTCTCACTTCCTGTGGGCCTGGGAAGAGGCAATGGCCACAACCAGCAGGATAAAAAAGGGGTTCAGTTAGACTGGTTGGTCAGTATGATGCGAAAGTGTATCATTAATTAGGTATTTAAGGACGACAAACTATTGTGAATAAACAGGAAAAAAATGGGCCCTCTGTCTTCTTTTTTTTGTCAACTGTACAGTAAAGAGTAATGTTTACTGAGCTGGGGTCAGAGCCCAATGAAGACCACCTGGTATTAAAATGCGATCCCTTCAATTAACACCAAAACACACAAAATGACAGTTACTACTGAATGACACTGAATGACACTATGTAACAGCATCTTAGATCATTTCTGCAGTATTAAAAAAAACAACAGTTTTAATCTCAGAAAAACTCACCATTTTATATGTTCCTCTAAAACTATATCTATCCTTTTTGTGCATCATGATTGTGCTTTAATTTGCCTTTGATTTTAGTGTTTGGTTCTTTTCTCTTTAAAATACTTTGTCATTTTGGTAAGAAATCAACTATGCAAATCAAGTTTTCTACAACTGCAATGAGTAGTAATTCTGCTTTTACTCTACTGCAAGTGACTCCATGCAAAATAGATGTGGCATCCGCCAGTGGAACACCGTGTATAAATAAAAGCTTTAATGAATTAATAAATGAAAAAATAAATGAATGAAATAAACGAAATGCCCTTCAGAGCTCTTGAGACCCTAGAGAAGCATGCCAGTTGTACATATCTTGAATTGCCTGTGACCATCTTAGTAGAGCAGCCTGATTTTCTCTCTTGATTTACCTTATTTTATACCAACAAGAATGTGTCAATGACAGTTCAGTACCAAAAGCTGGCACAGAATGTAAAGTCCGATTGATAATCTTGCTATTATTCCCTGATCACTTCCTTCTGGTATGGTTTTATCTTATTGATCTTTTATCTTATTGATTATCATTGATCAGATAACTCCTGGTTAAAATCTAAATTTTGCAGAGTTTAGGGTTCTTTCACACCTGTTTGGTTCGGTAAAAATGAACTCTTGTGCGTTTTCCCATTTCGTGCAATTGGTCTGGGCTGCTGTAAAAGTTGTCAATTGAACTCTGGTGCGGACTAAACAACTGTAATCCCACCATAATATTGCTGTATAACATGCCTCTTTTTGGTCCTGTCTCTACCCTTGCATGCATGCTTGTGTTTGACATTTGAGAACTTTGGCTGTTTTCTGTTGAATGAAAGAAAGGATTTCGTAGAAAGACGTGTTTATATTTCTGAAAGAAAAGAATTAAAAAAAAAAAGGATCTTGGTAGTTCAAATAACCAGCCCATCTAAAAATCAAAACAATGCCTTCACGAGCTGGTTCTGGTATAATATTATATATATATTACATATTATAATATATATTCGGCTATGAGGTCAGGGATCAGTGGGTCTGATAGGCCGAAGATGAAGAGCAGCACTCAGTAGTTAAGAGCAGAGAATATGGGCTCATGCTCCACTCAAATTGATAAAAGTGGAGGGAGCGGAGTGGAGTTAAAACAGATAGATAAGCATGAGAAAAGAGTGGGGGAGTGGGTGAGGGGGGTGATCCCCAATCCCTGGGGACCCGACCTGTCCCCCTCCTTCCCTATCTCTTTCCTCTCTTCTACACACTTGGTCATATTTCACAAGATGTCACAGGGCTCAAATTGAAAATCCCTTGATGAATCAATATTTACTGCAGCAGCTAAATGAATAGTAATAAGTCACCAGAGGCTGAGTCCAGCCACAGTCCAGGGTCCTCTGTCTCACGGAAGCTGGATTACACAAATGAACCCCCCCCCCCATGCACAAAAGCTTTAATTTTTAATGGCTACCCAAATGAATAACAACTTAAAGGATCAGTTCATCCAAATTATAAAGATGACATATTTTTGCACTTACCACTAGTGGCCTTTAGCCCCATACATAGTTGGAACTACTTTCTAACAAAGAAACAGTCCCTATATGAAATCTGTTTACAGTGAGGCTTGTGGATGATACTCAAGAACTGGGACATTGTCTCCTGCGGCCAAAGTTTCAAATCTGGATGTCTCAAAACCTCACGACATTACAATGACATTATGTGCATAGCTAGATATCACAATGAGTAAGAGAGAAACTACATGTTTTTGTAAACTGGATGAACTAACCCTTTAAAGAGCACACATTATATTATTAATATTATTATTAATATTATTTCAAATATCAATATTTTCAGAATTTAATAAATGTAAAATATCTAAAATATTTACAATGATAGCATGGCACTATTGCTGAAATGATTAATTAGTTAATTCATGTCATGTCTGAATTTAGCAAAAAAGTCAAACATTTGCTGGTTCCACTTTCAGAAATGTCAGCATTTTCTTGTTTTATATCTTTTTTTTTAAAATACCTTTGGGTTTTGGACTGTTGGTTGAACAAAAGAAAAAAAAAAAAAGAAAAAAAAAATTGAATATGCCAACTGGGAGTGTGGGCGTTTGTTAGGAATATTGTTCACAATTTTCCTATATTTTATACAGTAAGCTATTACACATTCAAAAATATATATATCAACAGATTTATCGATACTGAGAAGAATTGTCAGTTGCAGCCCTACAAAGCTCTTTTACCAATAAAACAATACGCAGGGTACACAAAGCTACACTGATGTCATTTTCAACCTTCATGTTTGTTGTGTATGTGTGTGTGACAGTGTAGTCATACTGCAGCCAGTTTCCAGGGAGAGAATCCTGCTAATTCTCTCCACATTAACAGATTATCAAAACCAAACACAACAACCCCGTCAGAGCTCTCACAACCAAAGTTCAAACAGTATGTAGCCACTGCAGGGGGAAAAAGCTCAACGCCACTCGTTTAATAAATGTTCACTGTAGCGTTTCTTTTTCATCGTGATAAAGCCACGAATGAGGCTTTAACTTAACGTCCATCACCCAATGATGGCCTCTTCATAAACATTAATTAACCGTCTACTCATCACCACAACCAGTCATATCACAAAAAAAAAAAAAAAAAAAAAAGATCTATTCAGCTGTATATGTTTTTGGGCTAAAAACATGTATTTTTTAAACGATACAGGATTCCATATTCCTTTATTTAGAGACTGTTGCTGACATGATTTGTTGATTAATTGATAGGTGAGATAAAAAAAATTGTTGACAACAATTTTGCTAAACAACTAAACATTTAAGTCATTCATCATGCACAAATGATAATTATTCTCTGGTTCAAAGTTCTCAGATGTGAGCATTGCTTGTTTTTCACTGTTTTACATAATTGTAAATTGAATTCATTTTCGATTTTTGAACCATTTGTCAGACAAAACAAGCAATTTAAGGACGACGCTTTGGGCTCTTGGAAATTGTGATGGACATTTCGCTATTTTATGACATTTTATGGACAAAATTTATTTAAAAAAAAACAAAAACGTGAGATTAACTAACCATGAAAATACTTATTAGCCACAGCCCTAAAGTAGTTACTGTGAAATCAAAACTCACTGGTTGTTTATATCTTGAGTGAGAATGAAAGAACGAAAGAGGATGAGTACTGAGACAGAGGGGATTCAAGTTAGATAAATGAAGGTAAGCAAAAAGAGGAGGAGATGGGCGCTATAATGACATTAAGAAACAGACCCACCCAGCCTTCCCTCTGACTGTATCTGTCCTAGGTGAGACGCTTTCCCTGCTGGTGTAAATTAATGTGAGTAGCACATTGCTGTAAATGGTTTATTCTCTGGGTTATCTACTGTGTAAAAATGAGCACCATAAATTTCCGACCTCTTCCACTATTGCTACACATGAGGCTGACAAAAGACGGGGCAGTGCTCTGCACTGAAGGATATTAGCCATTGAGACACATTAAACCCAGACCTGCAGGAGGTGTGTGTGTGTATGTGTGTGTGTATTTGTCTTTGTGGATTACCTGGCAGACTGGATCCTCTTTGCTCTCCAGGAGAGGGCGGGGTTGTAGAGGAGGGTGTGCGCAGTGCTGGTGCCCGAGTGGGTCACCATCTTGTAGCGTGTCCTGAACACCCGCTGGGAGGTGGGGCTACCGTGGGAGGACGAGGCGAAACCTGAGGACAGCAATGTTGACTGATCACTATGAAAATTTGTAAATGAAAATCTGATCACATATGAAACTGAAGCAATGGTCAACATATACACATCATTTCGGATGCATAAAATTATGAGTACGTTCGCACGAATGCACGCACGCACGCACACAAGCAAGTTTGTCTGAGGACTCTGGCAGGTGTGCTCTTTAATAAGCTTCACATATAAAAATGAGAGGGAATAACAAAGGCAGAATTTTTATGAGCCTAATAAATCATATCCTCCGTCTCTTTCCTCGCTGCCTCCATCCCTCTCGCCCGACTCTCATTCGTTATATCATTTTACAGATCCATCAGAGAAGAGGCGTAAGAGTTGAGAGATAGGAATAGAAAAAAAAAAAAAAAGAAAAAAAAAAAAGAGGACTAAGTATTTTTATTTATTTATTTATTTGGCTGTGTATCCATCATGTTGTTTTATGATGGCCTGGGCTGGCTGACGCACTGGCACATAGAAGAGAATTTGCATTGTGGATCATCTAAGTCCCTGTTCACCAAGATTAAAGACTACATGAGCCAGGACCCTTTCTACTGAAGTCTGAAATGTAGGGTTACTGTGAGTAGTTGTAGAAGACTGTGTCAAACCGTACATTTATTTAGAGTGTGCCCACCTGATGACCCTGTAAGACTTGCCTGCACTGTTACACTCACACGCTACTTTATATTGAAACTATGTTCTTTTCTATGGTAGGACAGGTCACTGAACATGATTCATAAAAAGTTTCTTATCTCAGAGGAGTTTCTCATTAGTGACTGTAAGACTAGTGGTACCAGATACAAAGTGATGGAAGTTGGACAACCAAGCAAGCCATGAAATTCAAGTAAATTCATTCAAACCAGTGGGGTCGGCCAGTGTAGGTTAACCTGAGCAGACACAAAGTAGATGTAAGGCCAGGTCATACCGCCAAGTATCTGTTCTTTGCTTGGGTGAGTGTAAGATTTACAGGTAGTTTAAAATGAGGTCAGAGCTAGAGAATGATGTCACGTGTCAGAGGGTTCAGAAGATTTATGACAGCAGAGCACGATACCCACTAGCGATAGGAGAAAACATCATGTAGCATGAACATTGGGCTTCCATAGAAACACTCACCCAACTTTTGGGTAGGAGAATTTTGGTTTGCTTTGTTTGCTGTTCAAAAGCAACTTTAGAGAAAGTTCGATCCAAGTGACTGGTGGCATTCACACCTTTCACTACAACCGACCAGAATTTGCCACGACCTCTGTGAGCCAATTATCTCACCTGTCAAACTGTTCCTTTCTCCGCTGGTGGCAGCTGTCATTTCAGTGTCCGATCGATGTGAGCAGCCTCCGCCATCACGTGCCATCAGATCACCAACCATCTAATTCTTCAGCTTGGCCTATTCTTCACATTTTCATCGCTACCAATCCAGTACTGCTCACGGCATGACTACATGCTTAAAACGATGACTTCACAAACACTCTCTCTCTTCAATGGTTCCTTTTGTGCACACTACCAAATGAAGTCCTTTTTAATAATTCTTTAAGCCCTTATTTCAATGAAGTCTCTCCTGACAGAATTTAGTTTGGCTAACCTGAGGGTCTGCTCAGATTTCTTGCCTCCTGACCATGTTCCCAGATCTCTCTCATTTGTTCTGTAAAATGTTATAATGGCCAAACCTATAGAAATATGATCCAAGTCGTAGTAAACCAGAAATATCCTTATTGACGAGCTTTCACAGATTTGTAAAAAGCCTTTTATGAATTAATTTGCAACTACATGCACAGTATTTTGTGAAAAGGTAAAAACCTTCCACTGCTTCAGCCTGAAAAGCAAGATTTAATGCAACATGTATCCGTTGCTCAACATAGTCATTGAAATTATTCGACAAAAACAAAAAAAAAAAACAAATACAAAGAGTCATTATCTTCACTACCTTTTCCCCCCTTCTACCAATCATTCACTGCAGTGGTCAGTGACAGCACTGTCTCTCTAATGAGTAAAGAAAAGACAGTGAAGAGATTTGCGAGAGAGGGATAACAAATGAATTTATACACCCGGTGAGGAGCTCATTTCACAAGTCTTTAATTGCCAATTATCAGGATTGTTTCCATTTTAATTAGCGTCCAATAACAAACCGTGACCACGAGGGCTGCAATAACAAACAATAAAATGATTCGATTTCCACTTCTACACATTTCACCTTCCCTCTCTCTCTCTCCACTCCTCCCCTTTTCTCTTACTCCGCCCTGAGGCGCTGGTTTCATTTTTCGGCTGGGATGCAGCTCTGGATCAGCTGGAGAATTCCTCTCAGATAAACATTTACTGTTGAACAAATCACGGAGCTGGGGGGGCTGCTGAAATACTGACTGTATGTTCAGGGAATACACATACCCACAAGCACACACACATGCGCATGTACACTCAGGAAGAGGAACACAATGTCTGTGCTAAGGTTCTAGGTTTACAACTCTGCGCTATACCCTGTTTTAACTATCTTAATTGGGAAAGATAAACAATTTTGATGGAAAAAATCATTAAAATTGCGAGAGGACAGCCAAGACAAAGGTCCAGTATTTTAACTGTACTATACAGGAGCACAAGATATGTTGAACTGCAAGTAACCATTGTTACACATCTGCTTGATGCTACGTTAGCAGATGATGGCTTTCACTGAAACTGACTTAATCTTGATATAAACTGACCACAGAGAAATTTTGAACAGTGTTTTTGATTTAAACACAGCTGCCCTCATCTCCTTTTTGTAAATGGCAATGGTGCAATAAAACCATCTGAAATGTCCCGATATACAAAAATCATGGACTTGAAGGGAAATGCCCCTTCACTTTGTGTCATGACTTTCTATGCCTTTGCCTTGTAAATTATTTTGCTACGACGGTACACCTCATCTTGTATTACCCTTTGTCATTTATTGATGATATTACCATACTGTGTTATTGTTTTACAGTTTTTGTATTGTCCTAGTTTTTTTTACTGCTACAGATTTTTACCAACATTTCATGTGTACTCGCTTTCAGTTTTACCTCCAAGCAAAGTGGTTTAGATATTCTGGCTGATAACCTGTTCGCAAGTTTACAACCTTTCTTGCCCCATCTGACTTTGTTTTAGTGGTGTTGCTGTGTTCCCATGTCTCAGCAATTCACTATATTATTTTTACACATCCTTTTATTATCCTTCAATTAATCCAAGCTCATTGCAATTTAAAACTAACAAATCATTTATCAGCTTGTATAAGTTTTAGTTTTACATGTGAAGTTTTGTCTGATGTGGAACAGTGCAACATATGGGCCTGTACTGAAGATCACTTTGATTATTTTATAGGTGATTTTGCAGATTTACACGTGACACTATGCTATGTATCAATATCAGAAAAAATATTCTCAATGTGTTGACATTCATTTCAGCCATTTCACTCAGACCCGGATCTGTGGGAGTATTAGGTGTGTGGTGGGTTATGAAAGAGAAACCCAGGAAAAAAAGACAGACAGCACAAGAAGGAGAGCTGGACTATATGGGTACAGGTGGGGGTGGGGTTGGTGTTTTGTACAGGATTAGTTGCCTGGCTTGAAGTCACTTTTTTCCCCACAGTCCATCTGTATTGCAGTCAGAGCTATTTGGGCGTCCTGGCAGATGACAAATAGGGCTTGTCAAAGGTGCTGCCACGATTCTTACCCCACAACCTCTTACACCCCACTCACACTATCCCACATGCATCCCTAACCCGCACCTCAATCTGCCTCTAAACCCTCGTTCCAAAAATCTTGACACCCGGCGTGTCCATGATGCTGTCACAGAGCTGTTCCACCTTGGCTACTGTTTAATGACAGCTATAGTGAGTTGTGCTGTTGGTGTGTATATCTCAGCGTGTGTGTGTGTCTGTGTGTATGTCAGCAGGGATGGATGGACGGTGTTGCTCTGATTGTAAACCACTGCAGGTTGTGTTGGTCGAGTGGCTCTGGGAGCAATGGGGTCTCAATCTTCCACTATAGGACCATGACCAATGAGCATGTGAACACACGCACTCACACACAAACACACACTTACTCACACATATACACCTGGGGTCTCAATCTTCCCTTAATAGACCTTTGACAGTGGCTTGCCTTGCAATGTTGGGGGGGGGGCAAAGTGGCTCCCTGTGCTGTAAAGACACCGTTTGCAGACGCATGCAGCTCGCACATCGTCCATCCATCTCTTGCTGACTCGCTGCTGTGAATCCACAGATAATCTACTCCAGTCGCTCAACGCTGCACTCATCGCTCCTTCTGCAAGTAGCCTTCCGTTTAGTCCCAGATCCACTTTAAAGGGTTGGTTCAACACATTTTCTTAGTCTAGTGGAATATATCCATGGATATAGTTTTGGCTTTATTTATCCAGATTTTGAGGTATCTGTCTCTGAAATCTATACCTCCACCCTAATACAATAGGGGCATTTTATTGATTAAAGTGCCAACTGTTTTCTTGACTAATCTTTTGGTCCATAAAATAGTGACAAAATCCCGTAACTGTTTCCCAGAGACCATCTTTTGCTTGTTTTGTTAGCCCAACATTCCAAATCCAAAAGATATTCAATTTACTTTTGTGGAAGACTTAAAAACCAACAGACATCTACATTTGAAAAAGTTGAAAGTCTCTTGCCCTGTGGCCATATTCCCAGTGACTACTTTTGTTGAGTACAGTGTTATCAGAACTGTCAAAAATGATGGCCAATGCTATTTAAAAAAAAAGAGACAAGTTGATAATTACAAGCTGTAATTATCCTTTGAATGTAATTTTCCAAACAAAACACCACTCGTCTCCATTGTAAAGGAGTGGAGGCAGAAATCTGACAGCTATGTCAAAATGTGAGCAAATAAAACCACAAGGATCACTAAAAAAGTGTGTGTATATCGCCTTTCGGCTGCTCCCATTACAGGTCACCACAGCGGATCACCATCCACACATTTGCTTTGGGATAGGTTGGTACAGTGGATGCCCTTCCCGACGCAACCCGGGTTCAAGGAAGCCAGGGATCAAATCGCCGACCCAGGCATCAGCGGCAAACCTGCTCTACCACCTGAGCCACAGCCCCCTTTGGGTACCACTAAAAGCAATTTTTTTTCCTCACTTATCCTCTGTGCAATATAAGAGGTCTGATCCTCTCCTGTAAGTCCAAAAGGGGAAAGGAATCCACTCAAAACTCGTGACAAATCATTAATGTAGATGCTGTTTTATCAACATTAAGCAGCAGATGTAGCATCACATAAGTGGATCTGGGAATGTTGAAGTGCAGTCACATCCCTAAGATGGCTGAGCCTCATCTAAGCGGTGTGGACTAGACTGACTAAAGTTGTCTTTAATTCAGAGCTTTGATACTTCCATGCTCTCTCTCTATCCTCAGCCGTCTGACTGGGGCAACTGACAGGCCGCTGCACCGCACCTCCCCTCCACCATCCTCTTAGGGATCCCCCAGTAGTCTCCCCCTCCACACCTGACGGCTAATTTCAGAGAACAGCGGTCTCCATCTGCCCCTCCCTGGGACGACTCAATGGATAATAAATCGTAATATTGACAGTGCTTCTCCCCCCTGCCATCCCATGTTCCTGTCCCCTGGGGCTCATCTTCTGACTCCCACTGCTCTGCCGCTCTTACGGAAGACAGCGGCACCATGCCAACATCAGACTTAACAGGGGAGTTACCACGATTTAATAACCTCTCTGCGTGTTTGACATCCAGTGATACTTTCTGACAAACTACCCATAGATGTCAACAGAGTTTGATTCCCCACCCTACCAACAGAGAACTGCAGTCCATGGCCTTAAAAATACTACTACTACTCCTGGTGTACAACTAGATTGTGAGTGAACATCTTGTTTTAAGAAAATTAAGGACCGAGGAATGTGCGTCAAGACCACAAAATATTCATTCTCTTCCATATTCGACTGCTCAATGCTAGAGCCATCTCTGTTTGTAAAGTCTCAGTTTGCCTCATTTTTTCAAGATGGTGGACAAAGTTACTGGGTTCACTGCTGCAGGATGTGGATCCATTTATAATTACTGCCCTTTTGTAAGGGTCTAGTTGTGCGTCTGTGTGTTAAATGTGTCACCTAGTGGCTCTATGGATATGCAACTAGTGCGTATATTGTAGTATGGACCATTTGATCAGAATTACATTGCTAGGAAATAGTTTGGGTCCAAGTTTAGTTCCTGTTAGCTGCTGACATTTAACAGTATGATAGAAAATAAATGTATTTCAATTTTTGTCAACATTTGTATCAGCCGATTTTAGCTTATCACAGCTGCACTGGTATAGGAGTCTGTGTTGGTTGATAAGTAACAAGAAACTGTACAAAAAGCTCAGAGCTTATCCACCAGAGAGCACCAGTAAAGTGTTCCACTCAGTACATATCCAATTTATTCTTTAAAGAATAAATTAAAAATTACCCTTAAATAAAATAAATTGTGTATGTTACATGTTTATGTAAAAAAATAATACATAGTTATTCATTTCCAGTAACTATATATTCACTAACATCAATGCTGGTATTGATATCAAAAAGCCAGTATCTGAACGACTGTATTGTATTTTAACTGTTTTGTCTGATGCACTTATAACTTGCATTTTTATTTTATTTGTTTATTTTAGCACCTCAATCGATCAAAAAAAAAAAAAAAACCTCAGATGAAATACCATGCATGGTGCTCTCACAACTGCCATCCTTGCATGGTAGCCATTAAAAACGTCACCACTAGGGGGCGGATGAACTCCAAAACAAACAGAGAAACATAGCCCTCGCACATAATTGCCTTATAAAGTTGTTATGGTTAAGGCGTTAGCAAAAATTTGCCTATTTACACAACCAACAGACACAGAAAGAGGTGATGACAGTGATGAGACTGAACCATACCGTAAAACTATCTACTTAAAAACAGACTAAAAAGCTCCACATAGCTGCAGAATTCAAAATAATTCTCTGTTCGGTTCATCACTGCAAGTGACACCTACACCATTACATAGTTATCTGAATTAATTTAAAGATCAAAAATAATGATTAGTGGAACTATAAGGATGCATGAGTATGTGTATGTGTACCTTGAATCCTTTAAGTAATATTGCATACGACCTTGATTCATTCCTGGAGACTAAAAACAGAACTGCCTTCAGAGAACTGATGTTACCATATGTGTGATGACAGATGGCCTAACAAGAATCAGTTGCTCTTCAGTTCTATACTGTCATTATCATATTAACACTTGCCTGCAAGTTCAATTACAGAGAATAAACAGTATTATAATTAAGAAAGTATTTCTGTATGATGGAACTGCAACAGTCTTTTTAGAGGAATACTCAGGGGCTCCATTTGTGTGTATGTGGATGAAGAGCTTGGTTGACATGAAGTGACAGGTTGATGGCTGCGTGGGGCCGCATACTGACGAAGGAGGCCCCTGGTGCGTGCCATCAGCAGACACTGTCAGCCAGAGTGGTGGTGATATCACCACAGAGAGGCGTGCTCAGGGGGAAGTGTGTGTTTTGGGTAGGAGGTGGGGGTGGTGGTGGTGGTGGTGGTGGTGATGATGGTGGGGAAGAAAGGGGGGGGGGGCTACTGGCTTGTGGCCTCGTCCATCATCACAGTGGAGCCATCAGCTGTAACATATACCAGCTGACCTGGGGAACCTCAGGCTGACCAAGGGAGGGGGAATTCTTCCACTCAGGCAAATGCAAACACATGCTGATAGGTTGTTGCTATAGCCATGCTATATAAAGTAAATTATTTCCACAGCTTTTTAAAATCAGAAACAAAAAAAGCAAACCAAACATCAAACAAACGAGAAATTAAAATCGTTAGTAACTGCAAGTATGAACTGAGAAAAAAAAACAATATCTCTGTAAGTTAAAACAACAAGATATTAGAAGTTTATGAAAGCCCACAAAAAATTGTTTCCAGAATAAGTTTGAGCAAATCTGTCATTTATTGTTTTAAATGCTTAATAGTTTTGCTTATACGATATCTGAGGTTTTGGAAATGGATACTACAAAAAAAACACAACTTACTTTTCTATTTTTGTTTACTAAACTAATGAAATACAGCCTATTAATTGGTGAGTTTTAGAGGTGTTGTAGGGGTCATTTTGTACTTTGGACATAGCCAGGCTAAAGGTTTCCCCTTGCTTCCAGTCTTTACACTAAGCTAAGCTGATCACCTCCTGGCTTTAGCTTCATACTTAACTCAGACACATGAGAGGGGCACTGACCTTATCTATCTCCCAGAAAGAAAGTGAAAACATTTCAAGAAATGTTCTGGCTAAACACAAGCAGTCATATATGAATCTGAAAAAAATAATACAGTCTAATATAAACAAGTTTTGTTTGAAATCAGGAACTACTGGATCAGAGAATAACTAAACAGGACTGCAAATAGAACACACATTTAGTGCCAACCAAATGGAACCAAATAAGTATCAAGGTTTGATTCACAGTCCTTGTGAGGTTAGATAAGTTTAGCGAGGTCTGTAAATCAGCCAAGGACCACACGTAGACATACTTTAACAATGATTAAATGAGCCAATTTTCTTGACTGTCATGCGTAATCAGCATTAAGCTTATATCACTACATTATGGATCTATATTTTCAAAAATTACATCATCTTAATCAAATATAAAAACACAGACAATCTCCACAACTCCTATAATCTCCTGTAACCATAAAGAACAGCAATAACTTAAATAAGACATTATTAAAACATGCATTTCCTGAGAACTCAACCTTGACCCTGACCCCAAACCCGAGAGCTGACAAAATCTTTAGCGGTGATTGGGACTTAGTCAGGTTCTGATTCACCACAAACATTTCATGTGTGTCCCATGACGTGTGTCACACACACACAGAGTGTCATGTTTGGTCAAAGGGATGACTGTGGCTGTCAATCAGCAGATCCCATTAGACGCATCAAGAAGAAGAGCCCGGGGCTTTGTCCACTTAAGGACTGCTATTCTTACATACGTCATATGTGCATCTTTTTGTGAGTATCAAGAGGGTAGGTAGGGGTGCGTGCTTGTAGGAGAGAGTGATAAGCTTGGGGGATAAGTGTGTGTCACGAAAACCTTTTCAAAGTGTGACTGGGGCATCTGAAGGTTAAGTGAGTGCATCCCTAAAGGGCAAAACAAGATTCCACAAGGGATGTGAACCTCTGCCCTGAACAATACACATCAAGACCCCGAGCACATAAGCAGCCCTGAGTCTGAGTGACAGAAAAGAAAGAGAGGAAAGATGTGTGGACAAACGCTATTAATGCACCTGAGGACTGTTTTTAGCTGTACTGACTATAACAAGGGGGGTCTTTACAAGGTCTGAGAACCGAAAATATCAGTGAAACTGAGCTCAAAACTATTGTCCACACGGTAAAGAGAGGTAATGTTTATTCAGTAATTCATGTTTTTATTATTTTTGTTGGATTTTTTGCTTTTTGTGTATTTACAGTTTTATTTTTCCAATTTATTTTAGCTTCATTTTGGTTTGTTGAGTCATTCATTTTTACTTGCTTTAAAAAAAAAAAAAAAAAAAAAAAAATTTGTTCACATCTAATCAACATTTGATACTTTGACCATTCTTTCATCTCAGTATTTATTAATTTATCCAGTCAATTACCTTTAGTTATCGCAGATATTGTACATCAACTCGGCATATATGACGACATATGCCAAACAACAAAAAAATGGCAGAGATATGTTCAAGCTCATTTAAAAACAGAATAGCCATTACACTATTTGTTGATGAGAAAGCGCTGACAACTTAATTTTTCAACTGTAAAATGTCCCTGTCAGTATATACGGCTATAATCGTTATTTCTATAATAATATAATATATATATCCATGTCTGTCCAGAATGATAATATACGTAGTGAAGACTTTGAGGGAATTTAATAAAAAGGTATTATGTGTACTTTATAATAATAAGCATATGAATTCTTGAGTAAAGGCCAAAAACGCGTTTTGTGCCGCAGTGACCTTGACCTTTGAACACCAAATTCTAATCAGTTTATATTTGTCCAAGTGAAGGTTTTTACCAAATTTGAAGAAATATCCTTAAGGCGTTCCTGAGAATGGAACGGACGTGAGGTCACAGGGACCTTGACCTGTGACCTCCAAAATTGAATCAGTTCATCGTGGAGAACAAGTGAACGTTTGAGCCAAATTTGAAGAAATTCCCTCAAGGTATTCCTGAGATATCGCGTTCGGCAACGGCTGTCACCGGCGCAGTGGCTTAACAATATGACAGTGTGTAAGGAGTCCCTCCTAGTGATGAACCTACAAAAAAAAATTCTCAGCTGAATCTTAATCAGCTTTATGGAGCTTTACAGTGATTTTAAGCTCATTGTTCAGCTGTCTGGTCTGCAACTGCAGTTTTTTTAGTTCGCTCTCACTGCTCTCATAGTGTTTTCAGCCACAGCAGGCAGCTGTGTTCAGACAAAAAGCTCTAAGAAGCCAAAGTACACTAACTGCTAAGCAGCAAACAGACTGGACAGACACAATTAGAGACTAGCTCGTGAACATAGTGGAATATTTAACAGCTAAAAGCCAAATATTTGCCTCAGGAGTCTGTAGAAAGCAAAAACCGAGCTACAAGAGAGTGAATATTGGACTTACATTAATCAGATGGCCACAAAAACTCCAAATGAGTGATAATGTTGCTCTCTAACTGCTGGATGTCTAATAAGCCAATGTATGCTCACAAATCCACCATAACTCAACTTAAAAAGGTGATATGTCAATGTTATGTTCCCAACAAATTTATCATTATCAGTTTTTTTTTTAATTCTTAAATATTGATATCAGTATCAGCCTTAAAAATCGGTTGAGCTCTAGTGCGTTTCCTGGTCCCACCTGCCATCGAAGTTGTACACCTGTGAATTGTTGTGTTGAGAAGCATTGTTTTTTTTTTTTTAACCCAGAAGTAGAGTTTGTGCCTTGGATGTCTTGGCTGACAAACACTTGCAAAGGACTAAAGTAATGTTGAGAAAGAAGAGCTGGTGTGTAGACCTACAGTATATTGGTTTGACTTTGTTTCATCATACTGAGTGACGGGTTGAAGACACATGCAAGACCCTGCAGTACTGTATCTCACACTCACTCACTCACTCACTCACTCGGCTTAGTAGCGTAGATTTAGACCAGGACTGAGGTTGTGGTTGCAGATGCCAACGTGGTGTGCATCCATCATGCTGCTTATTCTTTTGGGCCAGTGAGTGATGGCACCCGGTCAGCCGGTTGGACACCGGCCCTCAACTTCTGTTTCAGCCACTAAGTGAGAGACAAGGAGGTGATGTACAAGCCCGGCAGGAGACACACGCATCATGAATGTGTCAAAGTGTTAAGAGAAAAGGGGGGCAATCACACAGCCGAGAGGACAAGGCTGCTCGTAAGGAGTATTTACGTGTTCTTTACACTCGACTGTAGGGGGCACATCTTTCAACTGATAAAGGTTAGGCTTAGATACAGCTGCACTCCTTCAAGGTCAGGAAACGAAGACCCTGGCAACAGTTTGCCACTTAAAGCGGGAGACCCATTTACTTTTGGACCCTACTGTAGCTCTTACACTGTCAGGCAATCGACATTATTTACCGTTTTTTTCCGCTTTAATCTAGAGTTGAAACAAATAAATCGATTAAGTAATTAGTCAAATCAACGGAAAATGAATATATTCTGATAATTTCATCATTTAAATCAAGCCAAAATGCTAAAGATTTGATGATTGCAACTTCTCCAGTGTGAGATTTGCTGCTTTCTCCTGTGTTAAATTACAGTAAGTTGAATATCTTTGGGTTCTGAAGAGTTGGTTGAACGAAAACAGCAATCTGAAGACACCGTATGTGGCTCTATGTAATTATGACGTTTTTTTGCTATTTCCTGATGTTTTAAAGACAAAACAACTACTCATTTGGTCAAGAAAATAAACTGTTAGATTAATCATTAAAAAAAAAAAAATCATTACTTGCAGTCCTACTTAATCCATGTTGATTATACAAAGAAAGAACAGGGATAAAGATGTTCCTTAAACATGCTAAGGGCAGTTTACTACATCACAATTGTACAAAACATGTGGACATGCTTCTCCAAATAAATTCTAAAGTATCTCGTTGCAACTTACATTTGAATTATTTCAGCCTATTCAAATACCAATTACAAAATAGTGAAAAGTAATTGAAATACATATTTCAGTATCACAAATACTGCCCATCTCTGTATAACCCATATCTGTAGACTCGACCCAATAATGTAATTTACGGTAAAACTAGGCCAATATTAGGTGCAATCAATATATACATACATTGTAATTTCACACTACCTGAAGATAGATCGTAATAAGAAAATATCTTTACGTCTATGCCAATCATATCTATCTAAAGCTTATGCCACGATGATAGCAACCGGCTACTCATTCAAAGTATTTATGGTGAAAAATAAATAAGATACCATACATATGCCTGGTCAATGTATAGTTTTACATGATGTAATGTGCGAACATTTTCTACCAATAAAAATTAAACATGCCAAAAATAATACATATATTATTTTGGTTGGTTGGCTTTAAATTGCTGTTATGGATCAGTCAGAATAGCTAGGTTGGCTAGGCTAACAATAGCCATGTTAGCTAAGGCTAAGCCTAATAGTAGCTTTGTGTACGTCAGCAAGCATATATGACATTACTATACTATCATTTAAAAAGCATCACATATATCCTAACAACAGAACAGACAAGAAAACCTTATACATTCCTTTATTTACAGCGCTATGTTGTGCTAACATTGTCAATAAAAACAGAAAGAAAAAAAAAAAACATTTACAGCAGTGCTAAAACTAGGCCACTGGCATTAAATTTGCATATGCATCGGGGTACTGGTCTAACAGCCTGAAAGTGGCCTACCATTTTGAAGCTGCACCTGACGTTAGGAAGGGGTATGTGTCGGTGGAATACGAGCGGCATACAACTAGGGATCAGCAAATGCTGCTGAACCACTAGTTGCATGCCATCAGCCACTTTTCAATCTTGGCAGTACTGCCCTGACCTCAACCCCATCCAGCAAATTTGGAATGAACTGGAATGTCGACTGTGAGCCAGACTTTATCGCCCAACATCGGCGCTGAACGTCACAAATGCTCGGTATTGTTAATAGTTTGTTTCTCTTTTGCACTTCACATTACCCACTGAGGTGCTCTGATGAATTCTTTCTTATTGGTCCCTATAGCCTACAGGGACATTGGAAAAAAGAGCTTTTATGTTCAGAGCTGCTTTTGATTAGAATAATTTACCCGTACAGAGTTGATTGTTGTGCTCATTTGGTTTATTTAAGAATGTTTTGTTTTCTTATCTAAAACCCAAATTGATTGCTGCCTCCTTATTGCATGATCCCTTTTTTCCCTGAGCTTCTTTGTATTTATCCTGTGGTTGTAATTGTTTAGTCTTATTTGTTTCTTTAATGCAGTTTGATTTTGTGTTGGCTGCTAGTTGTTCTATAATTACTGGCAATGTTGTGCTATTGTTTATATTATGTTTTTCTTTTCATTTTTTGGTTTTTGTGAGTTTTATGGAATGCACTCAAAAACAAGATGTTACATCCTTGTATGCATTTGAACAATAAGTTACTGTTTTTCATCAGTCTTATTCACCAAGCAATTAAAAGATTTATCCTGCTGATCCTTACTTTGTTAAGACTTTAATCACTCCTATATTTAGATGTTACATTTTTGTTTTTGTTACTTGTACTCCCTTTACAATAACCTACCTGCCTAAGAGTATTTTATATATAATGACAGCATTTGACGGCAGCATTAGGATAAGAAAGTGGCCTCCCTGTGTAAATGTAAAGGTTTGCGTGTCCAATAATATATACAGTATAGATTTTCAGATGACCTCTGGCAGTGACACTGATATTTGACCTTTGAGACTCAATGTAATGAAGAGGGCCTGCTGGAATAACTACAGAACTTGTGTCTCATGGTTCACTCTGGCCCCGGGCCATGGTCAGCTGAGTAACAGGGGAACACAGCTCTGGACATGTCACTGTATTTACTGGGGTGAAAAGTGAGGGTTCAGGGGCTTAAGGTCAGTAGGGAGAAAGGGGGACACCGGCGTGATGATGGACAGTCAAGTCTCTTGTCGGATCAGGTGCTAATTTGGTGAGGGCAGAGTGGGCTACAGGGCTTGCACTCTGCGCTCTCTGATCCTTTAGAAGACCAGCAGGTGCTCTGAAGAAGACAGGATCCAAATAAAATAAAAAAAAAATCGCACACCTCTGACTACTTCATCCACATATCTCTTCTTCATCAGCTTATTTCAAGTAATTGGTCACTTTCTGCTTGCATCAAAGTATCCGCTCTTAAATCTAAGTTGTGGACCTTTTCTGTAATAATTCAGTGTTGTTACTGTCCACGTCTACATGTATGTCCTTAGCTCTATCTGCCCTTCTCTTGTGTAGCAACCTCAACCACCCATGGCCCCCTCATTACGTGATGGCATTCATGGTGCAGCTGCCAGGGCCTAATTGGTCCCTTTGGGCCAGGGAAGAAATGGCAGCAGCCCCCTAAAATGCTGATCACAACCAGGAGGAGCGGGCATCTGCCAGCAGCGGTGAACCGCTGGCAAGTCCGCTCACAAACATATACACAGAGGCATATGTACCAATAAAAGGTCCTTCAAAGTCACGGCAGACCTTAACATAGCAGCTGCAGGGTCTCAGCTCAATAACGTTAAGATTAGACTAACAACAGTAGTCATTCACTACAAGAAGTCACAGCAAGATTTCATTTACTGTGCCGTGCTGACTATGCTTACTGACAACAACATCAGAGAATACTGAATTGGAAAAACAGAAAAAAATAAATGCAAACATTACTTCCTGAAAGTACTTGATGCATGAATTCATAACCTGACTTGACTACAGAAAATGACTTAAAAAAAAAAAAAAAAAAATCCATCACACATTAGTAGTTTTCACAAAAATAGCTGTTCTACTCTGTGATTCAAAGTCCCACAGTCCGTTCTGATCATATGTTTTGATCAATAATCCTCCAAACATTCTGCATTCTAGTTGAATAAGTCACTGCCTGCTTGGTTGTATCGCCATCAGCCAGTAGGTAAGCAAATTTTCTGTGTTGTGTAATATCATGACATTTGCCACCAGTAGCAGATACTGGAGGCACCATACAAAAAGAAAAACAGATAATGTATGGTAGTTGAAATGTGGCAATTTTTGGAAGTAATATGATATAATTTCTGCTTTTCTAGAGCATCTACGCTAAGAAATAGGACAGCGGTCAACCATGACACATCAACATGCGTCAATCCACCCAAGTTAAGACACCACTGGTGTGTGTGCTTATATAGAAAACAATAGGTACAGTTATTTTGAAAGCACCATACGCCATTGTGTTTGTTTTTCTTTAAGAATATTGCGTTGGCGGAAATGGTCCGCTCTACCTCTACAACATCCGGAAAACCCATTGATCTCCCAGCATTGTAAAGTAAGCTAAATACAAAAAAACTGCCCTGCAAGAAAATCATTGGAATGTCATGCCAACTTGGTTTGTTATTGTTATACCAATGAGAAGGATATCAATGATTTTCCAGTGAAATCTGACGTCTCATCTTTCAATTAAACGATACAAAAAAAACTTTATTAAGGTTAAACATTAATTCATTTAGCCTGTTGCTGATGCCAAAAATACATCAAGTCAGGACTGAAATTTAAGGCACACACAGTGACTTTGTGGATACGTCCACTAATGTGGAACTTCTGCTGTATGAAACTGCAGCTCCAAGGTTTTCCAGGAACTAATATTAAAAATAGAACTAGGAATATTTTCCCACTGACATCACTCAAAGGTGTTACATTAATCCCCATCACTGTAGTAATTCAACACACGTTGTGCCAAACTGGTTGTTTATATGTAAAAACTCATTAAAGAAAGAATGCACTGTAAGACAAGCCTCGATGTGAGACAGATAAGTGAGGAAATAGAAGCATGGTAATCCTCTCCAGAATAGACCAGAGGTCATGAACCTCAAGTACACAAGCTAAACTGTAAGAGAGCAGATCCACTGCATTCACACTATTCAGTATTCAGACCACCTCACCTTTTTCACATTTTCACAGTTATGTTGCAGCCTCATGCAATCGTTTAAAATCATTTTTTCCTTCCTCACTCTACACTCAATACCCCGAAATGACAAAGCGAAAAACAGAATTTCAGAAATCTTTGCAAATTTATTGAACTGAAATATAACATTGGCATAAGTATTCAGGCCCTTTAATCAGTACATAGTTAAGCACCTTTGGCTGCAATTACAGCCTCGAGTCTTCCTTCACATTTTTCTGAATATTTTCTGGATGCATTTTATGCTAAAGCACCACATGCAGGCAGACTGCTGTAAACAGTAGGTGTTAGCAGAAGAAACTGATTTAAGGTTTCTGTATAAGAATAAGATAAAGAAATAGGATGGAAGTACGTGACTCACCGTATGCCCTAGGTTAGAGTTTTATCACAGTATTATGTGATGGTTTTGAATTGTAAACCCTATGTAAAGACATGAGACTTAATAGCTTTTGCATCACTTATAGCACGTTGTAGAGGTTTCTCTTACCTGGACATCTCCTATGACTCCAATTTCGCCTCTCAAAGACTTTTCTTCATTTAAGTGTGAAAAAAAAAGACTTATCAGATGTGATTGGTTTAAGATGACAAACTAAATAATTCTCACTCATTTTTTTTTCATTTATTTTGTGGCAATTTTTTATATTATAGATTGACAGACTCTGTGGTATACATTTCTACGGGATATACTATAGAAGGATTATGAGATGACAATTATCTAATTTATACTTGTGTGTTGTTTTTTTGCTTTTTATGTTCGTCCATGTCCTAATCTTTAAGATTTTTATGTTCAAACGAAGATAGGAATATTTTAAAGGGTGTAATATGGTTGTAAAGTGTTTAAAAAAAAAAAAAAAAAAAAAAAAAAAAAATCACCAAACATGATTATTAAATAATAATCTTTTTTTAAATTATTATTATTAACTTGTGGTTTTCCTCACTTTAACTAATTTACACCACTTTTAATTTCCTGCATTTACATTAGAGTTTAGATTATTAATGACGGCTATTTGCCAATCAGTCCAGCATTACTGTCATCAGACAAGACGATCAATGATATCAGTGTGTGTCGCCACAGAGACAGAGTGAGGTATTTAACAGTTAAGCTCCCCCCCCCAAAGTCAGGACACAAATTAACCAGAGAGAGAGAGAGGAGGGGGGGGGCTGCTAGACAGGAGACAAATTAACCACTTCCCACAGAGCAATTCACGAGGGACCAGGGGACAGTAAACGGCAAGTGATCAATATCGCCTTTTTCAAGAAAAGCCCACACAATATCAGCCCCACATGTAGATACATACAACTTGAATGCATGTGCAAATACACAAACGAGCCTGGGGCACAGTATATCAATCATGTGCATCAACATTATATTTTATGCACACCTGAGGCCAGTTTGATTGTCATGTTTCTCTTTGACTGAGGAAGCCTTTGTGGTCGTGATGCTCTTGATAGACAAGTGGCTTTCTTCCCCCACCTCTTTTATTTTTTAATTTTTCTTATTATTATTTTTTTTTTTTTTAAACTTAACTCTGAGGCTACAATGACAGGAGACAAACTAGCTATTTCCCCCAGAGCAACTCACCAGGGACAGCAGAAAATGAACTGCCCCAGATCAATACTGTACTCTCTCTCACAGACACTGTCTGCTCCCCTCCACAGACACACAGAAAAGTGTGGCCCACCAAGAAGAAGAAAATACTTTCAGTTTTTATTCGATTTCAGAGATGTAAATAAGAATGACTGTGTTTACATGCATTACCTCGCATGTTTGTGAAATTGAAAAACGGTTAAGTGTGCAAGTATTTTAGACAACAAGTGAGAATCCTGGACACCGATGACGATGCAGGTATCCCATGTAAAAGACTATTCATTCATGATACAACCTGAATATTTATCACAATCTTGTTGAGGTCAACCTTCTTACATACTGCTTTAATACACTGAAACTCAATATCCCTGCTTCAATTAATAAATCAGTTTAACTGGAGCAACATATCCACAGAAAAAATGAGTCAGCCACAGAAGCACCACCACCTACCTGACTCCCTTCGAACAGCAATGTGTGACTTTAATAAACTTTAATGAAACCCAGTGGTCACAGCAAGTGCTGCTCCCTACCATGTTTTTCTGATGAATACTTGTTCATATTTTCATCTTGCTTTGTCGTGTCTTGCTTTTCTTTGTTTGCTATATGCAGTTCATATGTTTTTTATGTTTTGTCTGATAAAAGGAATATTTGCCTTTTATCACTATTGTTAAAACCATCTGTTTTGGCAATGCTGTTGTAATGTTGTATGTTATTTCATGCCTGCTATTCATATTATGCTTGCTTTTGATAAGCTGTTATATGTGCTTCTACACTGTTTGCCCTTTGTTTTTTCTAGCTAGTATATACATTACATACATTCAACGTTTTGATACATTAGTGTCAAGCCATGTGAACTGTCCCCGAAAAAAGGATAAGATGTTTAGTTGCTACGGTTATTGTTGAATATTGGTATAAAGTTAACACGTGTGACCTCTAATGACCCAGAACCAAATAACCAAATGTGTTTATCTGAGAGCTGAATTTTTCATCTTTCTAATCAAATTTAACTCTGGTCAGAGAGAAACTCAAAAATTAGACAAAATCAGTGGGATTAAAACATTGAGAAACAGATCACAGAAACAGAACCAAAAAAATGGCAGGAATGCATCAGTTTTAACTGCTGGCAAAGATTCTGCATTTACATTGCCTTGAAATAATGTTCCTTGGTCATCATCTTCCAAAAATTAATAGTTAAGTGTTGCATTTAATCCTGAAAAAAGTTGACAAGGTTGCCAATGGTTGTAGACACCGAAAACGGAAATATGTGCGTCTAAAAATGCCAAATGAACCTCAGTCTTAATTTTATGTTAAATTGGCAGGTTGTAGCCCTGTTCTTAATAGGAGCAGGAGTTCACCAGTTGCTCAGGTTGCTGAGCCAGCAGTGAACATGTGCAGAGCCCCCTCTGCAGCTCACTGGCAGGAATGCAGAAGTAGGCTCTGCTGGTTCACATGCACGTACGCGTACACGTGCAGGTGTATATTTAAGAGTGTGAGTGTGAGTGTGACTGCGTGAGTGTGAGCGTGCGTGTACGTGTGTGTGCGTGCGTGTGCGTGTGCGCACATGTCCTGAATCTGGCTGTACACCCTGACCCACTCACAGCTGAGTATAAATAGTACTGACCCCCGATTCTGGGTTTTCCTGCCAAGTCACTGCAGGCCAAGAAAGTATGATGGAATCGAGACCAGCAGTCTTCTCTGACCGGTCAGGTCTGTCTCTACTGCTGGCCAGTGTGGGACCTCAGTCAAACTTTATCGCTGCCAGCAGACTCTGACCTCTGCTGATAATCCAGCCACGCTTTAAATTAGGAACAGACCGACTAATCATCAAGACATCCAATTCTTGAATTTAACGGATGTTAATTTTTACTTTTGTTCAGCTATGTAGCACTTTAAAAATCAGTTGATTATAGGGGATCAGAAAATCCAAAACCAACCATCAGAAAATGAAATACTTTTAAGCATTTTCTCTGTTTTATATCATTGACATTTTAATATCTTTGGGTTTTGTAAGATAGCTGGATATACAAGTACTTTGAGGATGTCACCTTGGATACTAGGAAATTTTAAGGAGCATTTTCACAGTTTTCTCACATTTTATAGACTAAACAATAACTTGCTGATCACAAGCTCTACAGCAAAGCAAACAAATTGAAAATCTGACACATGCAAGGCAAACCCTTGAATTTCCATATTTACTCGAGAATAATGTTTTCTGATTGTTGGGGCATTTGCTTCAGATATAAGTGGTTGATAAAAAGGCTTAACATACGCAATAATTAAGATATTCCTGGGCCGATTTGAAAATATCAGTGTCTCAAACTGTCATTATCACATTTTCAGTGCCTCAAAATCATAACAGCCAAACTTATGTCACTATTGAGAACTGTGACTCCTGGAGCTGTCAATTTATTAGATCAGAATGCAGGGTCAAAGTGTTGAGCCTCAATTAAAACACCAAAGATGAGCAACAAATCCTTCTTCATTGTTTTGGCCTGTAGTGCCGTTTATTAATATCACAACCACAGCTCATAGTCTGAGCTCTCACCCTATCACTGCTAACTCCCCTTTGCCCTCTGTGACAACCCCGCTGGCATGACCACAGCTGAAAACTACCACAGCTTGCAGCGCGGAAGTTGCCATACCAAAATGGTTACACCTCCGCTTCAACAAATGCCAACACCGCTAATGCCAACGCACTGAGAGTCACATTGAAGCCACAGTGATGCTGTAAATCATACGAGCTGTTTTAACTGAGAGTGCAGGAGGAAGTGAGCCACTTAATGCTGCAATCTCGGTAAGTGCGACAGACATGTGTACAACACATTGCCCCCAACCACCCATAGTTTAGGACTCAATGGCTGCTTCTGCTTCTGTTCAGTGCAAATCTCACTAATTAAATAGGTTAAGCATTAATTATTTAACCAGAGAGAGAGAGAGAGAGAGAGAGAGAGAGACCCTTGCTGAAGGGAAAGGAGAGGGAGAGAGAACTGAAGTAGCATGGGAAGGGGATGATGGAGGGGGATGCAGCGTTCTTCTCGGGCTATAAAACAATCCGCACCCAGCGCAGCTAATCAATACAGCCTTGCTGGAATTAGCAGTTATCTTAAAACCCTTTAACAATAGCGTGCTGACTGACAAACACAAACAATCATCCATTATTAAATACCAACACAATCGAGGCCGTGCAGAACGGGGGGCACATGAAAACACTGAGGGTATGGGTGGTGTGATGATGGGAGGAGGGTGAGGAGCTGGGAGGCTGAATGGAGGAGGAGTTAAGTGAGATTGAGGTAGAATGAGAAACAGATGAATGAAAGGGAGAGTGAAGGACTCCTCGTTATTACAAATTGGCTCTTCTTGTTGTAGTTTTTGCCATCATTTCTATCAGTTACACATTTTACTCTGTAACTGCTGAGATCTGGAAATATAGATCATCAGTCTATTAATTATTATATATTTATTTCGATTGTGAAAAAAAAGCAGCACTAACGCGTCTATCTGCCTTGTGAGTTCTGGCGTGGGTCTGGGCCGCTGCACTGAATGCACTGCATGACGGACAGGAGTGTCACAATGTAGATTTAGCCTACCATTCCAGCACTAGCAAACTGAGGGCACATCTTGAAAATATGTACCCAAGTAGTTATGTCTCTCGTTGTATTGGTTTGTCCTCTTATGGACTAAAAGCACAGAAATAGATATTCAAATGGTTTGAAACAATGTGTTTTTTTTTTGGGGGGGGGGGGTTTAGAAGGAAAAATCAAACTTCATTTTTGGTTAGTTTTGAAAGCATCAGATCAGACAGATTACCCCAATGAATTAATGTTGTGGCTGATCAGTTTATCCAGATTATCCAAAGCACTTTATTTGGGGGCAAAACTCAAATAAAACATCCAAAATGTGGGTAATAATCCTTCATTACCTAGGAAGATTGTGTACACACAACTTTGTTACGTACAGTAGGACAATGTTGGTCTGTAAAAGTTAACACAGTTTAGGTCTTTGTTTACTCTTTCAAATAAGTTTAGCTAACCTGGGGATTTGTTTAAAACTTGTATGATTATTTGATTGCTCCCCAAATTTCTGAACAGCTAGCCAGCTAGCCAATATGACTAAACTATTAAAAAGAAAACTTACATGTTGCTGCCAACAAACCCTAAAAATAGGACCAGAATTGCAATAATGAGAGGATGAAACAGAGTGGTTGGCAGGACCAGTCTATAATTCAGTTTATACCTGACCATCATGTCTCTTTTGAAGACGCTGTTCCACATTTGTTCCCAACCCGTACAACATTATTCCTAAAGACTGAATGAGGGGTCCACCTAAGGGGAGGTTATGGGGGCTTGGTAAGCCTACCCTCTGACTGCAAGCAGGGAGTTCAGGGATGTAAGGGAAAGTTGAGGATTGAGCTTGGAGGTTTGTATGCCAATCATGGCTAGAGGCACAAAGTCAAATACCCGTGGGGCCCAAGAGAGTGGACAAAACTTGACGTTCCCTATTGGAAGGACAAAGATGCAAAGGAGAAAAGGGAAAGGAGGCGGACGAATGGGGACAGAGAGGAAAGGAGGTACTTAGATGGATGGGAAGGGAGTAGTAGGGACCGGTGGGGGAGATAGTAGGGGGTCACTGAATAACTCAACAAGACCAGAATAGACTTGGGGGGGTTCGGGTGTCCAGGCTGGTATGACTAAAATGGAAAGTTGGAAAGGCTGAGAAAAAAAAGCAAAAGAAGAAAAAAAAAACCCAAAGAAGATAAGGTGTCAGGTTTCTAGCTTGGAACCTCAACCTGAAGCCTTGCTCTGGGATTTGGATGGAGAGCCAGGAGGAGCAGACGGGATGGGGAGGGCGTAAGATTGAAAAAGATAAAAAAAAAAATATATATAAGCGCTTAGGATCATAAAACCTGAATACTGAGCTATAAGGGATAATCAGTTCACATGACCATACAAAACTCACTACCATTATAGGAATAAGGGTCTTGGCCCCCACTTGGCTCCACCAACCTACCAATACTCTTGGCCAAGCCGTCAATTAGGGGAATTCCTCTGGACAGGGACAGAGTAGAGAGATAGAGTGAGGATGTGGATGAGAAATTAGAGAATGTGACCGCAGACAGAAGACCAAAATGAGGGATAGTCTAGAGAGAAAATGATGGAAAGTACTGAAAATGACCTGTTCTCGGCGCAAGAGAGTGGTCAGTATGACCTCTGCAGTGATGGCGTAACTGAAGATCCCTGCTGCCTTTAGAGCACTGATTTGGCAGACAAAGTCAACAGTTTATGACACACACTTAGATGTTCATTCAGTACTAAAAGTAGAGTTTGGCAATGTGTAGGGCTGAGAATCATTTTAAAAATTTTACTCTAGAGTCAATATGACAGAGTTCGAGTGCCAAATACGATACCAAAATGACAGTTTTTTCAATACCTTACTTAGCTTAAATGGAAAAAAGTTTTTAAAGGCCATTTCTCTAACATCCCTCAACTTCTCCGAATGTTAAAATGTCTAAACACAA
Organism: Xiphias gladius; assembly: GCF_016859285.1. Lineage (NCBI taxonomy): Eukaryota > Metazoa > Chordata > Actinopteri > Istiophoriformes > Xiphiidae > Xiphias > Xiphias gladius. The sequence continues at coordinate 2,874,838 of NC_053405.1, forward strand.
GCAGCCATTCTAGAGCTTTGCCTAAATAAAATAAATGCTTAAATTGGCAGATTCTGTCTTAAATCAGGTACTACGCCAAATAATAAGTAACCAGAATTATTAATCTAACCAAACATTCAATGCCAGCTTTTGATAATTCACAATTTTCAATACCCGCTGCTACGACCACATTCTGGCTGATTCAAAAATGTACCTTTGTTTAATACCCAGCTCTACAGATGTATATAACATTGTATTGTGAGTTAAGACAATAACAGTTATGTTTGGGATTTTAATATTATCATATAATGATATAATGTGTTAATGTCCATAGCTGGGTGTGGTCGGGCGAGGTCTGTTGTACTTAAAACCAAACTTACTTGCTCACTTACTTGCCCAAACAACTAATGTTTCTTAGAAAATTCTCCCATGCAAATGCCTTCTGAAAGCATCGATACTCATTACAAACTTATAAGCACATTATTAATAAAAGAGGTATTTGGCAAAAATATTGCAAAGTTCGAAGCCTACTATGAGAAATTAGATTAGATTGATCCACAGTTCAAATTTGGTTCTGCAAAGCTAATCGGAAATCCCAAAGTCAACCTCTTTAAAAAAACAATTGCATTATGTTATTAAATAGTACGGTACAATTTATAAACTTCCTAGAAATCCCCAACAAGACCCTGAAGTCACAAACCATCCCCTAAGTCAGTAGCCATGCCCAGTGCCCAGATAACCCTGCTATGGCCTTAATGACCAACCAGTGACCAGTGTTAATCTCAGTAATGAATAGTCATCAAGTCTAAAAGTAAGAAAACGCTCAGAAAGAAATCAAAATTTAGCGCATATAATCGGGAATTAGGTGGGATGAAGACATCTGAGGGTAAACAATGTCATATGGTTTGCAGAGTGGGGCTAACATTAGCAGTGCTAGCACCAGCTGCCCTTCCTTGGAGGAAAGAAAGCACATCCAAATGCCTGTGCTGAGTGTGGATCAAAATACTGCCAAACTGTGCTAGTTTTAGGAGATGTCATCTGTCCCATTTTCCACCTTGCTGGGTTACAACATTCTGGCATTAGCACAGGGAAACTAGCCACCACTAATGGGAGGCAGCTGCGTAACATTTTAGAGGCAAGACAGTGAGCTATTATTGTACATTAACAACATATTAATAATTAGTTTAACCAACTAGTATTTCTGGTGCCGACTAGCGAGGGTTGCAACGTTTAATGGTTTAGTCGACTAATTCAGCACATCCCTGGAGGGAGTACACACTAGCCTATATCTCCTAATTTGAAGGCAGCGCATCTAAATAATCCTCTAGATGTTCACTAAACAAAGATCACGGTATTGATGTTATCCAATGATATAATATCTCCTGTCAACCTAAATTCAGAAACTGAAACAGTGTTTTAGTGGAAAAGTGAGAAAATCCAGCTTCTGAATGACTCACTGCTCTGCAGTGAACAGCAAAGGTAGCTGCAGTAATGCTAGGTTAGCAGGAACAAATGCACTAGATTAAATTAGCGAGAGCGGTTCTGTTCAGACAGACAGTTCGGAAATGCTAACTGGATTTAGTGAAGTGAGTCAGTCTGTGCTATTGCAGAGCAGACTGCCATGGACACCTTGCCAGAGACACCTGTAATCATCGTAACTATACACAAAGATGGCAACAGCTGTAGCCTCAAAATACATTGAAGACATAAAAATGAAAATGAGACCAACATGTCTCTGATTTATACTGGACTAAAATTTCTTCACTTTCTGTTCACTAAAACTACAAATAAATAAATAAATTAAAAAAAAAAAAATCAAATTCCTAAAATTTGACTAAAACTAACATACATTTTCATCAAAGGACTTAAGACTAAAATTCAATCAAAACCAGTTGCCAAAATTAACACTGCCAGTGCCCCCCCCCCCAAAAAAAAAAAAAAAAAAAAAAAAATCAGACACACAATCCCTGCTCTACCGTGTGTCCATGCCCCTGTAGGTGTGTGTGTGTGTGTGTGTGTGTGTGTGTGCGCGCGTGCGTCTGTGTAGGACATAATTAACATACCAAGCACTCTCCAGACTCTTTGCTCGTCTTCCCACGTAAACAGCAAACCCCCAGTGATTATTATGGTAACACGTCAGTGTGTGCAGACATATGGAGGAGAGATTGGGGGGGTAGGGTTACAGTCGTAGGGTCTGGGGTATTACAGGGTGAGGGTCTGGGCAGCTATACCAGCATGCTCTCCAGCTGACAAAAGATGAAGATTTATGGAGCAGCTCCTAACAGTCCCTGACTTTCCCCTGCATGTTACCAGAACAGACATGCTTTATGTAACACAACAAGACCAACGCCCCACTGGACTGACACACACTCATAAATATAACTGAAGAAACAGCTCAGGAATAAACAGTATTTAGATTTTGTTGCATGACTGTTGAGTTTGGTATATTTCTAACTGGAGACATGTCATAAGAGTAACTGCTGAAAGGGCAATTCCAGTGAAGTTGTAGGTTTTTTGCCTGTTTACTGCAAATCATGAATACATGCATTACTACTGACTATTCTGCAAATCATGCTGCGGTTTTTGGGTTTTCATTATTTTTCTACCTTTCAGGCAGCTATTGGTTTACATTGATTTTAGTGTTGGCACATTCTTGAAACTTGCCTCAGTTTTGTAATACATCACCTTGACGTTTACATTTGTTTGCCATTTCTTGTCAAAGATACAGTATATTATTATTATGAGGTGATGCTGTACAGACTTCTCTCAAATGAATCCCCAAATCAGTCTGCACTTAAACTTGATTATCATATAACAATAATGGAACTTAAAGAGTAAAGTTCCTGATATACATCAAAATGGATACCGATGTGAACAGCTGGGTGGACAGTGGACACACATGGTTCAGTAATACACTAAATCCAGAGTCATGCAGAATTTACAGCGAAGATGTCCCACCTCGCCAGAATTAATGAGCAGCTTTGATGACATCAGAATAAATTATTATATTTTTATGAAATATAACATTCAGCTTATTGAACTTACTACCCTCACCAACCAACTTTTTAGCTGAAACTCTGACATTGAGTGTCTGTGTACATGGATGTGATTTACACATGCACACTTGGTGTAACTGCAGGTGGATACAGTCCAGTTTTGGTACCGAAACGATACCGATATGACCAATCTGCAGATTGAAGGTAAATAAGGTATTGAAAAACTATTTTTTGGCATCTGTACCGCAGCTCAGTTATTGGCACCTGTATTGAAAAGTTTGTAATATAAATGGAAAATCACGTATACTTTATGAGTTACAAAAGAAGTTGCAAAACACTGGAGTAATTCTTTAAAAGAAAATCAAAAACAACATTCAAATAATCAAAAAAAGTAGAACAGCAAATCATTACATGAACAGAATAAATAAGATACCACAGTCTGTGGGTAGAAAACATCATCATAAAATTTGGGCATGTTCCTATTTAAATACAGGATTATTAGATTATCATCAGGATTCATACCCCTATAGCTAAAGATGACAACACCCCCTACCCCAGCCAAGCAATTTAACAATGAAGGACACTTGCATTTTCTGCCTTGTGTTCTCAAATAATTAATAGGGCTCTGCCTGTGTCCTGTTAGGTTTCTGAATTATACAGACGCCCTGGCACATGGGCCATTCCTCTGGATACCAAGAAAACATTTACCTCCTTAACTGGGAAGGAGTCACAGTCACCTCAGGCTAAGGTTTCAGAACTCAATAGTATTGATTACACATTTCAACACATGCCGCTCACGCCCCCCCCAACAAATAGACAGCACACAGCACTCTGAGCTCATTTTAAAGTTCGGTCAAAACAAACTGATCAAATAACATGAATAAAAGACCGTTGGAACCTATAGAACACGACACAAGATTGATATATCTTAAGGAAAATACATAAAACCTCTCCAGCAATTTGAAACTCATTCAACATACCTCATCCAGTCATTTGACCAGGTTTAGTGAAGCATTACAAGTGTTCACTACTCTCTGTCTCCCCTCGGGAATCCCAGAGGAGCTCAATCTGTATATGTTGATCTCAAATGAGACAGAACTTTAATTATGGCAAGTTGACAGTTTGATGGGAGTCTGAGGAAAGAGGAGGGGTTTACAACATAGATGCAGAGGAGTTACTTGTGTCTACATACTGTAGGTAAAGGAGTCTGGTCACTGGCATGAATGATCTCTGGGTCCTGAGGTTAATCAAAATGCCAAATGTTACTGTGCACCGTGGCAGAGAGCTATACTGAGCCCATTCTGCACAGGACACCTTCTTACACGAGAAGCTGAACCATTCATGCAACCAAATAGCCAAACGATTTATATAAAGGCACAAAGATAAATGCATGCAGAGGTTCAAGCTACTTTTTTCATCCTAAATGCTAAAACATATGCTGAAAAAAAACAAAAAAAACAATACTTTTGTACCTCTCCTTCTCTGTCTGCACTGGCATCAGCAGTTTCTACCTAAATCATTACGGAACGGCGGCAATTCTGGATGTATGATTTGTTTGCATGTGTGTAGGCACATGTCTTGTAAAGCATGTGTGTGAGTGAGACAAATGGTGACAGATATAAAGAGAAAGGAAGAGAGAGAAAGCCCTAGTCAGAGACAGACAGACAGAGAAGACAGAGGTCCACCTGTTTGACACAGAGAGCCTGAGAAAGTGCAGAGGAATGAGCAGAATGCCAGTGTGTTCGTGTGTGTGTGTGTGTGTGTGTGTGTGTGTGTGTGTGTGTGTGTGTGTGTGTTCGTGTTTGCATTAGGTTAGGGTCCACATGGTGCAAATGTGTGTGTGTCATCCAACTGATAATACTATGGGAGCACTAGGGAATGGCATTTGGAGAACGGTATGTAGAAAAGCAGCTGATGGGAGAATCATACACACCAACACAGACACACACACCCACTCTACTAAAAACATTTGACCAATAAAAAGTTCAGAGAGAGAGCAGCATATACATATGATATAGAGTGAAGCTTACAGTATGCACATAGCAACACTAGCTGTATGTCCTGAGGTGCAAACAAACATACATGCAGCGAGTCAATGTCCTGGATAAGCTGCCTGTGTGTGTGCTGTGTGTGCATAAATGTGGGAGCATGAGTCAGTGAAAGGAGAGTGCAGGACAAGTGGCCACAGTGTGAAGGAAAAGTGGGAGACACTGGAGCAAGTGTGAACCAGAGAGTGATGCAAATAAACAAACAAAAATATACAAACGTGTGTCATGCTGAGGTGGAGTCAGAAAGCGACAGAAAGGGTTTTTGAGTGCAGTTGCACATGTTGCAATGCATGAAAAATGTATTGGCTTCAATATTTATCGTTTTATCATTTACATATTGTATAATATGAATTGAAGGACATCCCTAAACCCCTATAATGGTAATAAATAATGGACCACGTAGGTTTACAGAGACTCTTTCAAAAGCTAACAACATAACAAATATGATGTCTTTAAGCCAAAAAAACATGGCTAACAAGGAGATACAATGTTTTTACCCACCAGCACTAAGGAACAAATGGGTAGGGTTTCAGAACTTGAAGCATATAAATGATAATCTACTAAGAGACTGTTTCTACTCTAAAAATCAGTTTACGAGTTGTAATCAAGACTGAGAGAAGACCAAAATGAGACAGACACAACTCCCAATATACAACCGTGAAGTTATTACACACTCAGTTGGCAGTTTATTAGGAAAACCTAGCCAAAACTAATGATGTCTAATACAACAGTCCTACAACAAATCCCCCTTCATGAAAGTTTCAATGTTCAGCGTTTGTTGAAACTGTGTTAGAGACATCTGGATTCAACTATATGGTCATTCCTGAAGATGTGGTGTTGTTGAACTGCATTGCATTATGTTGAACGGTGTTCCTATTATATCGTCCACCCCATTCAAATCAATGAGGGTTGCCTAAACAACAGACACAACTATTTGTATAACGCAGTACAAAAACTCCACAAATTTCAGCCTCCAAAATGATCATAGAGTTGAAACAACAGCTCTTTAAACGTAGTTTCAACAAAAACCGAACATTATAACCTTCATGAAGAAGGATTTATTGCAGGACTGTTGGATTAGACTGCATTAGTTTTACCTAGGTGTTCCTAATGAACGGACAAGTAAATGTATAGTGTAGCAACAGCGGCATTAGATCCACACAAAAGCAGCGCAAAAACTGTTTTCCTTGATTTCCTGCTTTAGTGTTCAGCCGGCAAATCAACTATGAAGTGAAATGAAAAGAAAATTAAAATGATAACCATAATTTTCCCTTCATTTTTAATACTGTAATGAGTTCATGTTGCCTGAACTTCATGAACCAATCAAATAATCAAGAGTGTCTCTATACAACACAAAGAGTCCCCAGTGCATGTAGTGTTTTTTAAGGCACATATGTAGTGAAAAGGAGGCATCATGTCATTTGTGAAAAAATAAAACAAAACATGTTCAAAACATGATCAACATGTTTCACATTCATCATAGGAAAAGCCAAAACAAAATGAGTTTACTTTTTCGTCGACCACACAATCCTAAAACAGATTGGTCAAAAGGTGCTTTTGCTGCTGTGTGATAGAAATATGGCAATAAACAAATTAATTCAGGTCATTAGTGACTAGTATTTTGATCAGTACTCCACACAGGCTGATCCACTTCATGAAAATGGTTCTCAGCTTCTCCCATTATTACACTGCAGAGTAAAGCCTGTGTTTGTTAATAGCATCCCATCTGTGTTTGCATGTGTCTGTACGTACAGTAGTTTGTACATACATATCACTGGAGAAAGTGGAAAACGTCAGTGACAGCAGGGCCTCAATGCAGAGCAGCACATATGATTTATCGGGTAAAATAAATGGGATCACTGTAAGAGCGGTAACGGGATCCCTGAAGGAGGGGGGTGAGGAGGGAGGATTCTTTTGTGGTGGTAATGGGCTCTGTGGTGTCGGAAGGGGGGGGGTTATTTTTTTTTGTTGATGTACAAAAAAAATATTCTGCAGCTATTTTGATGAATGACTGATCTTCATTTTCAAAGCAAGATTACCAATCATTTCCTACAGCTTATGAATGTGAGAGTATGCTGCTTCTCTCTCTTATGCCAAAAGAGAGTATCTTTGGGTTTTGGACCATTGTCAGACAAAAAAAAAAAACATCTAAAAGACATCACCTTGAGATTTTAAAAAAAATATAAAAAAAACCTTTTTCCCACCACTTCCTGGCATTTTATACACCAAACAATAATCGGCGGCTTAATCGGTTGTGGAAATAATCATTGGAGCACATCCTAATTATTTTGTAATGTGATTAATGCCAAAATTTATTACTTGACTTGGCTGACTGTGATGTTTCAATATCTTGTAAAAACAAATGTTTTGTTAGCTGATTTGTTGTTGTTCATTATCATCACGTTAGCTCTGTACATTGGATTTTTACAAAATTAGATATTCAGAAAATCTGATTAATTGTGATGACTTTATAGTACAGTCCAGATCTAAAATGAGATGATACAGAAAATGTCTGCAGTCTGCAAACCGATATACAGTACTGGGCATAAAAAAAGTCACAGGGAATATTAGCAGAGCAGTGACGACAGATACAGAGAGCAAAAAGTCTGAGAGAGACTGGATGAGATATGGGGGGGGGTAGAGACCTAAAACGCTCCAGAACCCTGTCACACGGGGCCTGAAGCCGCTCAGCTCAGCACTCTTCCTCTCTGTGCTCTGTCCATTCCTGACATTTATCTGCTTTATTAGATTATCTGGGCTACATGGCTGTCTCTGGGCGCATGCAAGCACGCACGCACACACACACACACACACACACACACACACACACACACACACACACACACACACACACACACACACACACACACACACACACACACACAGATATATACATACACACAACTCTTGATTCATTACAGCTTTAACTGCTTGCTTAGGTTTATGCCCTCTTTAAATTAAACTGCAGATATCCGAGCACCTCAGAAAATGCTCACCCTCTACCGTGAAGAGGGGAGGCTAAAGCTAGTCATTGAGGAGGAAATTAAGAAACAATGTTTGCGAGTGTATTATCATGCATGTGTGAGTGGTCATAACGTTAGTTTTTAAACAGGCTCATCTATAGGGACTCTGCTTCCCATCATTAGTAATTCAATTTGCTCTTTATTAGCAGCTCTTATCAGAAGCACAGACGGCTTCGAGCAGCTTTCCTCACTCCATCTTCCTCTCCACTCACCCCTGCGCCACCTTTCCTGTGTCTCGGATTCTGAATCCACATCTCTAATTACAGATGCATGTGTTCCTACGGTAGGCCGTTCAGGTTCTCCAAGAGCGACATAAAAGACAGGGAGAAATGATGAAGGGGAAGGGAAGAGGAAAAGGATGTAGGAGGTGTAAGAGAGGACGCATAAAGTTAAAGAATCAGAAAAAGAGAAGCAGACCGATAGATACAGAGCCATGGGGACGAATAAAGCCTAATGTTAATAGTGATGGCTTTTCTAATGTCTTCCGACTCCATTGTGTAGGGGAGATTACACCAAGATGGGCATGAGGCGTGTAGGGTACACGCAGAATGACCGGAGGGTTGGAGGGGCAAGTGGAGGGAGGGAGGGAGGGAGGGAGGGGGGGAGAGAGGGAGAGGGGCTGTAAAAACAATGATTGCTTTCCATCAGGTTAGGCCTATATTCTACAGTTCGTTAAAACAATCCAATTTGCAAAAGGATAATTATGCATTAGCTCCTTTTTATCTACTGGAGAGAGCGGTGCCAGGGCTTGATAGCAGAGTCGCTGCCTGCCTCCACCTCTGCAAATTACCCGCTATCGGCACTTGTTCGCCATCACGGCTGAATTGGGCAATCAATTAACCCCCCCCCCTCCTCATAGCCAGTGTGAATGCCTCTCCTGTGACAGCCAGCAACATAAAGCCCCTACAAGGAAGACACGGGTGTGAGCTGCTGCCCTCTACTGGAGATGGCTGTATTAGCTACTGTCAGAGCTACAGCTGAAGGGCCAATTACTTTGCCCAGAAGTAAATTTATACTCCGAGAAGTCAGTGTACTAAATCTCTTTGATTTTTGAGTGTGTGGTTGTTTTACAATGTTGTCTTACAATATAATGCAGAAAAGTAATGTAGGAGCTACTAACAGGAGGATTTTATAAAGGAAAAATTCAGAATTTGAAAAATGAAATTTGAAAAGATTTCAGAAATCTTTGATTTCTCTTAGTGAAGTATAATTAGCTTTTGTCATTGCAAAGTCCCAGCTTGACTGATTTCCTACTAATACAAAAGTAAAAATACTGATTTCTTTAACTGCAAGAACAGCAGCAGTAAATGGGAAATACAAACTGTATAGTAAAGGATGTAGTTCGCAGCAGTCACAGTACACTAGAGCACAGACGGTGTACAACTGACACAAGCACTGAAGAAGGACATGGAGCCAGAGTACAAAGCAACACAAATTAACAAAAAGGGACTAAAGTTAGGATCCAAGGAACCAACAGAAACGCAGAGGAACAGTGGTGGTCATTTAAACTGGAAAATTTCTTAGAAGGTCAGTTAAATTGTCAAGAAGCTGAATTTAACACATGACAAGGACAGAGACTGATGTGCTTGACCCAAAATCCCCATGACGGCAGAATAACAATTAAGTGTCTGTTTGAAATCCTTTTTGCTGTTATCACAGGAGACAAAGTGATGTAACAAAAGGAGGATTGATATAAAGGGAAAAGAAGTTGACTTAGATATTTGAAGCAAGGAAATTTAACATCACAGTTATCAAAAATCTAATCCAAGAGATATACTGGTATGTGATATGGAAAACAGAGGCCAGTTTACTGGATGGGAAGACTATTTGCTCTTAGAACCAGGTTTGGTGAGCTTTGGAATTATATAAATAACCGCGTACAAAACATAAGTTAATGTGCTTTGAAGATGCAAGACAATTACAGACAGTTCAGACCGGCAACTTTTTGGAGTAAATGCAATCACTGATATTCAAGGAGAATTTTATTAGACCAGTTTGGTCCCACTTGGGCAGATATGTCAGTGGATCCATCAGAACATGAGGACTGTATGGGGATGGAAGGCTTGTGACTGCTGTGAGTTATTGGTGAGATTCTGAAACAAGTTGTCATAGCACCACCGTTAGGCCGCAGATTTTGATTCTTATTAACGAAGTAGTGGGTGAGATGTGATCCTATCTGGAAAGTGCTATGGGTCTTACCGAGTGGCCAATTCACATGCTTGCAAGTGGGGGTGACGATGGGGAATGTTAAAAAGATTAATTAAAAATAACTACTACACTATAGGATCACAGAAATTGCAGTTGTACCATAACTAACCAGATTAGGTATGTTCGCTCCTAACCATGTGTTGTTATTTTCCACGAATTAGCATTTGTTTGGCAGCTCATTTGAGCAATTAGTCAGCAATGGCAAACTCATGACAGAAAAACTATGCATAATAAATGGTCTAAATGAAACTGAACAGAACAATACCAAACAACAATAAACTTGTACTTTAGTCTCTAGTGTGTGCTCCTTACTTGTCCTTGATAAGGTGGGGGAGAGCCGCCTCAACTTGTGTCTACCAAAAGACACGAGCTCCCTGGAGGGTGTCCTCCTAACTCCTGCGGGAGTCCTAGTCGAGGTGTGTATTCGGCCCCGTGGGGAGTACTTCACTGCTGACGAGCTGCTCCCCCTCTCTGACCCACCTCCACTTTGGTCACAATACAGAGGGCAAAAGAGAACAGTGTGATCAGTAAGACACTAGAGGTTACTATTAAGCTAATTATGTCAAAAAATAAATAAATAAAATAAAACAAACAAACTATGAATTGATGTACAAAAAAACAGCAGTCTAACATGAACCAGGACATACAAATATATAAGGCCATACTTTGCTGCCACCTTCTGGTAAGGGACAGTTACAATAAAAAATACAAACATAATTACAGAAGCTCCCAGTGCAGAAATAGACCTGGAAGAAAGTCAATCAGATCATGTGCATGTTTTCATTATTTACCTGTAAGCAGACTTCCTAATGATCTTCATCCTGCTGCGGAGTTTGAACCCACTAGGGGAGGAGGATGGGAGGGAGGCACGTTGAGGTAGAGATGGGGAAACAACATGCCCTCCTTTCACTCCTTTGGTGCCTTTTTCTGAAGTCCAGAGGAAGGCAGACCTACGACGAACCTCTGCTGCCCCTGCTGTTGCTGCTTCAGAGGTACTCTGCCCCCCAGCCTTCCAACGGTAACGGCTACTGAGTGAGGGGCTGGATGTCTTTTTTATTTTAGCAGAGGGAGTGGAGGGTGCTCTGAGTTTCTTGGGGACCTCTCCTTTTTCTAGAGCTCTCTGAGCAAGAATCAGGGCTTTGGGCGATATTGGTTTTCGAGACATCTTGGCTTGGCCTCCAGCGGAGGAGGAGACCCATTTGTACTTGGAGGTCTTGGGGGCGACAGTGACCGGGCTAAGCTTTCGGGGTAACTTCTTAGCAGGGGTTCTCTTACTGATCGTGAATGAGGGGGAGGTTCCACTGGAAGCTCCTGCTTTGGAGACTGACGTTGGGACAACAGTCACAGCTTTTCCTGTGGGTAAAGAAATGGAGCTACCTTGTCTGGACTCCACACCTTCCACACTCTGGCTCTTCACCCAAGTGAACTTGGATTTTTTCAAAAAAGATCTACTGACTTGGGCCTGGTTGGTCTGAGATGTGAGGTCAAGGGAAGGTTGTTTAGCTACCTTAGACTGAGCAGAGAGAGGTAATGTGGTATTACCAGTTGTAGGAACTGCTGGAGTCTGTTTAGTCTCAGTGCTGGTTTTGCTGGTCAGCAAAGGTTTGATCTGTTCTTCAGAGCTGCTCTGCAAGGTCAAGGTATTGGTCTTGACTTTAGGAGGCACTTCTGAAGAACCACAGACTATTCCCCCTGGAAGGGGAAAGTGCCTACTTTCACCCTTCTGCTGAAATTGAATATGTCTGTGGTGCGTTTCATGTTGCAAGCTTGGGCCTGTTGAGCTTGAACCTCCTTTTGCATCTTGATGCTTAGACAAAGCTGCCCCTTCCCCTCTTTTACATAGAGCATCTGTGGAAGGTTTCTTTGTTGCCTCTTCCCTAATTCCTGTGATGCTGCTTACATGTCCGTCTTTCTTCTGTTGAGCAATCCCTGACGATAAAGCAGCAGTATTGGTTCTATCACTTTCCTCTCCTCTGCCTCGGCTGGGCAGTGAGATGCTGTGAGAGACAGGTGGGGAACTAGACTGATCCACAGAGGAGGAGGTAGAAGCTGAGTGATGTCCAACAGAGGGTTGATGGTTCTTGTTTCTCAGAGAGTACGTTTTCCTCCAACTTCCACGGGTCTGAAGAGCATAAAGTCTCCCTCTGGAGCTGTGAGGATGGATGAGAGATGTGCTGTGATCCGTGGCTCTGGCTGATGTTGGAGCTTCTAGATGCCTCTGCTCAACTCTTGTAAATGGTGCGTCACCATGGACACTCTTGTGTTTATTAATGAGATCTGGGAATTTAAAAAAAAAGAAAAAAAGGGAGATTTGGTTGTCAATCACTAGCAGACCGATAAATAATAATAGGAAACTATGAACCAGATTAATTGGTTGGCTCACAAATAAAAAACATTAGATTTAGCTTTACCATCATGTCAAATGTACCAGTACAATAAAATGCAGTTTAGCATCAAACCAGACAGTGCAAACAGCAAAAAAAAAAATCTAGCAATGCAGTTTATATTTTGTTTGGCTGGATTTCCAGTGAACCATCTCAGTGATCCCTGCAGTAAACCCAGTACAATGGAGATTAACAGAATTTCATTTGTGGTTCTAACGAAAACTCAATAATGTCTTTCCAGAATGACTGTGGGGGGAAAAAAAAAAAAAATCATAACGAATGCCAATGTTTCCTTAGAGGGCAAAATGGAGAGGGCATTGGGCTGGGTCATTTCTTTAAGCAAAAATGCCAAAAATTAATTGGTCCCAGCCTTAGTTTTCTTATTCTTCTATGTTAATGAATGGAGTTTGGGTTTTGGAGTACTGGTCGGACAAAACAAGCGATCTGAAGACATCGCTTCAGCCTCTGGGAAACCGTGATGGACACTTTCCGCAGTTTTTTTAGTTGCCCAATCAAGAAAAATAATCGACAGATTATTTGACAATGAAAACAATCGTTAGTTGCAGCCTTAATGCTGCAACCTTTACAGTCACCATATCTTAACCCAACTGAACCTTCACATTCTAGGCAGTGAAAGTCCCATCCTGACGGAAACAAATTTAACTCAGTGTCTGCTGTGAGTTTAATTAGCTTCGATCAGGACAGAGGTTTTACCTCTAGATGTGGCATTAACAGGCACATGAGCCATTAGCTTTTGGCTCTTTAAACAGAATGTAATTTGGCCTGCTGCAGACTGTGGATGTGACAGGGAATGTTTACTTTAGTGTCTGGCTTCTTCTCACTGCTTCCTCTAGGTTTTGATGGAAATGTGATTATGACAACAGCAACACTGACATTAGCCTCTGTACTCTATTAGCATTTACCGTTATGGTGTTACAGAAGCAAATCCTAACTAACTTTATGAATCCTATTTTATCCCAGATTAGGAAATCCTAAACACTCAATCCAACACTGGTTATCAATTTGTCTGTTACCTAGCTACTGACGATACTTTTCTCAACTCATCTCACTGAGGTATTTTTGTAACCCATTAGATTTCTCATTGAAACGTACACAAAAAAAAAAAAAAAAAAAAAAGTGGAACAAAAACAATGACTGCTACTTAACTTAAACACAGGTGAGTTAGAAGTGTTGGTAAAATCTGTAGAAAAATCCAAAGTTGTTCTTTTTGGAGAATTTACAACAACGCTGACTCGGTAGATAAAAGAAGAGAGAGTGGGCTGAGATAACACACAAGGTCTGGCATTGTTGTTGCTTAAAAAAAGAAAAAGAAAAAAAAGAAAAAAGTACACTGACAATTGATACGACAAGGAAAGGAGAGCCCCACGTCGCCAGGACGGCCTCCCCGAAGCTGGTCGTAGTTGCTCGGCTAACTGCAGGATCATGGCCCGAGGTAGCCCGTATCTACTAGCGAGCGTTTTGTCGTCAAACCGCGACACATTGTTAGGGTCTGCCATAAGCCTCTCAACGAATAAGTTCTGCCTGCTGACATTCCGTTGATTGTGTAAAAGCCATGAAAGAGCAGCCATACGTGTTAAACGAGTTAGCGGAGTGGTGGAAAAGTGAATGTCAGGGCAGCTTAACAGTTATCATAAAGTTGGGAGAGTTCATTTAAGATTCTAGGAAGCTTGTGTAATACACTTTTCCTGTCTTGAGCTGGGATGGGAAAATTGACTTAGAAGCGATTCACCTGAAAGGGCTTTTTTCATAAATCAGTTCCTAACGCTAATTACCATGGTTACCAAAGAGTTAAAACGGGATTTGAAAGTTAGGAAGTTACTGTGATATGGCCCCTGGCGCAGAACTGACACAAGCACTGAAGAGAGACATGGAGCCAGAGTACAAAGCAACGCAAATCGACGAAAATGGGCTAAAGTTAGGATCAAAGGAACAGTGGAACAGAGGAACAGTGGGGATCGTTTAAACTGGAAAATGTCTGGGTGGAAATGATCAGCTGAAATAAACGCACAACCAGGTCAAGCGTTTTTGCTCAGAAGACTGATGTGCTCGACCCCAAAAACCCCATGATGGCAGAATAACCACTAAGTGTATGTTCGAAATCCTCAGTGCTAACAGGAGACAAAGTGATACCACAACCTGAGGCTGGAGAAAAACATAAGGGGGGGGGGTGACGCTGACTGAGGTATTTGCAGTAAGGAAATCAACTATTTCAATCTGATCCATGAGATATAAGGGCGTGCGACATCAAAGTCGCGCCTGTAATTTGCTCGACCATTTATTTACCCCTGTACCTTGCAGCTGAACAGTCAAACTGTCTGGTTCGTTCTGGTATTATAACAGAGAACCGGGGAGGAGAACTACTGACCTGTTACCGGTAGCTAAACGTTCCCAGCGTACTGTACAAAAACAAAAACAAAACAAAAAAACAGCTACCTGCTTCTAACAAAAATTAAAACAAATAAATAAACCAGACACCGGTGTACGAACTAGGCACCTCTACATATAACATCCTATATCATGAAGGGCAGAGACGTGTCTATTTTTAGACCGGTGAGTAGCGTTAACGGTCGCTTTGACGGCGGCGAAAAAGCTAACTGTTAACTTTCGACTATAAAGAGCGCGCGGGCCGCACACGCCTTCACGGCGGCCTTGAATTTTTACCTTTTTCCTTTCTTTTCTTTTTTTTTTACCCACTTTCTGCTCACGCAACTGTCGACATTTACAAGGCAGGACTTACCCTGAAGAAGTTCAATTTGTCTCTTCAGAGCTTCCCTCTCCTCCATGTTTACGCCTCATCTGCTACATCATCAAACGGCGACTAAGCTAGGCCCCTGCGGATGACGGGGTTTATAATGTCCAATCACAGCGAACGGGAAGGTTCACGAGTGACCCCTCAGCTTTGTCTCGCAGGGTGGAATTTCATTGCAGAGACAACTGTCAGGTGGTAGCCAAAAAAAAAAAAAAAAAACCGAGGTGCAACGATAAATTTCTGAGGCAGTATTCGTTAAATACGATATGATACGATACGATGATTCCTAAAATTTCCAATTCCTCCTGAATAAAAAGAAATATACATTTTAAACTCCTAAACGCAGTTTATCCTTCAAATGAATTCATCAGAACAAGATTCAAATGTGATGTAGACACCTGTCTACTACGCAACATCAGTAGTTGGGTTTTAGTATTTTCTTCGGTTATCGAATCGAGTCTCTTCAGCCTTGCAGAGTGTGTTTTGCCGTTTGTCTGCAGCTTTTCTGTCCCTTTTGCCAGAAAAGAGTGAAAACCGTTCTCACGTCGGTACGCGGGTTAGCCGGAATAATTGCACCAACTGTTTCCGAGAGGAAGAGCCGCCGTTGCGTAACTTTAATACGGGAGGACTGAGTCCACCTCCGCGGTGCTGGCGTCAGGTCGGAAATCACACACACACACACAGAGAAGGAGAGATCCCCAAACCTGAACACATGAAACCACAAGTGTCTGCATGGAGAGGCACCAGAGAGAAAGTTCATGTAAATGAGTGGACACCTTCAGTTTTGGAAGAGTTGTTCTGATGATAAGAGTTAGAGAGGCTGTCAAATGTTATTTCTCTAAACGCTCACCGTTGGCACAATGGAGCTGTTAGATAATAAAAAACAAAACAAAAAAAACTACATTTTCAGCCAGAGCTGTAGACTTGAGACTTGGACTTGAGCCAGACTGAGGACTTGCATCGCAACTTTGGACTCCTCCACTCCGAGACTCGACCAACTTGAGACTTGGAGGCCAAAACACTGAGGAGACCAGACCCGGTCTCCCACTGACATTGAAGAAGCCTCCCCCGAGAGTCAGCGCGCCTTCCGGAGCTCTGTCAAAGTGTCGTGTTGGCGACTTGAGGCTTCGGCTGGACTCGCCCGCGAAGGACCTGGGACCTGGGACTTGACCTGGTTGAAAAGACGCGAAAACAGCTCTGGTCTCAGCTACTAGGCTACAGAATGAAGCTGCAAAGGTGGCAAACAGGGAGATATTTATGTGCTCCAAGGATACACGCTATATAACCAGATTTAAACAAAACGCCATGTCACCAAACCTGCTCTTCAGAGGAACAAAATTTTTCTTCTTCTTCTTATTATTATTATTTGATACACTAATCTGGTAAAGCCGTTGCTTGCCTGTGAGACAACACTGAGGGTAAATGGCTCTGCGGCTCATAGCAAGAGGTGCTGTCGACTGATCTGAAAACAACTGAAACTGTTCCTTCAAAAACATTAACGACGCCCGGCGAGGAAGTACGTCGTTGTTTGGTCGGTTTTCAAACTCAAAAAAAAAAAAAAAAAAAAGGCTAAAAAAGCCACAGACGGTAACTTTCGCCAGACGGCTGCGAAAAGCCAAACGACAACGCTCTGACATGAAGTGAACTGAAAGGGGAAGTGAAACTTACCGAGGTCGGACACACAGCGAAAGGAGCGAAGATAAAATAAAAAATCGAACTCAAAAGGTGCCGAAAAAGTGAAGGTAACGCAAACCGACGTTTAGTCTCTCACAAATGCTTGTTTTTGTAACGACGGGGGATCTGGACTCAACTTGTTCCATAAACTTTACATTTAACGTTTTCAGTGTTAGCTGCGGTTTCAGTTTGACGCTGTGCAGTGACAGTGTTCATTCTCGCCTCCAGCCAACTAACTTGGTAATAGGCTTATTGTTATTATATTAACACCTGTGTATATACACCCTGTGTGTGTGTGTGTGTGTGTGTGTGTGTGTGTGTGTGTGTGTGTGTGTGTGTGTGTGTGTGTGTGTGTCTCCTGGCCTCAGCAACATGACGTCCAAAGACAGCCTCTACTTCATCGTAACAGAAAAACCTGAACACCCTGGACACATCAAGGCTGGAAGCATATGTCACATCTCTCAGTACAAGCACAGGTCGGAGGTCAAAAGATGTGGCTCTCCCTCAAAGCTGGCGGTCACCCCCTTCGGCTCGCACACAGCTTTAACGTACGAGATAGACCCGGGTCACATGCAGGCCCTGAGTGCAGAGGAAGCGGCGCTGCTGCTGGCCCTGCCTGAGGACACGGAGAGGCTCAAGTGGCTCAGAGAGGGAGCCGCTCTCCGGGCGGCACCGGGACTCACTGAAGGCACCTCGGTCACTGTGGAGGAAGGAGGAGAGGAGTTGAGAGGCGTCATCCGCTACGTCGGGAGGCTGACAAGGCCAAAATATCCAGATCCCTTATCAGGAACGTTCTTTGGGATTGAACTGCAGGTGGAGCTTTTAAGTGTTTGTTCACCCGAAAAACATAAAAACCAAAAGGCACATTGTCCATGCATATACGGTAGTTTTTCTTTCATTTGGTTCTGAAGTATCCACCCCTGCGTCCGCCTTCGTACAGTGGAGGTGAATGGAACTGTGTTTGTGGTGTTCACAGAACAGAAAACGTTTCGTGTAATGTGGGGTTTTGCTCCTGAAATGATGTTTGAAAACGCATGGATTTCTTCCTGGGCTTTTCTCGTTGAGCTGCTCCTCCAGACTTTCTCTGAGTACAGTATATAAATACATGTTTTCGCTTTCTAAACTGTCTCTATAGGTAATAGTGTATTTTCCGGAAGCCATGAACAGTTTTCATTGGAACTACTTTATACACGTGTTACTTTAATGTTACGTATCACTGTAACAGTACATCTTAAAGCCTCAACAGCGCCATCACCTCCCACAAACATTGCCCACTTTGCTCAGGGAGTATTTGTTGGGTAGCAACTAATTCAGAGGAACGCTGCACCGAGAAGACACTGCATCTTCAAAACATGACTTGGGGCGGCAAACCACCACATTTGGTTTTTTTGTTTTGTTTTTTTTAGATCTACGAGCACAACAAAGAAAGTTCCATTCACCTCAGTTTCATTGGGGTGTGGACGCGGAGTCTGAGAGGCAGGTATCTCAGAAGGTCAGAAAATGAAATGCACCAGGCCCTGCTGACGTATTGCCTAATGATAGTTTATCACCAATATATCGGATACAGCAGTTACTATAAACAGCAGAACAGAGGTGCAAAATATAGAAACACTGATGCCAATGCAAAGTTTATTTTTCAGCTTTAAAATGTCCCACTCAGTCGTAATTTGGTCACCACACTTGTTTATGTGTTAATATTTTTTTAAAAATCCACTATCATTCTAGTCCTAAATGCAGTGTCCTAAGTGTCTGCATGGCTAGTACCACTGGGGGTGAAAAAAAACAACAAAACAAAACATGTTTTGTAATGAGGATGAACTGCGCCTTTAGATCCTGTATATGCTCCTTTTTTTTTTTTTATCATTAACAATAAAATGTACAGATTCATTTTCTGAGGGACCGAGCGGAGGATGTAACGTGACATTAATCCAGGGGTCCCGCTATGCTTCTCTCCACCCCCAGGGAGCAGACAGGGGGAAGGGGAATACCAACGGGTCCTACCAGTATGAAACCTTCTTCTCCTGTCCCAAAGATTGTGGCATTTTTGCCCCGTTCTCCAGAGTTAAGCCTTTGGTTGCCAGTTCCTTGTCGCCCTCCGTCCCAGAGCCCTCCTTACGGCCACAGACAGAAGAGCTAACCTTGGGGGACAGAGTCACTTACTTCATCAGTGATAAATGTCGCCATGGCATGGTGATGGATGTGCAGGACAAGAACGGACAACATTTTGTTAGGATCTCCACAGTGAGTAATATTTCACTTTTTTAGTTTATTGGCACTAATAATAAAGACGCAGTGTTTTGCTCCTTCAAATATTGTTTCATTGACGGAGTGAGCTAAACCCGTGACGCAGACTAATTTCCAGTATGTGATCACTTTCCTTTGCTTTTTATTTTCACAGCAATGATAACATTGACCTTATTCTTTTATAATTTCGTTGTGAATAACAATAATTAACAAGGTCTTAAATGTCTTAAAATGTAAGTTCATGAAATTTGCAGCCGCCCTGTCATTGTTATAGCAACAACCTCTTCCGTGACTGGGACTTTCACTTTTTCTCAGCTGATCACATGATCACTGTTGATCCTACCTGATCAGTAGCTGTCCAGGCTTCCTTTGTATGTACTGTATATGAGCTGATGCTTATAATTTATTTTTTTCCTCATATCTACTTATACTGCAAGTGTCCTTTTGGCCACCCGACGCCGTGCTGTGATTGTTCGTATGCTCATCCTTGAGTCCTCTGATACAACCAAACCTTCAGATTTTAGATAAATTCGCCAATTCCTTCGGCTCAAAGTTGACAGTTTGCAAGACATTTCCAATTTGATTTTTTTCTTGGCGTTTCCAGGACAAGGACGAGAACGGGAAGACCGGGGGCGAAGTTAGCATTCCACTAGAGTTTGTCGTGAAGGGAGAGGTGCCTGCAGGTTTGAGCAGCTATTTACCTGATGAATTGTGAGCCTGTTTCTCCATATTTGCGATGAATCTCACCCAAATATATTCTTCACTGTAGAGACAGAGAGCATGGACATTGATACACCGCCGGTGGAAGCAAACGCCGATGATCCGTACATGGGTCTGAGCGTGAACTCTCTGGTAGAGGTGACCTTGGCTGAAGGCAACTCGTATGGAATCATCCGCTGGATCGGCGCTCTGACTGATCAAGGGAAAATCATGGCGGGACTAGAGCTGGTAAGCTTTACGCTGACATGTTACTGTGCAGATTCGAAACTAAAAGGTACCTGCCTGGCCACGATGTTTAATTTGAGCTGATATATGTAGTTTCAGGCAAAGGCGGTTTGAACCTGCACTTTGCGAAGACGTTTGCAGTATAGAAACATAGAACGCTGGAACTCATTCGAAAGCTTTAGGAATATTTATTAGGTTCAAACGACCCAACGCCATCTTCTGTGACACCGATGATACTACTTAAGGAGCTCTACATGATTCAGTGTTTAATTTCAATCACCAGTCAAATCAGTCTGTGTTTCTGTCTGCAGGAGGAAGACAGGGGAGTGAGCGATGGTACCTTTAAAAGTGAGCGTATCTTCAGTTGTCCTCCCAGGAGAGCTCTGTTTGTGAAGCTGAGCTCCTGCCGTCCTGACTCCCGCTTTCAGAGCATATCAGCCAATCACAGTGAGGAGATGCCGAAACAGGAAGACACAGGTTAGAACGGGATTGAACTTCTAACTCCCCTCACGCACAGTGGAATATTTTACCTTAAAATTCATGTGCTGTACTAGACAGTTTGGACTGTGGGGACACTTGGTGCCTTCCTGTGGACACAGTGGTCCCGATGGCAGCAGAGTGACAAATGGTTAGAAAGAAAAATCCAGCTTTTGCACCGTTTACTGTCTACGTATTTGAAGCGTGTATTTTAAAAGATAATTTCTTGTAAAACATTTACCCTTTTCCCAATCGCCATTTTAAAAAAACAAGAAGAGAAATTAGTAAAAGAGAAAAAAGCATTGCACACAGGGATATTGTACATACAGTTTACATATTGTATTTTTTATGTTTTGCTAACTGCATACGTAATGTACATAAAATACTATCTCATCTCAGGCTGATTGCTGCATCTGCCAGCTGGAACAACAGCTGGAGGCAACGCCGCATCAGAAATGATCACCATCTGTTACTGCCTGTTGTGTAATGTGTTATGGTTTGATGTGTTTACATACATAATAACTAATGTGTGTGTTTGTGTGTTACGTCAGAGAGAGAGACAGAGCAGGGCGCAGGGAAGCCGGAGACTGTTCCTCCTGTCGGCACTGAGCAGGTTGACCAGATTCTGACTGGACGAATGAAGGGGATCCAAGGCCACTGCAACTCCTGCTACATGGATGCTGCCCTCTTCAGGTCAGGGTGATGAATATATGATGATAAACGATGTGCATTTTAAGGTCTACACTGAAGCGTATCACACGAACTCTACAAATCACAGGTAGGTTACCATTGTAGAGCCTTTTCCAAAGTACATTGTCGTGCTTAGAATCATTTCCTACCGCCCAGACAGCTGGTCATTTCTGTACACGATGGAATTTCATTTGCAGAGACTTGAAACTTTCTGTGTCAATTTCAAATTTTAAAAAGATGAGCAGCCCTGAATTGAATGCACAGTTTTGACAATGGTCTCCACGCACAGTGTTGTGTACTTTAGCTAGTTTCAGATCTCTGTGAATCTATTTCTATAGCACACTGAAGGGAATCAAAACTGGCTGCTGTCAATGTTGGAGACCAAATGAAAAATAAGCTTCTTGTTTTACTGTAATGTGATGGTTTTTCACGTCAAACCTCTGCTCATTTCTATGGTTTCAGTTTGTTTTCCTGCTCCTCTGTGCTGGACTCTATGCTGTTTAAATCAACAGCACCTCAAGATGCCCCAATTCAGAAAACACTG
This sequence comes from Xiphias gladius, assembly GCF_016859285.1. Classification (NCBI taxonomy): domain Eukaryota; kingdom Metazoa; phylum Chordata; class Actinopteri; order Istiophoriformes; family Xiphiidae; genus Xiphias; species Xiphias gladius. Next base: position 2,896,820 of record NC_053405.1, read on the forward strand.
CTCCACGACATTGTCAACCCCCTCCGCAGGTGCTTTTATGTATTTTGCTAGACATAGATCAATTAATTAAGTTTTTGGTTAGAAAAACCACTGAATGTTATGTTGTCTGTGTTCTCTGCAGTAAGGGCTTTGTGGAAGGGCGGCACATCATGAAGCTCCGGCAGCAGCTGCAGAAACACGGCTACAGTCACTCCTTCACCACGGAGGAGAAGGGTTAGTGTCACCTGCAGAGCTGTTGGAGGCTTAAACACACACACATGTTGTTTTGTGGTTTAAAATTGACTGTTGATGTGACTGTTGCCTTATAGACCCAGAGGAGTTCCTTATTGTCATCATGCACCATATTCTCGCCCTGGACCCTCTACTCAAACTGTACGCTTACAACGCCTCCGATAAATTCTTAGATGCTAATTTCCCACTTTAGAGCTTGAATGAATTGTTACCGCCCCTCTGCGGAACAGTCGTTAATTACTTGTCCTCTCCCGTTTAGCCTGGCTGCCGGCAAAGTGCAGGAGAGCTACTGCTACCAGATCTTCCTGGACCAGAACCACAGCCTGGTGCTGCCTACGGTCCAGCAGCTGCTGGAACATTCCTTCCACAGTGCAGGACTCAAACTGGTAGAGGTGAGACCCCCCGGATTTCTGTTACACTCTTCATACACTGTAACACTAACCTACAACCGTCATGTTACTACGATCAGCAGTGACATAAAGCTCTACGAACTGTTAATACTTTTGCAGATTATCTTTTAACAAATTCTGCACTGTATGATTATTTTCACTATCAAAGCACTGTTTCCTTTCAAATATTCCTTTGAGCAATAAGTTACTGTTTTCAGAAATAAAGTGTCTGTGGGAAGAACCTCAGCAGGTCAGCATCTTACATGGCCGCTCTGTCACGTGTACAGTATGCAGATGAACGTGAGGCTTGTAAAGCAATTTTCCACCCTCTGGATCAAGGTGATCAATGAATCCAGTACCATTAACATTGCGTGCATTTCGTAATAAACAACTATTAAGCCCCCAAAATCTTTGCATTTTGAAACTGTATTTATTTTATTTGGTAATACAGTGCAACAGCTGCCTATCAGATTCATAATTAACCAATTAATCGTCACCTCGTTCTGTACAAAACCTGACCCTTTAGCCAGAGTTTCATATGTTGCCTCAACTGATCGGTCTGTGCAGCTAATACGAGACGGTTTCTGCTCATGTATGTCAGAGGACACTGGATTTATTCAACTGATGCTTCCCCTCTTTCATTGAAATTCTCCAGCAGATGGCTCTGTAGGACAGTTTTCTCAGCAGATCTCCTCATCTCCTGGAATTACTTCATTTTTGCGTATCCTCTCTGATCAGCGTGTAATCTTCTCATTTCATTGCCCTATAATTGCAGGTGCCCTCCTGCCTCATCCTCCAGATGCCTCGCTTTGGAAAGAAATTCAAGATGTTTGACAAAATCATTCCCTCTCTGGAGCTGGACATCACTGACCTCCTCTCCGAGGGTAAACAAACACATACACCCAGCGCACACCGACTTAACATGGACAAGCACAAGTGAATGCAACATGTGTTGTGGTGGGTTTCAGGTCCGCAGCAGTGCATACTGTGCGGAGGCCTGGCCGAGGAACAGTGCGCCGACTGTTTTAAAGATCCCGTTTTCAGCCAGACGGGATTCAAAGTCTTCTGCAAGACGTGCTCATCTCAGGTTTGCGTCATCATCTGGACACCTCTGCAATTTTGTCCGTCTTGGGCATAATTAAGGGCTTGGCGGGTATAGAGGGCATGGATTGATGTCAGCTTTCCACGTGACACCACTTCAGCAGTTCTGGCTGCTATTAAGGGGTAGAGCTGTCATACAGGAAGGAAACAAGCAAATATCTATTAAAATAAAAATAAAACACTGAACAAACCCTGAAGTCATTTACAAAGGTCTTAAATGTTTTTTCTAGCCTGTCGTAGGCAGTAATGTTAGTTATGAAATGTTTTTGTATGTTTTTTTTGTATTTCAGAAAGTCTCCAGTACCACTGTTCCAGACCTCTAATGTTATGTAAAATGTCCATATGTGCACCTCATGAATTATTTGAGGTGATATTATAAGTGGTTAATCCATCCATCCCTTCGTGGATTCATGAGGTGCAGGTTGTGTTTAGTGATCATTTGATGATATTCTTAGGAGTCATTGTTTCAATGTAGCTGTGTGACAAAGACGTAAATTCATGGACTTGATAAATAATTCTAGGCCTTATCATCCCTACTTACTTTCAGTGATATCTTTCATACATTTGTCCGTATGACTGTGAGAAAGGTATTAAATTGCAAAAATTCATTAACAGTGTTTTTTTGCATATTAGGGAGGGATGAAAAATAAAAAAGATTGTAGCAGAAAAAATAAGATTATAGAGAATAAGAGAACGATAGATAATGACTCTAGTCATGA